>NC_090378.1:110839524-111142642 GCF_036365525.1 Heterodontus francisci
TGTCTTGTGAAGGTTCCCCTGTCTCTCCATCTGCAATGGAGCATCCGCCTTGCAGCCATGCCAACTTCATGGCCTCCTCCTGTATCGGGTTCAGGACATGGAGATTTGGGAGTCCACTGCCGGTCTTGGTTTGCTCTCTGCGGTTATGTGCTATCTTCTCCTGCTGACGCAAAGATGAATGTTGTTGGTCTCTCAGTGGATCAAGCCCAAGACCTATGCTGGTGACAGTCCAATGGTCAATGATGGGGACACACAGATGCCTCCTGCATGCAGCTCCTTTCCAGGGCCTTTGTGGGGGTTTTCAATGACAGACAGGTGCCTTTCAATGCTATTCAGCTACGCCTCAGGAAATGTCCCTTTATTCTCTGCTCCTTTGTCCACAACGGGGTGGCTACACCCTCCACCCAACACGCCCTCCGCTCTGACACATGCAAGGCCCAAAAGGTCAAAGTTTTATGAGGTACTCACTTTTGCGGCTCAGAGCCACTTGTGGCACTGGATCGGGTCCTGGGGGTGATCTCACAGCTACTGACCTCCTCCACCATCTGCAGCCAGGATTGCTTGGTCAGAGGGGCCGATCTCCTCCTCCCGTCCTTGGGGAAAAGGACATCCCACTATTCACTTACAGCCTGGAGAAGAACCTGGAGGGAGGCATCACTAAACTGTGGGTTTGCCCAGAGTTTTCCTTCTGCCATGATTTTGTTGCCTGTCTTCCTTGAAGCAATCTTTGCAGTTGAACATCATATATTAAATGCAGGGCTAGCAATCCTTCAAATATGGCATCAGCATCTGCCACAGTGTCAGCTGATGCCGCCATTGCCACTTCTGTGACCACCATTGTCCTCTTCATTGGACTGTCCCTGTGCCTCATTATTCGAAAATGGCTGGCAGCTGCTTGATCACATGTGACCAGCCGCTCGTGGACCCGAATGGAAGCCACGCCCGGTTCTGGATTCGATGGCGGGACCTGCGGTTTCCAAACAAAATCGAAGGAATCTGTCAGTGAGTGAGTTTTTGAGGGAGACTTAGTGAACGTATGATGTCTTGAGTGAGTCTGATGGAATGAGATCTCAACGGAGTTTGTCAGTGAGAGGAGTATGGAGTGAGTGGCTGCTCACTATTCCAGGATGATCCTGGTATGCAAAGATAACATACGGATTAGGGGCACGAGTAGGCCACTCGACCCATCGAGCCTGCTCTGCCATTCAATAAGTTCATGGCTGAACTGATTACTCCACATTTCCACTTACCCCCGATAATCTTCCACACCCTTGCTTATCAAAATCCCACTTTATCCTCACTACAAACCTTAAACCCCTCTCCCCTGTCTCCTCCACCCTCACCTCCGACAATAAGTGTGAGGAGCCCATGGATTTCCTTGTCATCAAGATTGAGGCTATTCATTCTGCTTCCTCTGACACGTCCCACCCTTCCACTGAGCCAATCTTCCTCTAGTGTTTCCTAACACCGAACTCACATCTTTCTCTCATTCCTCTTCTATCTCCCCTCATGACCTAACCAAGCTCATCTTGTCCATGAGACCCATCTGCTACTCCTTCAGCCTTATTTCCACTGAGCTTCGACTACTCATCTTCCCTTCTTGGTCCCCATGTTAGCTGATGGTTCCCTCTCCTGAGGTACTATTGCCCACCCCCCTTCAAATCTGCCATCATCACCCCTCTTCTCTAAAAACCCTCCCTTGACCCCTCTGTCCTTGCAAACTACCTCAGCTCATCTGCTGCTAAGACCCTCATCCATGCCTTTGTTCCCTCTAGATTTGACTAATCCAATGCAGTCCTAGCTGGTGTCCCATCTCCTACTCTACATAAACTTGCGTTCATTCAAAACTCTATTGCCAATATCTTAACTCACACCAAGTCCTGCTCGCCTATCGCCCCTGTGCTCGCTGACCTACATTGGCTCCCGGTCCGGCAAAACCTCAGTTTTAAAATTCTCATTCTTGTTTTCACATCTCAAATGGTCCCTATCTCTCCTTCTCCAGTCGTACAACCTCTGATATCTTTGCCCTCCTTCAATTTTGTTCTCTTGCGCATTCCTGATTTTAATTGCTTCACTATTGGCGTCTGTGCCTTCAGCTGCCTGGGCACTGGAATTCCCTCTCTACACCTCTCTGCCTCACTACCTCACTCTCCTCCTTTAAGACACTCCTTCAAACATACCACATTGTCCAAGCTTTTGGTTATGTGTCCTAATTGTGTAGTTCGGTGTCAAACTTTTTTCTGATAATCGCTTCTGTGAAGCACCTTGGGATATTTTGCTATATTGAAGGTGCAAGAGAAATACAAGTTGTTGTTACTGTTCTCAATCAGTGAGTGAGGCCTTGAATGAGTATGTCAGTGACTGAGATCTTGAGAGACTCAATAAATGAGGCCTGGAGTGAGTCTATGAGTGAGTGTTTGAGGTCTCGAGAGAGTCTGTCAGTGAGTAACTAACAACTTGAGTGAGTCTGTGAGTGAGATGTGGAGTAAGTCTGTGCTTGAAAGACTGAGGTCTGGAGTGAGTCTATGAGTGAGTGGCTGAGGTTCTGAGGGAGTCTATGATTTACTGAGATCTCAAGTGGGTCTGTCAGTGAGTGAGTGAGGGTGTCGAATGAGTCTGTCAATGAGTGACTGAAGTTTCGAGGGATTCTATCAGTGTATGACTGAGATCTTGATGGAGTATCAGTGACTGATGTCTCGAGTGAGTCTGTCAGTGAGTGAGGTCCGGAACGAGTCTGACCATGAGTGACTGAGGTTTCGAAGGACTCAGTGAGTGAGTGAGTGAGGTTTTGTATGTGTGAGTTAGTGAGTAAGGTGTCAAGGAAGTCTGTTGGTGAGTGAGGTCTTGAGAGAGCCTGTGATTGAGTGTTTGAGGATTTTCCAGCCTCCTTAGAGGCAGGGGTGGGGGTTGGGAGTGTAAAATCACGTGGGGTGTCGTCGGGACAGAGATCTGACAGGTACCGATTTTATAAGGGGCGGATGGCATGTCCAATGGAAATGGCACTTGGATCTTAAAACAAGGTACTTAAAGTGCCAATTTACTGGGATTTTAAGGGCCCGTTCCAATTTTGCACAAAGTGCCTGGGGGCCACGGGATGTCAGAGCCCCAGCAGGTATATCTGAGTGGCAAGAAGGCGGCAGGTCAGGTCAATGCTGAATTTGGCAGCCGTCGGGTGAGGCAGCGTGCCTTCACAGGAAGGCTGGGGCAGTGCAGCCATATCATATTGCAGCAAGGAGGGGCAGTTCAGGAGCCAGGGCTTTGGGGGTCGAGTCTCCATAGTACCATGCTGGTACTTGGTGCATTGAAAGGGAGCTGAGAGAGGGTAGGCTGGGGTGGTTGAACAAAGCATCTGGGAGAGTGGCCCTTGAGACTGGGAGTGCCCACCTGCCATGGGCATCATCCACTCAGGAGGTGAGTCCTCCAGTGAGGAGGAGAACCTGAGAGGGAGGGAGCTGCAGCCACAGGGTTCCAGACCGCAGTAACCTCATGGTCACCTGCAGGGTCTGCCTTGGGATGAGGAAGCAACAGAAGGCCGCAGAGGGACCCGCGAGCAGTCTCCAGCAAGGAGAAGAAGGTACCCTGTAGCATTGATGTACAGACAGAGGATGAGCTACCTCCAGATGTCGGAGCGGTAGTGTCACCGAAGGCTGCCCAAGACACCATCACAGATCTTTGTGCCGTGATGACAGATGAGCTGAGCCCCATCAGTATTCGTGGTCACCCAATGCCACTGGGGGTGAAGGTCACTGTGGCGCTGAACCTCTACACCTCTGGTTCTTTCCTGGGACCCACTGGAGATATATGTGGCATCTCCCAATCAGTGGCACACCATTGCAAAGTGGTGACTGATGCCCTCTTCAGGAGCGTGGGTCAATACATCCATTATTGCACCGATTCAGACAGTCAATCTTAAGATCCAACAGCTTCGGGGCCATTACTGGATTGACCCAGGTGCAAGCTGGGATCAACTACATGCATGTGGCCATCAAGGCTCCCACAGGCCAGCCACTGGCCTTCATTAACAGGAAAAGCTTCCATTCCCTCAAAGCCCAACTGGTCTGTGACCACTGCCAACGGTTCCTGCAGGTGTGTGCTAGGTATCCTGAAAGCCACAACACCTACATTCTCAGGCACTCTCAAATGCCTGAGCTTTTCACCACTGCCCCCACTACCCCGGCCCTGGTGCCTTCAAGGTAGGATTCTTGGTGACAAGGGCTACCCATGAAAGAGATGGATACTAACTCCAGTGAGGAACCCTAGAATGGAAGCAGAGATACACCATCAGACAGCGGCAACCCAAGACACCATCGAGCAGACCATAGGTCTCCTGAAGATGAGATTCAGGTGCCTGGATTTTTCCAGAGGGACACTTCAGTATGTCTCAGCAAGGGTCGCCCGAATGTGGTGGTCTGCTGCACTTTGCACAATCTGGCGGTGCAGAGTGGGGAAGCCCTGGCCTATGAGGATATAGTGGAGTGCGAAGCATCCTCAGATGAAAAGGATGATGAGGAAGCAGATGATCAGCCACAGCATCCTGAAGACATGAGGGGCCGCATAGAAGACACAATGACATAGGCAGAAGGGAGGCTCAGGAGGTGCTTATACATACACGATTCAGATGACCCTTCCCATATCATCCTTCCAGCCAAATAAAGGTCAATTTAAACCTCCATTGTTGCCGTTTACCTTGGTTGCAAACCCAGGCTCCTTCACCCAGTGTCACTTGGCGCTTCTGCACAGTCAGTACGAAAACCACAGGCACTCTGGTGCCTCCCAAATAGTCCTTGAGGTGAACCATGAAGCTCCTGCACTTCCAGAGAGCCTCCAGTAATAGATGGAAATGTTGTCATACACATGGCACCTTTATTACTAACAGTGGTAAACACAAGCAGTAACTTCTTAACAATTTATTCACTCGTGAAGCCCAAGTGCATCAAATGGGTTTTCTTTATTCTTCTACAAGTGCTCCTACGTGGTCTGGTCTGTCAGCTTCACTGTCAGCTGGAGGTAGGCGCTGACCTTGCGTGCATCTCTGACATCCGTGGTCTGGTCTGCTGGATCTGGCTCTCCATGAGAGTTCACAATCTCTTGATGGAGGAAGCCATGGCAGCACTCATGACCTGGATGGACTCCTTCAGTGTCCGAGCCAGGGTGCACATACCCTCTGGACTCGCCATCAGATCTTCATGCACCTCACATTGTATGTCCGACATCTGCCTCCTTAATTGTGACTCCAAAGGCATGGCATCAGCCTGAGGCTCAGCATCAGCCTGACATCCCAGACTCCGCCGAGTGTCAGTGGTCCCGGCTGTCGCAGCCTCCCACAACTGGTCAGGCATGTGTGCGGTGCTCTCACCAGCTTGTGACCCTGAATCTAAGCCTGAACGCATACCCACTGACGTGAGAGTATCTGTGCTGGTGGAGGGTGTGGGGGAATGATGTGTCAGAGCACCCTTTGAGGTACCCTCCTCCTCCTCCCCCAGAGATGGCAGCTCTCTGTTCTTCTGGTTGAGTTGTATGAGAGAACAGAAAGGTCAAAGTGTTTTGCCCTTCCAAACACAAGCCTCCAGAATCGGCTGACGTTCAGATTGATGTGTGTGCCTTGGAGGACACGGGAGCACCATCCCTTGTGCTCATCTAAGGCTCCCTTGTGCCTGGTCAGGAAGCTACTTGCCCTCTTGTGTCTGCACTCCTGTCTCACTGTCCACGATGGAGCGGCCACCATGCTGCCTTGCCAGTTCCAGAGCATCCTCTTCCATGGGCATGAGGATAGCGAGAAACGGCACCCAGCTGCCAGTCTCGGCCCTTTCTTTGGCACTGTGGGCTCTCTTCCCCTGCAGGACAAAGAAGAGGAATGTTAGTTGCTCCACAATAACAGGCACAACGCCTAAGTGGGTTGCAGCCTAGCTGTTTATTTTGGGGGCATTCAAATTCATCTGTCATTTGTCCACGCTGGAATCTCACTGCAAGGGTTGTCACTGGCAGACAAGTGCCCGTTGATCGAGCTGCATCCATTTCTTTTATAGGAGCTGCTGGGACTTGACCCCATTGCTACCAACTGGGTGGGCTCTCCTCCCCAACAACCGTACACTCACACTTATCCATTTGTTAACCCTTAAGAGGACTGTGGAGTACTCACCTTGGCGGAATGTTGTTGTTTATTGCAAGGAGCGTCGAGTATAAAAGTAAAGAAGTTTTGCTACAGTTGTACAGGGCGTTGGTAAGACCATGTCTGGAGTATTGTGTGCAGTTTTGTTCTCCTTACTAAGAAAGCATATAACTGCAGTAGAAGCAGTTCAGAGAAGGTTCACTTGACTGATTCCTGGGATGAAGGGGTTATCTTGTGAGGAAAGGTTGGGCCTGTATTCATTGGAGTTTAGAAGAACAAGAGGTGATCTGATTGAAACATATTAGATCTGGAGGGGACTTGACAGGGTGGATGCTGAAAGGATGTTTCCCTTGAGGGAGCGACTAGAACTAGAGAACACAGTAGAAAAATAAGGGGTCTCCCATTTAGGACAGAGATAAGGGGAAATTTTTTCCCTCGGAGGGTCGTTAGTTTGTGGAATTCTCTTCCCCAGAGAGTAGTGGAGGCAGGGTCATTGAATATTTTTAAGACTGAGTTAGATAGATTCTTGATTGTCAAGGGAGTCAAAGGGTATAGAGGGTAGACAGGAAAGTGGAGTTGAGGCCACAATCAGATCAGCCACGATCTTATCAAATGGCAGAGGAGGCTCGGGCGGCTGAATAGGCTACTCCTGCTCCTAATTCGAATGTTCATATGTTCGTATAAAGAAGGTCATTCACACACTTGCGGCAGTGCAACCAGGTTCTCCAGACGACCCCACGGCTGCTGACCTCCTCTGCCACCTCCATCCAGGCTTGCTTGTTTAGGCAGGAAGGTCTCCTCCTGCAGTCCCTGGGGAAGAGGACTGCCCACCTTTCCCAAGTGGCCTGGAGGAGAACATGCAGCAAGTCATCACTGAGCCATGGGGCTACCCGGGAACTTCCTTCTGCCATGCCAACAAGCGTTTCATTCCTCTGGTCTTCTTCGCTGATCTGTTGGCCTTTTCCCGCTGGCAGACCTGGACTGCTGGCTGGGTTTTCAGGGAAGGTTTGCTTCAGGGGAGGGTTAAGTCAGGGAAGCCTTCAATCAGAGAAGGTTTCATTCAAGGAAGGCTTCAACTGCTTTCCAGTGCTGGCAGCCCTTTAAATATGGTGCCAGCACATCCACTGGCATCAATTAATGCCATGGTTGCTGCCTCAATGCCCGCCTCCATCCCTGGAATGGTTGGCCCCCACCTCACTCCCTGCCAACAGTTAATTAGCCGGCCAGTATGAGATGGCAGTGTAATCGGGGATCGGGTCAGGAGCTCCACTGCCACCTGCTTCTGGCCCCAATGGCCATGCCTCAGATGTGCAGGTAAAGTCCCGGCCATTGAGTGAGTGACTGATATCTGAGTGAGACTGTCACTATGTGCGTCTGTAATTGAAAGTTTGAGGATTGGAGTGAGTCTATGAGTGAGATTGAAGTCACAAGTGAGTGAGGTTTAAACTGAGTCTGTCCGTCAGTGCATGACTGAGTCAGATAGACAGTGATGGGACTGAATCCTTCAATGAATCAGTGAATGACTGAATGATGAATTGTTTGAGCTTATGAATGATATAGTGAAGTATTTTTATGATTGAAAGACTAAGTGCAGAGAGGTGTAGATAGCAGCACGGTTGAATATAGGAGGAAGGAAGACTTGCTAATGAAGATAATGAAGAACTGGGAAATAGGTGACACCAAGCTCGAGGTTTATAGGCTGTAAGGTATAAGACAGAGGTAAGGAGATCTGAAGTTTTGGGATCCTGCATAAATGGGAGTTAGAGGCGGAGTCACTGCTATGCGTTCAGAATTCAAAGCAATGAAGTTGTAGGGAGGAAGAAGGATAGGTACAGTGGAGTGTTTGGAGCAAAGAAATGAAGTCCATAAGCTTTGGCATAGCTAGGATATTGTAAAGTTGCATTGGAGAGAGGGCTTTGAGGCTAAAGCTGCAGGAAGGATTGCTTGCTTGATATGCAGTGTTATTGTGAACTTGCATCTTCAGAAAGGTTTTATCAAGGTTCTACTTCTGCACTAATACTGAAGCATGGTCACAAAACTGATGGTAAAGGATGACACTGGACAACCAGATAGAAGGAAAGAGATAAGCAATTTTTCCATGGGAATGTTCTTGGAACCCTTACTGTTTTCCAGATGTACTAATGATTTGGACTGAAGGTCTTTTAAATAAACCTCCATACAGGAGATCAATCCATTATAGGAGGTGGAGCAGGAAATGAAGAGCAATCCCACCAGGTTTGGAAGGATTTAGATCCTGAACCAACTGGGCTAGTAGGTGGCAAATGCCATTCAATAAGGAATCAAAACATAATAGAGAATAAGGAACCTAAAGTGGAAATCTGTGTTAAATGGAAGAGAATGAATGCAGCATTTTGATTAGAAAAGATTCTAGCCTGATTGTGAGGAAATCAATGAAACATTCAACACAGCACTTAACTCTAATACTTCATTAAAATATTAAAAGAAGGATTGAGGGACACTGTGAGACCTTGAGAGAGGGCTTTGATACAACTTTAGCTCTCAAATGATAAATTTGTTGCACATAATGGCTTTCTCCTGATTCTAAAGATTATATTCTTAGGCCCAATTCATGACAGGAATTTTCTAGCAGTGAAGGAGAGGTGTTTATTTTATTTATTTAGAGATACAGCACCGAAACAGGCCCTTCGGCCCACCGAGTCTGTGCTGACCATCAACCACCCATTTATACTAATCCTACATTCCTACCACATCCCCACCTTCCCCTACCTATACTAGGGGCAATTTATAATGGCTAATTTCCCTACAAACCTGCAGGTCTTTGGATGTGGGAGGAAACCGGAGCACCCGGCGAAAACCCATGCGGTCACAGGGAGAACGTGCAAACTCCACACAGGCAGTACCCAGAACTGAACCTGGGTCGCTGGAGCTGTGAGGCTGCGGTGCTAACCACTGCGCCACTGTGCCGCCCAGTCAGCGTTTGTGTCTTGGACGCATTTGACCTTCATAGTTTCTTTAGCAATTTTAAGGGGAAAAGAACGGAAGAGGTAAGCAAAATATATTAAGGCAGCTTTAGTAATGGAAGAGATGTGGGACGTCAGAGAAGATTGTGTGGCCAAGATTGTTGATGGATGAAGAACGCCTATTGATGGAGCCATCAAAGGTACGAAGTTGATTGAGATTGTGAAAGACATAAAGAAGACATGTCTTTAAAGGATTTGTTGATAACAATATCATAATTTTCTGCTGAATGACTTGGAGATTGACATCAGGATGTGGTGATGGGAGGACCAAAGCTGTTGTGAAATTGGTTTGAAGTGTTAATTCAAAAGGATCAACAGTGAATCAGCATCCCATCTTACAATGTGCTTGATTTCCTTTGAGTGTAAAATGCTAATTTCAAATTCCCCTAAAACCAATTTCACCCACAATACTTTTGCCACTTTGCCACTGACTCCATCCCTAGTATTCTAGTCAACCCAAAGCTGAGCGTCTGCCCATCATCAAGACGAGCTACTTGGTAACATTGCTTGCTTCCACCCGAACCTCCTCCTGCTGCTGCTGAAACTCTTTGGTTTGCTTTAGACTTGTTTTTCCAACATCCTCCTTGTTGGCCTTTGGTCTTCCACCCACTGTTAACTTCAACTTGTACAGAACTGAGCTGCCCACACCATGAACCACATGATGTCCCACTTGCCCATCACCCTACCTCACTAACCTACAAAGGCTCCCTGTTTGCCGATTACATTGTATTTAAGATCATTATCCTCATCTCCATAGCAACATCCCACTCTGCCTGCTGTTTGTGGACACCCTCAGGTCCTCTGATGCTGGCCTTCTATATACTCTTCCCTCCTGCACAAATCCTGTGGGGTCTGCATGATATGTCATGGAACAATAGAACTCTGGACTTGAACACATTGGTGATTCCCTGCTATCCAGTGTCCACAGCTTTTCTGCTTTAGACATGCTGTAGGAATGTAGGTTGCTGTAAGGCTTTAGCCATTGCTGTGTGAAGCCATGGCAATGTTCACTGTGGACACACAAGATGAAATAATGTGATGAATGTGGAGTGGAATTAAAGAAGATTTGGATGGAATTTACAGTGCCTTACACAACCTGAGCTCTTTCCAGCCAATGAAGTATTTTTTGAAGCACGGTCACTCCTGTAATGTCAAAAATGTGACAGCCAATTGGTGCATAGCAAGCTCCCAAAAACAGCGATGAGAAATTGATCAGATAGTTCGATTTAGTGATGTTGTTTGAGGGATACAGTTTGGCCAGGACAGCAGGGAGAGCTCCCCTCCATTTCTTTGAAATAACGTCATGGAATCATTTACATGCCCCTAAGAGGACATATGGTTTCACATCTCAAGAAAAAAGATGACATCTCCAACAATGCAGGGCTCCCTCAGTACTGCACCAGCGTGTCAGCCTGGATTTTGTACTCAAGTCTCTGGAGTGGAGTGCTACCCACTGAGCCAAAGTTGACTCAGCTAACAATGGAAGCATGAATGCAGGGGAGGGAGGTGAGCCTTACGGACCCGCTGAGTGGATGACAAGGGTCAGAGGATCAGTCACCAACTTTAGTGCAGGCTAAAGTTGAGAGGATTTTAGGCAGCCATGAATGCAAATTTCATGAGCAGTCACATGATAGTAATGTCTTTCATTGAGCCCTGTGCTAGACACCGGGAAATAGAGAATTACCAAAGTGTTCCAAACCAGAGTTCTATTTTTGCATGACGTAACATGCAGAGCATTCTGACAACCTAAGATTTGGATGGAATTTGTTTTGAAGAAAATCATTCTCGCACATGGGTTTTTCAGGCAAGGTGTCGTCTATTGCCCATCCCTAGTTGCTTCTGAGAAGGTGGAACTGTTGGCAGTGGGTTTCAGACAACTAAGTAGTTTGCTAGGCCACTTCAAAAGGGAGTTACGAAACAACCAATTGGTTTGGAACTGGAGTTACACATAGGCCAGACCAGGGAAGGATAGCAGGTTTTCTCCCCGAAGGACATTAGTGAACTAGTTGGGTTATTACAAAATTCAACGGTTTGAC
Source organism: Heterodontus francisci (assembly GCF_036365525.1). Lineage (NCBI taxonomy): Eukaryota > Metazoa > Chordata > Chondrichthyes > Heterodontiformes > Heterodontidae > Heterodontus > Heterodontus francisci. The sequence goes on from NC_090378.1 coordinate 110,850,672, forward strand.
AGTCACTTTTACTGAAGCCAGCCTTTTATTTCCAGAAATATTCAATATTGGTGGGCAATGTAAGAGTCAGCAACAGCTTCCATACTTTAGAAAGTACCGATATAATGGCAGGAAGACTGTGCTTGGAAGGACTAAATGGATCTGACTTCTTACAGATAGAGGAAGCACAACCAAATTTCCAAGGAGGAATGATGGAATAGGAGTGGGATAGACTGATGTGATGACAAAGGATGGGGGTTAGTTTGAAGGCTTGAGGGTAGTAGAGATACCATGGAATCCGGACATGAGAGTGGTTCATTGAGTTTGTCAGTCAGTCTCATTTCAATCTGCATCCCAGTTTCACTATCTTATTCAACACCACACCCAGCACTGTAATGTAAAGGACCCCGACATCAGTCTGGTCTGTTGCCATTCAGAATCAAAACTGGATGTAAAGTGGAAAATATTCTACTGTGTAACAGCATCACCCCTCACCTTAAGGCATGACCCCAAAACAACAAGATATCCCAGCAGCAATCATTGTCTGGAAAAAAACCATTCAAACTCATTTATGCGCGTAATGTGCCTTCAAAGTCCACCTCAGATTTAACTGTGATTGGCACCTTAATCCAACCAACGTATGTTCTCTCAGGACATGTGTGGTTTTTAATAGGTGTGAAATAAACTAATTAAATAACTTGAGACCTTTGAATGCTGATGTAAATCCTTGTTGAGCAATCCTGCTCTTTCATACGTACAGAGCAACACCTGTCGATCCTTCACGCTTCACACCACCTGGTCTCTACATTAATTTAACCCTCTCCCATTCCCTTCACTATCCTCAGCTCACTGGTTAGCCTTAAAGACAGACATTTTAACTGACATTTTCGAGCTGTTCTCGGACAGTGTGGCCTCAGACGTAAGCCATTTCCCCCAGATAGCTCTGGGACATCTTCTGCATTGGTGTGAGGAACTATTCGATTGGTGCTCGAGCAGGATTCTGTTTTTCTACGCTGTTCAGCTGAGGTTTGATGTAATATGATTCATTCAGCCATGACCCATCATACAATAAGATTCGGTCCATAGGCATCGGGGAGCCAACTACGACTCAGAAACTCTTTCCGGTTGTACAGTTCCCTGGGATCCAGTTCTCTCAGTTCCACCATCTGTCTGTGCGCCAGGATACAGTTCCCTCAGTGCCTCGGTCTGTCTCTGTGCTGGGATGCAGTTCTCTCAGTGCCTCCGTCTGCCTGTATGCTGGGATACAGTTCCCTCAGCGCCTCAGTCCTTCTGTGTGCTGGGATACAGTTCCCTCAGTGCCTCTGTCTGTCTGTGTGCTGGGATGCAGTTCCCTCAGTGCCTCGGTCTGTCTGTGTGCGAGCACACAGTTCAATCAGTGCCTCTGTCTGTCTGTGTGCTGGGATGCAGTTCCTCAGTGCCTCCGTCTGCCTGTATGCTGGGATAAAGTTCCCTCAGCGCCTCAGTCCTTCTGTGTGCTGGGATACAGTTCCCTCAGTGCCTCAGTCTGTCTGTGTGCTGGGATGCAGTTCCCTCAGTGCCTCGGTCTGTCTGTGTGCTGGGATACAGTTCCCTCCGCGCCTCAGTCTGTCTGTGTGCTGGGATGCAGTTCCCTCAGTGCCTCAGTCTATCTGTGTGCTGGGATACAGTTCCCTCAGTGCCTCTGTCTGTCTGTGTGCTGGGATACAGTTCCCTCAGTGCCTCTGTCTGTCTGTGTGCTGGGATGCAGTTCCCTCAGTGCCTCAGTCTGTCTGTGTGCAGGGATACAGTTCCATCAGTGCCTCTGTCTGTCTGTGTGCTGGGACGCAGTTCCCTCAGTGCCTCAGTCTATCTGTGTGCTGGGATACAGTTCCCTCAGTGCCTCAGTCTAATTGTGTGCTGGGATACAGTTCCCTCAGTGCCTCAGTCTAATTGTGTGCTGGGATACAGTTCCCTCAGTGCCTCGGTCTGTCTGTGTGCTGGGATACAGTTCCCCCAGTGCCTCAGTCTAATTGTGTGCTGGGATACAGTTCCCTCAGTGCCTCGGTCTGTCTGTGTGCTGGGATACAGTTCCCTCAGTGCCTCAGTCCTTCTGTGTGCAGGGATACAGTTCCCTCAGTGCCTCAGGCTGTCTGTGTGCAGGGATACAGTTCCCTCAGTGCCTCAGTCTAATTGTGTGCTGGGATACAGTTCCCTCAGTGCCTCGGTCTGTCTGTGTGCTGGGATACAGTTCACCCAGTGCCTCAGTCTAATTGTGTGCTGGGATACAGTTCCCTCAGTGCCTCGGTCTGTCTGTGTGCTGGGATACAGTTCCCTCAGTGCCTCAGTCCTTCTGTGTGCAGGGATACAGTTCCCTCAGTGCCTCGGTCTGTCTGTGTGCTGGGATACAGTTCCCTCAGTGCCTCAGTCCTTCTGTGTGCAGGGATACAGTTCCCTCAGTGCCTCAGTCCTTCTGTGTGCAGGGATACAGTTCCCTCAGTGCCTCAGGCTGTCTGTGTGCAGGGATACAGTTCCCTCAGTGCCTCAGTCTAATTGTGTGCTGGGATACAGTTCCCTCAGTGCCTCGGTCTGTCTGTGTGCTGGGATACAGTTCCCTCAGTGCCTCAGTCCCTCTGTGTGCAGGGATACAGTTCCCTCAGTGCCTCAGTCCTTCTGTGTGCAGGGATACAGTTCCCTCAGTGCCTCAGTCTGTCTGTGTGCAGGGATACAGTTCCCTCAGAGCCTCTGTCTGTCTGTGTGCAGGGATACAGTTCCCTCAGCGCCTCAGTCTAATTGTGTGCTGGGATACAGTTCCCTCAGTGCCTCTGTCTGTCTGTGTGCTGGGACGCAGTTCCCTCAGTGCCTCAGTCTATCTGTGTGCTGGGATACAGTTCCCTCAGTGCCTCAGTCCGTCTGTGTGCTGGGATACAGTTCCCTCAGTGCCTCAGTCCTTCTGTGTGCTGGGATACAGTTCCCTCAGTGCCTCAGGCTGTCTGTGTGCTGGGATACAGTTCCCTCAGTGCCTCGGTCTGTCTGTGTGCTGGGATACAGTTCCCTCAGTGCCTCAGTCTGTCTGTGTGCTGGGATACAGTTCCCTCAGTGCCTCAGGCTTTCTGTGTGCAGGGATACAGTTCCCTCAGTGCCTCGGTCTGTCTGTGTGCTGGGATACAGTTCCCTCAGTGCCTCTGTCTGTCTGTGTGCTGGGATACAGTTCCCTCAGCGCCTCAGTCCTTCTGTGTGCAGGGATACAGTTCCCTCAGTGCCTCTGTCTGTCTGTGTGCAGGGATACAGTTCCATCAGTGCCTCTGTCTGTCTGTGTGCAGGGATACAGTTCCCTCAGTGCCTCTGTCTGTCTGTGTGCAGGGATACAGTTCCCTCAGTGCCTCGGTCTGTCTGTGTGCAGGGATACATTTCCCTCAGTGCCTCAGTCTTGTCTGTGTGCTGGGATACATTTCCCTCAGTGCCTCATTCTGTCTGTGTTCTGGGATACAGTTCCCTCAGTGCCTCAGTCTGTCTGTGTGCTGGGATACAGTTCCCTCAGTGCCTCAGTCTGTCTGTGTGCTGGGATACAGTTCCCTCAGTGCCTCAGTCCTTCTGTGTGCAGGGATACAGTTCCCTCAGTGCCTCTGTCTGTCTGTGTGCAGGGATACATTTCCCTCAGTGCCTCAGTCTTGTCTGTGTGCTGGGATACAGTTCCCTCAGTGCCTCAGTCTGTCTGTGTGCAGGGATACAGTTCCCTCAGCGCCTCGGTCCTTCTGTGTGCAGGGATACAGTTCCCTCAGCGCCTCAGTCCTTCTGTGTGCAGGGATACAGTTCCCTCAGTGCCTCAGTCTGTCTGTGTGCTGGGATACATTTCCCTCAGTGCCTCAGTCTAATTGTGTGCTGGGATACAGTTCCCTCAGCGCCTCAGTCTGTCTGTGTGCTGGGATACAGTTCCCTCAGTGCCTCAGTCTGTCTGTGTGCTGGGATACAGTTCCCTCAGTGCCTCAGTCTGTCTGTGTGCAGGGATACATTTCCCTCAGCGCCTCGGTCCTTCTGTGTGCAGGGATACAGTTCCCTCAGCGCCTCAGTCCTTCTGTGTGCAGGGATACATTTCCCTCAGCGCCTCAGTCCTTCTGTGTGCAGGGATACAGTTCCCTCAGCGCCTCAGTCCTTCTGTGTGCAGGGATACAGTTCCCTCAGTGCCTCAGTCTGTCTGTGTGCTGGGATACATTTCCCTCAGTGCCTCAGTCTAATTGTGTGCTGGGATACAGTTCCCTCAGCGCCTCAGTCTGTCTGTGTGCTGGGATACATTTCCCTCAGTGCCTCAGTCTAATTGTGTGCTGGGATACAGTTCCCTCAGCGCCTCAGTCTGTCTGTGTGCTGGGATACAGTTCCCTCAGTGCCTCAGTCTGTCTGTGTGCAGGGATACAGTTCCCTCAGCGCCTCGGTCCTTCTGTGTGCAGGGATACATTTCCCTCAGCGCCTCAGTCCTTCTGTGTGCTGGGATACAGTTCCCTCAGCGCCTCAGTCTGTCTGTGTGCTGGGATACAGTTCCCTCAGTGCCTCTGTCTGTCTGTGTGCAGGGATACAGTTCCCTCAGCGCCTCAGTCCTTCTGTGTGCTGGGATACAGTTCCCTCAGCGCCTCAGTCTGTCTGTGTGCTGGGATACAGTTCCCTCAGTGCCTCTGTCTGTCTGTGTGCAGGGATACAGTTCCCTCAGCGCCTCAGTCCTTCTGTGTGCAGGGATACAGTTCCCTCAGTGCCTCAGTCTGTCTGTGTGCTGGGATACATTTCCCTCAGCGCCTCAGTCCTTCTGTGTGCAGGGATACATTTCCCTCAGCGCCTCAGTCCTTCTGTGTGCTGGGATACAGTTCCCTCAGCGCCTCAGTCTGTCTGTGTGCTGGGATACAGTTCCCTCAGAGCCTCTGTCTGTCTGTGTGCAGGGATACAGTTCCCTCAGTGCCTCGGTCTTTCTGTGTGCTGGGATACAGTTCCCTCAGTGCCTCAGTCTGTCTGTGTGCAGGGATACAGTTCCCTCAGCGCCTCAGTCCTTCTGTGTGCAGGGATACAGTTCCCTCAGTGCCTCTGTCTGTCTGTGTGCAGGGATACAGTTCCCTCAGTGCCTCAGTCTAATTGTGTGCTGGGATACAGTTCCCTCAGTGCCTCAGTCTGTCTGTGTGCTGGGATACAGTTCCCTCAGCGCCTCAGTCCTTCTGTGTGCAGGGATACAGTTCCCTCAGAGCCTCAGTCTGTCTGTGTGCTGGGATACATTTCCCTCAGTGCCTCAGTCTGTCTGTGTGCAGGGATACAGTTCCCTCAGTGCCTCTGTCTGTCTGTGTGCAGGGATACAGTTCCCTCAGTGCCTCAGTCTGTCTGTGTGCTGGGATACAGTTCCCTCAGCGCCTCAGTCCTTCTGTGTGCTGGGATACAGTTCCCTCAGTGCCTCAGTCTGTCTGTGTGCAGGGATACAGTTCCCTCAGTGCCTCTGTCTGTCTGTGTGCAGGGATACAGTTCCCTCAGTGCCTCAGTCTGTCTGTGTGCAGGGATACAGTTCCCTCAGTGCCTCTGTCTGTCTGTGTGCAGGGATACAGTTCCCTCAGTGCCTCAGTCTGTCTGTGTGCAGGGATACAGTTCCCTCAGTGCCTCTGTCTGTCTGTGTGCAGGGATACAGTTCCCTCAGTGCCTCTGTCTGTCTGTGTGCAGGGATACAGTTCCCTCAGTGCCTCTGTCTGTCTGTGTGCAGGGATACAGTTCCCTCAGTGCCTCAGTCTGTCTGTGTGCAGGGATACAGTTCCCTCAGTGCCTCTGTCTGTCTGTGTGCAGGGATACAGTTCCCTCAGTGCCTCAGTCTGTCTGTGTGCAGGGATACAGTTCCCTCAGTGCCTCTGTCTGTCTGTGTGCTGGGATACAGTTCCCTCAGTGCCTCAGTCTGTCTGTGTGCTGGGATACAGTTCCCTCAGTGCCTCAGTCTGTCTGTGTGCAGGGATACAGTTCCCTCAGTGCCTCAGTCTGTCTGTGTGCTGGGATACAGTTCCCTCAGTGCCTCAGTCTGTCTGTGTGCTGGGATACAGTTCCCTCAGCGCCTCAGTCTTGTCTGTGTGCTGGGATACAGTTCCCTCAGTGCCTCAGTCTGTCTGTGTGCTGGGATACAGTTCCCTCAGTGCCTCAGTCTGTCTGTGTGCAGGGATACAGTTCCCTCAGTGCCTCAGTCTATCTGTGTGCTGGTATACAATTACCCCACTGTTGTTTGCTGTGTGCTGGGATTATATTTTAATTATTCTGACATGGGATATGGGCATTGTTGGCAAGGAAAGCATTTGTTGCCCATCCATGATTGCCATTGCGAAGGTGGTGGTGAGCTGCCTTCTTGTACTGCTGCAGTGCTGTGGTGTATGTACATCCACAGTGTTAGGGAGGGAGTTCATGGATTTTGACCCAACAACAGTGAAGGAAGGACCATATATTTCCAAGTCAGGATAGTGTTTTCCATTGCACCTGCTGCCCTCGTCCTTCGAAGTGGTAGAGTTTGCAGTTTTTGGAAGGTGCTGTCGAAGGAGCCTTGGTGAGTTGCTGCAGTGCATTTTGTCGATGGTACACACTGCTGGCATTGTGCACTGGTGATGGAGGGAGTGAATGTTTAGAGTGGTGGATGGGGTGCCAATCAAATGGGCTGCTTGTTGATGGTGTTGAGCTTCTTAAGTGTTGTTGGAGCCACACTCATCCAGGCAAGTGGAGAATATTCCATCACACTCCTGACTTGTGCCTTGTAGGGCAGTCTTTTAGCAGTCAGTAGGTGAGTTACTTACTGCAGAATTCCCAACCTCTGACCTCCTCTTGTAACCACAGTATTTATATGACTGATCCAGTTCAGTTTCTGGTCAATGGTAACCCACAGGATGTTGATAGTGGGGGATTCAGCGATGGTAATGCCGTTGAATGTCAAGGGGAGATAGTTGGATTCTCTCTTGTCTGAGATGGCCATTGCATGTCAATTGTGTGGCGTGAATGTTCCAGTTCTGTGGATGCTAACAATCCTCCTGTCATGTGCTGTTGTTTCCAGAGTCAGGCAGAGGACATGGCACGTTGTTCGATGATGATGATTGCCACTGTTGAGTCTAAAGCATCCTCAGTCAACATCTCACAATGTAAAGAACTTGCATTTATATAGCACCTTTCATCCCTTCAAGACATCCCAAAGCATTTTTGCAGCCAATTAAGTACTTTCGAAACATAGTCACTGATGTAGTGTAAGGAAATATGGCAAGCAATTTGCGCACAGCAAGATCCCACAAACAGTAATGTGTTTTTAGTGACATTGATTGAGGTTAGTGACAAATGGTTTGGGTGAAGGCTTGTCTTCCTTTATCTGTTCGCTACAGCTTTGCGATTTTCAACAGGTAGGGGCAAGGCCAGACACAGAGCATTCCTGACAGCCAGGAGTGCTCCATAACTGACACATGAATTCACAGATCACAGCGCAAGATTACAAAATGAAACTCAATACTGTTTTTCTCTCTCTCTAAATTCACTTGGGCAAGGGGAGGGGTGGGGTCAAGAGGCACAGGACCAGGACAAATTAATCCTTCATCCATTTCTGGCTGTGACTCACACAGGCTCATTTATTTTTATCCGGCCCAGATCAAATGGTTGTGACAGCACTTTCATTCGGCAGGCCTCTGATCTGGTGACATAATAGAGGCTACCTGTCATTGTACCAGCATCAACGCACGGTGGTCTCTGAGCAGAGATAAGCTGGAGGTAAGCAGCTACTGCAGTCTGACACAGTTTCTGTACAAGTTAATACCATATTGTATAAATCCATGTAATCAGCAGCTCCACAGTATCAGATCCAATTTGTACTTTGTTTCAATATTGTCTCATGCCAGGCTTATTTGTTACATCTTTACCTTGTCACATTGAGGAATGGTAATGCTGCAGAATGGAGCACTACTCCATGCTTTTGCACACAAGTGTCAGTATAAATTGCCCCTAGGTTATGAATAGTTAAGCGCTTCCTGCTTTTCCCCAGTCATGGAGAGATACAGCACTGAAACAGGCCCTTTGGCCCAGCAAGTCTGTGCCGACCAACAACCACCCATTTATACTAATCCTACATTAATCCCATATTCCCTACCACATCCCCCTCTTCCCTCAATTCTCCTACCACCCACCTACACTAGGGGCAATTTACCATGGCCAATTTACCTATCAACCTGCAAGTCTTTTGGCTGTGGGAGGAAACCAGAGCACCCAGCGGAAACCCACACAGTCACAGGGAGAACTTGCAAACTCTGCACAGGCAGTACCCAGAACAGAACCGGGGTTGCTGGAGCTGTGAGGCTGCGGTGCTAACCACTGCGCCACTGTGATGTACAAAAGAAAGACTTGCATTTCTCTAGCACCGTTCATGACCTCAGAACACCCCAAACTGCTTTACAGCCAATGAAGTCCTTTTTTGTACAGTCACTGTTGTAATGTTGTAAATATGGCAGCAAATTTGCACACAACAATGTGGTACTGACCAGATAATTTATTTTTGATGTATAAATATTAACCAGGACAACACACACACACACACAGACATCCACAGGCATATGTATGATACATATACACACACTGTTCAGTGGGTGTCACTGGAGTGTGCGGATGAGTTGAATGCCTCGGTCGATTCTCCCCTCCTTATCTCAGGGGGCTCAGGGTATGAATAATACGTACATCCCATCAGTCAGAGATCCTTCCTAATGGTTTCAATCAGTGCTTCTGAATACCTTCTTATGTCTCTATATATTCTACATGTAGACCGGGGCCAGTGACCTAACATCACAAACCACCTATTCAGTTATACATGAAATCCAACTCCAAAATGATAAATGTTATGGGTTTCTTTGTGTTATCTAAAGCAATACAATGAGATATGTGGATTCCAGTTTCTTGAAGATCTCGAGAACGTTTATTAACAGTTAAACTAATATATACCATTAAAGAGCAAACTATATACAGAACCTTTGTTCAGGGTGTTGCAGTGCGGAGTGACTATGGCTTCTAGTCACATGACTACTTCCTGGTACTTAGCTCATTAGCATACTGAGTTCTTAAAGGGACATCACTCTTAAAGTGATCGTACAGCAATACAGAATCATGGAGATGAGTCATTTGTCATTGACACCGTTAGAATAGACTGAGAAGTTTCCATCCATGGCACATAATCAGTTAAAATGTTTAACTCACTGCCGTATGGTGCACATATGGTAAAAGGGAAAGATTCACTCCTGTCTGGTACTGTACAGCTCATGTGTGTCTTAGTGTCAGCTCCTGTACATGTACAGTACACACTAGGAAAAATGGAATGATTCGCTCCTCTCTGGTACTGTATTGCACATGTGTGGCTCTGTCAGTTCTGGTACAGGTACAGTACACACCTGGTAAAGGCAAAGATTCACTCTCATCTCAGTATCCCGCCTGTGTGTGTGTCTCAACACCAACTCTTATATTTACACTGTACACCCACCCTACAGAATGCAGTGAGTTGGAGTGAAGTAAGTTCAAAGTGTGGAGCTGTTGCCTGCCAATATGTGTGGTCCACATTTCTACCTCAGATGGAACAAGCTGATTGAATACCACAGAGCGGATAAAAAGAAATGGTCTTTGCCGTTTAAAGGGGCTGTACCTCCATGAGAAACTGTGACAAATAGTTTCTCATTTGTTTGCCAAGAGATGGCACAGGATCGCAAATGATGTCAAAATACACCGCTGCATTAAACCATCGCAGACTTGGCACCAGGATTTGCGCTCCAATAAAATGAATACATTTATTTTTCAAATATGAAGTTGGAATCTCCTTCATTTCTCTCTCTCTTGTCACCAACTCTCGTTGGAAGCATTCCTGGAGGTTTGATCAAATGACCTTCTCCTTCCAACTGCCCCAGCCAGTCAAAGAGCCTTTTGTTCCTCTCCCTTATCTCCAATATCTTTATAACTAATAAACTAAATCGTTGAAAGAAAATGAAAAGAACGCACAATTTTTTAATGCTTTTATTTTTTTACCTCTTTTTTTTGGCTCAAGGCAGTGTCCCGGAGATTAATGATTAATTCCCGGAGATTCTGGGAAAAATCTGGACAGCTAACTTTGCCATCCGTATTACATCCGCTTTTCGCTGATATGACATTGTACGGAATACTAGTTTTCTCCACAAGCTGTGAAGGATCTTTGGTTCTCAAGGGGATTAATGGCCAGGTTTTTCTAACCCAGCCGTGGCTTTGTGGAACTCTGTGTGACCTGATCGGGAAAAGCCCCAGAATGAAAGCATGTGGGCCGCAGCCTGCCCATGCTGAGAGGCATGAGCCGCAATAACACAGAGATCCGAGGCAAACACGGCCTGTGTCAGGGATTGACTGCTCCCTTTATTCATCTCGACTGCTAATAATTCGGAGGCATTCCTTTCTAATGCAGCAAAAAAATCACATGAGCCGAGAGGGCACCCTGAAGCCCAGACAAGCAGTCTTTTCTTCCTGGGGATCGGTTCAAAGGGCATAGGTCAAGAAAATATATGTAAACTCTGGAAGCAAGCTCTCGTCGGAGCGGAACAACACAAAGGGAAGGAGTGAATTGCTCCTGGAAAAATGTTTACCTTTGCTGATCTCCACTCAGTCTTTAAGCCCTCTTCACTTACTCTCATTTTAATTAAACTTTAATTGGAATCTTTCAGAAGAGGGAAAAAAAGGGTCTACTACATCATTTCAAAAATCTCTTTTAGACTCTTGTTAGCACCAGTAACAGCAGGGGTGGGGAGGAGCTGCTTTAACCCCGCACCACCAACAATTTAATTGACAGTTCGGTCTGAGACCACCTGAAAGGACAGAGTTGCCTTTAGGGCTTCTTATCACATCTCTCAGGAACATTGCAAAGTGCTAGACAAACCACAAAGTACTGTAGAGTGCAGTGACTGTTGATATGGTGGTCATGTGGCAATAGGGTTGCCAACTCTGGTCTTATGGTTCCATCAAATGGTGTTCCACTTCCAACTGCCGCACACTGTCAAACCACCTATTTTACCCATCTCCAATTTCTTTGTCACTAATAAATAAAAGTGTTTAAAAAAAAAGCACTTTTTGTGATGTCAGAAATTTCTGCTTGTGGCAGAGTCGAGGAGGTTAATTCCTGGAGACACAAAGACAATTGTGGAGAGGGTTAGCAACCCTATCTGGCAGCTATTTTTCAGAGGGCAGGATCTTACAAGTGGTTAACCTGTGTTTTTGCCGATGTTGGTTGAGGGGGGGAATGTTGTCTGGGACACCGGCCAACCTCCCTGGTTCCTTGACCGATCATGCCATAAGCTCTTTAATATCCACCTCAACCATCGATGCTGGCCGATGGGGCCTCGGTTGAACGTCTCATCTGAAGGACGCCACCTCCAATGATTATCTGATCCCAGCAGAAGGGAACTAGCTCCCTCAGTGGGCATTTACACTCAGCCTCTGGGACAATTTTCCATTTAAATTTAAACGTCAATGGGTAAGCCATCTTTTGAAAACAAAATTACATGGATCAGTCAGTAAATCCACCACCTAGCATGGTGCCAACACATCGAGGTAAGGAAGATCCCAGTTTTGATGCCCCAGTCTGTGCGGAGCCAGGCCAGTGATGGGCATGTTGCGACAGGCAATTGCCTTTGGGCTAGGGGTGGGTGGAAGAATGAGTTCCTTCCTTGCTATTGGGTGAAGCCTGTTGATTGGTGCACTGTGTGGATGGAGGATAGGGACAGGCTCAGGCTCAAGGATGATGGCCTTCGTGGTGGAATAGGATATCGCAATTCACCGTCTTGCCTCACACATGAAGAGCAACCAAAGATCTACTGTCATTTATGAAATGTTTCCATAGGGTGATTTCCCCCATGTGAGAAAATCAGAGGGAATGTTGCACTATGCGCCTGCACTCAATGTTCCTGGATCTCTTGCAGCTAATACCTTGGCTTTCCACACATGAATGCTTCCAGCAACAGCGGGAGGAGGCGGAGAGGTCTTTTTAGGAACCCCTTTCAGAGCTATTCAGCTAAGAGTGGGATGAAGCAGTCAGGTTGGCTTCAGCCTTAATTGTCGAGCAGACATACAGTCCAGGGTAACTCAGTTACCCCTTTACCCCAGATATTTTCCCCCAAATAGTGCGGGATCTTGCCCTACTCCCGATATCAACGCCACATAACAAATATTTGTTCTCACAAACTAGTTTATTTACCTTATACCCAAACTACAGATAGACGCACCATACATGTGCAAGAGTTCATCCCTGGATGGCCGGTCTGCTGAATGAGTTCTCCTTACGTTTTCCGTGACTGACCAGGTCACTCTGTCTTCCTGACTGCAGCAACAATGTCCTATTGGGCTGTGGCTTTATACTTGTTTCTGACCCTGGTTCCTTGATATAGTAGGTAATATCTTGAATCGGGTCATCTGATTGGGTTTCAGTGCTTTATCAATCCCACCATGGCTATGCAAGACCACCAGCATGTGGTCATTTCCTGCTCTCTGCAGGGGTGCGGTGGGGTGGGTCAGAATTCTTCTCCCTTCGTCCCGATGTCCTCTGCACTCCATGTTCCTACCACCCTTTGTCAAACTCTACACGCAAAATCACCAAGTTTACATCTGAAACAAGCACGTTTCGCAATTTGATAGAGCAGTTAAAATACAAACTGAAATCCAGCAAAACTGTTACAAGCAAATAGCTGAAAAAAATTGCATTAAAGTATGTTCCCCTTACACCAGTGCAGTACTGAGCGAGTGCTGCACTGTCAGAAATTGTCATGCACTTTGAGATGTCCTGAGTTGTGAAAGGTGCTACAAAAATACAACTTTTTTTTTCTTCTGTCCCTTTTCTTCCTCAGACTGGTAAATGTGTACAATGCAATGTATAGAAGGCAGATTTTGGGGAAGAGATAGATACTGCAGCCCGTTCCTGGAAACATGCTTGACTGAAGCTTCCTTGCAATACCAAACCAGGCTCAGGAGTCATCAGCTCAATCCAGGAGGGGCATAAACCAACAGCGTCAACCCATCTGATCCCACTCATGGGCAGAGACCCTCCGAGTTCGTGTCCAAGCTACACACCATCCTGACTTGGACCTATATCGCCATTCCTTCACTGTCGCTGGGTCAAAATCCTGGAACTCCCTTCCTAACAGCACAGTGGGTGTACCTACCCCACATGGACTGCAGTGGTTCAAGAAGGCAGTGCACCACCACACTCTCAAGGGCAATTAGGGATGGGCAATAAATGCTGGCCTGGCCAGCGACGCCCACAATAAAAAAAAGGCCCCGTGAGCCTGCTCTGCTATTCAATGCAATCATGGCTGATCAGTGACCTAACTCAATATACCTGCCTTTGCCCCATATCTCTTAATCATTTTGGCTAACAAAAATATATCAATCTCAGATTTAAAATTAACAATTGACCAGCAGAAATTGTACATTTCTGGAAGAGATTTCCAAACTTCGACCACCTTTTCCTAAATTCACTGCTGAGAGGTTTGACTCTAATTTTTGAGACTAAGTCCCCTAGCCCTTATTTCTACTGGGAGCAGTTGCCAGTGCTGGGGCTGCAACCACCGAGAGCAACCACGATGGGCGCCAGCCTCGGAACAGGTAAATGGGGTTAGGGCTCACCCGAGACAATTGGTTAGGCCCCGTCCAGGGTGGGGGGACAGTGGGACGGCATACAGGGCAGGGGATGTAGTTTTAGCAGGCGCGGCCCATGCTGCTGGGGAGGGGCCTTCCATGGGCACAGTGTGGCCAATCAGGAGTGCCTCATCCCAGCTGGCAAGCAGGTCACCAGGTATTACTGAGCAACCTCCTCAGGTGCTGAAGTGCCCATCCACCACTGGTAATATACCAGCAGCTATTGGAGGAGGCCCTTGAGTGGCAATTAACTGGTCACTTAATGGCCTTAATTGGCCTGGGACAGGCAGGCCAACTCCCCCATCGCTGGTGAAATAGCAGTGGGGTGGGTAGACGACCAGGCTCCAACTTCCCCCACCCCCCCCCACCCCATCTCCCACTGCCTCCCAGCCTGCTCCTGGCGTTGGTGGTGGGGCATTAAATTCCAGTTTCTCTCTGCCGACCCTATCTATTCCCCTTAATATCTTGAAAACTGAGATCAAATCAGTATCTAAATACAAGGAATACAACCACAATTTGTATCATCTCTCCTCGTAATTTAACCCTTAGAGTCCAGTTGTCATTCTGGTAAATCTACTCTGCTCTCCACCCAAGACCATCATATTGTCCCTAAGGTGTGGGGTCCAGAACTGCCCACAATACTCCAGTGTGGTCTAAACAGGGCTTTGTATAGCTAGAGCATTACTTCTATTCCTTTGTTTTATAATTCTCTAGTTATAAAGGCCAGCATTCCATTAACGTTTTTAGTTATTTTCTGTACCTGTTCATGACATTTTAATGATCGATGTACATGGGCTCCCAGGTCTCTTTGGACGTTCACTGTTTCTAGCTTTTCAACATTTAGAAAGTACCTTGTTATACCCTTTTTAAGTCCAAATTTAATGACCTCTCATTTCCTTACATTTGCCACAGTTTTGCCCATTCACTTAATCTATCAATATCTCATTGTAATGTTATGCCTCCATCTAAACTGCTTACAATGCTGTCTATCTTTGGTTCATTCACAATCTTGGATATGTGACTCTCTTTCCCATCATCGAAGTTGTTAATAAATATGATGAATATTTGGTCCTGGGGATTTGTCATTCTTTAGTGCCATTATTTTCCTTGGAGGGTTGTATGGCTGGAAGTGATTACAGAGATAGGATGAGGCGATGTCATGAAGCGATTTGAAAACAAGAATGAGAATTTTAAAATTGAGGTCTTGCCGAACCGGGAGACAGTTTAGGTCAGCGAGCTCAGGGGTTGTGGGCGAACGGGACTTGGTGTGAGTTGGGGCACGGGTAGCAGAGTTTTGGATCACGTCAAGTTTTATGGAAGGTGTAGGATGGGAGACTGGTCAAGAGTTTGTTGGAACAGTATAGAGGTAGTGAAAGTGTGGATGAGGGTTTTAGCAGCAGATGAGCTAGGGCAAGGGCTGAGCCAAGAGATCCTAAGGAGCTGGAAGTAGGTGGTCTTGGTGATGGTACGGATATGTGGTTGGAAACTCATCTCAGGATCAAATACGATACCAAGGTTGCGAATAGTCTATCATAATTTTAAAGATTTTTGTCTATCTTCTCTTTTCCAGATAAAAAAAAGTCCAAGCCTGTTCAGTCTGTCCTGATCCAGTCATGCCAGGGATAGAGAGGTAATGGAAGACAGCTCACCACCACCTTCTCAAGGGCAATTAGGGATGGGCAATAAATTCTGGCCTAGCCAGCGACACCCACATCCCATGAATGAATAAAGAAAATGACTAGGAAATGCAATCTTCCTGCTATGGCTCTCACAGGGAAACCATGTTAAACAGCCTATCTCTAACACCCTGCCCCTGACTATAACACTCAAATAGATATCACAGTCTATAAAATAACACCCACTGGCATCACCCCTGTGTATAAATGGATGATCTGACTTTCACAACCTTAGGACATCCCAAAGCACCTCACAACCAATGAAGTGTTTTTGCAGTGTTGTCACTGTTACAATGTAGGAAATGTGACAGGCAATTTTCACACAGCAAGATCCCACAAGCAGCAATGAGATAATGAGCATTTAATCTGTTTTTGTGATGTTGGTTGAGGAGTAAATATTGGCCAGGGGAGAGCTCCTCTTCTCTTCTTTATCACAGTGGCCATCAGATATTGTACATCCACTCCCCTTTAACGGGTCATTCACTCTCAAACTCTCTGCAATGCTGCAGCCTCTAACATAGCATCCCTTGCTGGTGAACATCTGCTAGGTTGAAAAATTGCAACAAAATCCCTTTCTACAACACAGCCCTGTCTGGCATCATCCCTGCTGGAACAGATGCTGCTTGTGAAATCTCCCTCTCAACAGAGAGTGGTTGTATGAAGCAGCCTTTCTGTAGTACCTTTCTGCTATACCTTGTGTCTATTATAAGGCTTACTATCTGATTGATGAACTGTATGAAACTACCATTTCTGAATTACAATATTTAGGATTTCCAAAGTCAGGCTTTACAGAGATGGGCCACCATATATTGTTCTGAGAAGGCACTAACTGTTCAATTTGTTATTCGGCTTTGCAACTTCTGTTGACACACTTTTTCCCACCTTGGAGCTTGCAGCAAGGAAGTTTTTTTAAAAATCCCTTATGAAAATACTGGGAAGTAGGCGACTGGGTACTGAGGGGAAGGCAGTTAACAAACTGCAAATACAGCAGTGGGTGGAAATAAATGGACTCAAAACCTCAGAGTAATGAAGGGAATTGTCATGAACATGGAAACCCCGCGAGCCTGTTGAACTTGGCTGGTCTGCATCTTAACTCCATCTACCTGCCTTGGTTCTGTAACCCTTAATACCTCTGCCTAACAAAAATCTATCAATCTCAGTTTTGAAAGTTTCAATTGACCCCCAGCCTCGACAGCTTTTGAGGGCGAGAGAGTACCAGATTTCCACGATGCCATATATGAAGAAGCACTTCCTGATATCACCCTTGAATGGCCTAACTCTAATTTTAAGGTTGTGCCCCTTGTTCTGGACTCTCCACCATGTGAACATACAAACAATAAGGGTCAGGAAAAGACCTTCTGGCCCATCCTAGTGGGGTACCGCAGGGATCAGTGCTTGGGCCCCAACTATTCACAATATATATTAATGACTTGGGTGAGGGATCCCTAAATGTAACATTTCCAAGTTTGCAGATGACACAAAGCTGGAGGGGTGGGGTGGGGTGGGGGTGGGGGGGGGGGGAGAGGGGGGGAGAGGGGGGCAGAAGTGAGCTGTGAGGAGGATGCAAAGAAGCTCCAATCTGATTTGGACAAGTTGGATGAGTGGGCAAATGCATGACAGATGCAGTATAACGGGGATAAATGTGAAGTCATCCACTTTGGTTGCAAAAACAGAAAGGCAGATTATTATCTGAATGGTGATAGATTGAGAAAGGAAGAGGTGCAACGAGATCTGGGTGTCCTTGTACACCAGTCGTTGAAAGCAAGCATTCAGGTGCAGCAAGCAGTTAGGAAGGCGGATGATATGTTGGCCTTCATTGCAAGAGGTTTTGAGTCCAGGAGCAAGGATGTCTTAATGCAGTTATGCAAGGCCTTGGTGAGACCATATCTGGAGTATTGTGTGCAGTTTTGGTTTCCTTATCTGAGGAAGGATGTTCTTGCCATGGAGGGAGTGCAAAGAAGATTTAATAGGCTGATTCCTGGGATGGCAGGATTGACGTGTGAGGAGAGATTGGGTTGACTAGGCCTATATTCACTAGACTTAGAAGATGCAGGGAGAATGTTCCTGATGGCTGGGCAGTCCAGAACCAGAGGTCACAGTCTCAGGATACAGGGTATGCCATTTAGAACCGAGATGAGGAGACATTTCTTCACTCAGAGGGTGGTGAACCTGTGGAATTCTCGACCGCAGAAGGCATTGGAGACCAAATCATTAAATATATTCAAGAAGGAGATAGATATGGGCCAAGGGATATGGGGGAAAAGCGGGAACAGGGTACTGAATTAGACGATCAATATTGATGTTTTTTGAATGGCAGAGCAGGCCCAAAGGGCCGAATGGCCTACTCCTGCTCCTATTTTCCATGTTTCTATCCAGCCTGTCCTAGTTGAGTGCAATACCTTGTGCATCACAACATATGGACTCTCCACCCCACCCGAAGCCTTGTGATTTCCTGGGAGAGGCGACATCCCAGATAAAAGGCCAGGCTAATTAAGGTATAAAAACCTGGGATGTTGCTTTCTGACTGCTTAGCCAACCAAAATTAGTCCAGGAGATCACTTTGGTCCTGATAATTTAGCGCAATATGTACTTTTTGCAAGAGATGGGACTGACATTTATATTGCCGGCGGCAGCTGTAAACAATGGTGGTCTGCATGTGCAGGCCAAGCTTCGCGGAGCCGCCACAATATTAAACACAGTGGCTCATTTAAGTGACCGGGGCGGACCATGCTCCCGATGACGTGGAGGGGGCGGGTCGTCCGTCCCGACAATGGCATCCGGCACCACTGTGCAGACGCCAACGCCATTTTTAAAGGGCTTTGAATCGCAGAGTACAATTTAAATTTTTAAAGGACTACCTATTTTTAAAAAATAAAGTGATCCCGACCCTCTGTCAACACCACCCCCCCCACCAAATAAGCATACAGGTAATTACCTGCCCCGTCCCCTCCGCACCAAAACACTTGAACTTTGGGGGGAAAGGTCGGCAGCACAGGTCATCAACTTTAAACTTTACCCCCACCCACCACCCCCTAGACCAATGAAATTAATTTGACCCACTCCCCGCTCCCCCCTCCCCACCAGTGTTCTGCTTCAGATACCCAGACGGGTATCCGAAGGCACAGGAGTGCTGGCCACTGGCACCAATATGGCACTGGAGCAGATGGCGGGTAAGTACTTAAATCTTTTATTTACGTAATTTTGCCTATGTTAATTTGTCTCCTTTCGCCGAGCGGCGGGGAAGTGGCCACAAGGCCTTGCCGCCAGCAGCAATATCGGGCCAGGCCTTCCCAGCGTCGAGGCCCTTATTAATTCAATTAATAAATCTGGAATTAAAAAAAAGCTAGTCTAATGATGGCCATGAAACCATTGTCGATTGTTGAGAAAACCCATCTGGTTCACTAATGTCCTTTAGGGAAGGAAATCTGCTGTCCTTACCTGGTCTGGCCTACATGTGGCTCCAGACCCACAGCAATGTGGTTGACTCTTACATGCCCTCTGAAATGGCCTAGCAAGCTATTCAGTTGTATCTAACTGCTACGAAGTCAATAAAAAAGAATGAAACTGGACGGACCACCCAGCATCGACCTAGCCACCAGAAATGACAATGGCCCCGTCGACCCTGCAAAGTCGTCCTCGCTAACATCAGGGAGTTTGTGCTAAAATTGGGAGAGTTGTCCCACAGACTAGTCAAGCAACAGCCTGACATAGTCATACTCACCGAATCATACCTTACAATGCCCGAGACATCACCATCCCATGTCCTGTCTCACTGGCAGGACAGACGCAGCAGAGGTGGTGGCACTGGGGTATACAGTCAGGAGGGAGTAGCCCTGGGAGTCCTCAACATCAACTCTGGACCCCATGAAGTCTCATGGCATTAGACCAAATACAGGCAAGGATACCTCCTGCTGATTACCATCTTCCGCCACCCCCTCAGCTGATGAATCAGTACTCCTCCATGTTGAACACCAATTGGAAGAAGCACTGAGGGTGGCAAGGGTGCAGAATGTATTCTGGGTGGAGGACTTCAAAGAGTGGCTCGGTGGCACCACTACTGACTGAGCTGGCCGAGTCCTACCTGGGTCTGTGGCAGGTGGTGACGTAACCAACAAGAGGGAAAAATATACTTGACTTAGTCCTCACCAACCTACCTGCCACAGATGCATCTGTCCATGACAGTATTGGTAGGAGTGACCACCGGACAGTCCTTGTGGAGACAAAGTCCCATCTTCACATTGAGGATACCCTCCATCGTGTTGTGTGGCACTATCACCTTGCTAAATGGGATAGATTTCGAACAGGTCTAGCAATGCAAAACTGGACATCCACGAGGCGCTGTGGGTCAACAGCAGCAGCAGAATTGTATTCAACCACAATCTGTAACCTCATGCCCTGGCATATCCTCCACTCTACCATTACCATCAAGCCGGAGGACCAACCCTGGTTCAATGAAGAGTGCGGGAGGCCATGCCAGGAGCAGCACCAGGCATATCTCAAAATTAGGTGTCAAACTGGTGAAGCTGCAACTCAGGACTGCTTGCATGCCAACCAATGTAAGCAGTATGTGATAGACAGAGCTAAGTGATCCCATAACTAACGAATCAGATCTAAGCTCTGCAGTCTTTCCACATCCAGTCATGAATGGTGGTGGACAATTAAACAACTAACTGGAGGAGGTGGCTCCACATATATCCCCATCCTCAATGATGGGAGAGCCCAGCACTTCAGTGCAAAAGATAAGGCTGAAGCATTTGCATCAATCTTCAGCCAGAAGTGTTGAGTGGATGATCCATTTCGGCCTCCTCTTGAGGTCCCCAGCATCACAGATGCCAGTCTTCAGCCAATTCAACTCAATCCGCGTGATATCAAGAAACGACTGAAGGCACTGGATACTGCAAAGGCTATGGGCCCTGACAACATTTTGGAAATAGAACTGAAGACCTGTGCTCCAGAACTTGCCGCGCTCCTAGCCAAGCTGTTCGAGTACAGCTACAACATTGGCATCTACCCTGCAATGTAGAAAATTGCCCAGATATGTCCCGTACACAAAAAGCAGGGCAAACCAACCCGGCCAATTACCGCCCCATCAGTCTACTCTTAATCATCAGTAAAGTGATGGAAGGTGTCGCCGACAGTGCCATCAAATGGTACTTGTTTAACAATAACCTCCTTAGTGACGCTCAGTTTGGGTTCCGCCAAGGCTACTCAGCTTCTGACTTCATTACAGCCTTGGTTCAAACATGGGCAAAAGAGCTAAACTCAAGAGGTGAGATGAGAGTGATTGCCCTTGACATCAAGGCAGCATTTGACCGAGCATCAAGGAGGCCTAGCAAAACTAGAGTCAATGGAAATCGGGGGAAAATTCTCCACTGGTTGGAGTCATACCTAGCACAAAGAAAGACGGTTGTGGTTGTTGGAGGTCAAACATCTAATCTCCAGGATATGACTGCAGGAGTTCCTCGGGGTAGTGTCCTAGGCCCAGCCATCTTCAGCTGCTTCAACAATGACCTGATGATACGATGGGCCAAGTGGCCTCTTTCTGTGCCTTAAACTTTCGCTAATTCTATGACCTTCCTTCTACGCTAAGGTCAGAAGTGGAGATGTTCACTGATGAATGTTCAGTGCCATTCACGACTCCTCAGATACTGAAGTAGTCCGTGTAGAAATGCAGCAAGACCTGGACAATATCCAGGCTTGGGCTGATAAGTGGCAAGTAACATTCGCACCGCACAAGTACCAGGCAATGACCATCTCCAATAACAGAGAATCTCACCATCTCCCCTTGACATTCAATGGCATTACCATCGCCGAATCCTCACTATCAACATCCTGGGGGTTACCATTGACCAGAAACTGAACTGGCGTAGCCATATAAATAGCATGGCTACAAGAGCAGGTCAGAGGCTAGGAATCCTGCTGTGAGTAACTCACCTCCTGACTCCCCAAAGCCTGTCCACCATCTACAAGACACAAGTCAGGAATGTGATGAAATACTCTCCACTTGCCTGGATGGGTGCAGCTCCAACAACACTCAAGAAGCTCAATGCCATCCAGGACAAAGCAGCCCGCTTGATTGTCACACCATCCACAAACATTCACCCCCTCCACCACCGACGCACAGTGGCAGCTGTGTATGCAATCTACAAGATGCACTGCAGCAACGCACCAAGGATCCTTTGACAGCACCTTCCAAACCCGCGACCTCTTCCACCTAGAAGGACAAGGGCAGCAGATGCATGGGAACACCACCACCTGCAAGTTCCCCTCCAAGCCACACACCATCCTGACTTGGAACTATATTGCCATTCCTTCACTGGCACTGGGTCAAAATCCTGGAACTCCCTTCTTAACAGTAGTATGGGTGTACCTACCCCAAATGGACTGCAGCGGTTCAAGAAGGCAGCTCACCACCACCTTCTCAAGGGCAACTAGGGATGGCAATAAAATGCTGGCCTGGCCAGCGACGCCTACTTCTCAAGAATGGATTAAAAATGCTGAAAGAAAGAGGAGAGATGAAGCAAATATAAGAATTTGTAATTGAGTGACTGCAAATGTTGGGTTCTTGAGTTCAGATCACTTGGTGTTGGTATATATATTTTATAGAAACAATGTTTACTCAACTGTACTTTTCTGCTGTATCTTGTATCTGATGTAAAATATTATCTATCTATCTGATAGATGAAATGCATGAAACTGCCTTTTCACAGATTACCAATTGTATGATTTCCAATTGCAGGTTTCATGGAGAAGGGCCACTCTATATAGTTCCAACTGAGAGTGTTTCCAGAGGTTCTTTCAGATAAAATGTTAAACCAAGGCCCTGTCCGCCTGTTCATGTGGATGTAAAGGTGCCCGTACTATTATTTCAAAGAAAAGCAGGAGAGTTCCCTTTGGTCTTCTGACCATACAGACCCTCCAATCACCATGACTAAAACAGGTCATTTACATTGGCTGTGAAGCACTTTGGGAAGTCCTGAGATTACGAAAGGTATAGAAAAGCAAGTCTTTCTTTTCTTTTTGAATTACATGGTGCCATGGCCTTGGATGGTGGGCAAGTGAGGTGGGATCAGGTTCGGCTTAATTTGAGTTCATCTGATACGCTCCGTGCACTGCAGCTGACAGGTTTACTGGGGGGGGGGGGTGTGCGGGAGTGGGAGGGGTGGTTAGAATCTGTTCTTAGAGACTCTCACAGTGAGGGCACAATTAAGGTTCCTGGCAGTTTGGAGCTGTGCAGATTTGGGGGTTGAGGCCATTGGTTTTCTGTCTTTGTCCATCACTTGAGTCTGAGCGTGGAAGACCCCTGCTTGCAAAAGAGCAGGATTTGTATTTATAAGCACCTTTCACAACTTCAGGATGTCTCAAAGCACTTTACAGCCAATGAAATACTTTTTGAAGGGTAGTCACTGTTCTATTTTAGGAACCATGGTGGCCAATTTGCCCACAGCAAGCTCGCACAATGTGATCATGAGCAGATAATCTGCTCTTTTTTTGGTGATGTAAGTTGTGGGATAAATATTGGCCAGATCTAGGTAGATCTCCCCAGCTCTTCTTCAAAATAATGCCGTGGGATTATTTACATCGATTTGAAAAGGTAGATGGGGCCTTGGTTTAATGTCTCTTCAGAAGGACTCCCTCAGTGCTCCATTGGAGTGTCAACCTACAGCATGTGATCAGGTTTGTGACACAGACTATGAACCTACAGCCTTCTGACTCAGAACAAGTACCCAGTGAGCCACAACTGACACATGTGGGAGACTGGGGCGGGGGTTGGTGTGGTGGAGAGAGAGAGAGAGACAGTCTGGGAAAGACCAGAGAGACTCTCATCAGTGTTAGAGAAATAGAGAGATAGAGAAGGCCATCAGTGTTGGACAGAACAATACCCCAATAGTGGACAGTGTAAGAAAGAGAGATCTGACAGTGTTGGATAGACTGAAGCTCCCATGAGCACTGGATGGGGACTCACCCAATGGTATTGGACAGGTACGCTGTACGATAGCACTGATCAGCCCTGTATAGTGACAACAATCTAGATAAAGTCCTGTCTAGCTTTTCTCTCTGCTTGCTGAACACGCCCGCACTTCAAGTGATAATTGGAGCAGCCATGACATTACAGAATTCCAGTTAGCTTTGTGTCATTGTATCCAAAGCAGCCTGGGGGCTGTTATGTTAAATCAGCGCAATCAGCCTGCCTTGTTACCAAGAACCTGGAGCCCAGGGGTGAGTGAGCTGGCTTCTCTTATTTCGATACAACTGTCAACAAGTATCTTCATTCAGTCAGCTTCCATCCAGAGCAGCAAGATCTGGGCCTCTGCCAGCCCAGCACCTGAAACTGTACACCTGAGCAGGACAACAAGCCCATTGTGTCGGGGACCCTGTTATCAGGGTTCAGGGCCTGTCTGATGTGGGCGATCAGCCAGCACGCTAACCTGCACTGCCATGGCCTTGGATGGTGGGGCAAGTGAGGTGGGATCAGGTTCGGCTTAATCTGAGTTCATCTGACACGCTCTGTGCACTGCAGCTGACAGGTTTACTGGGGGGTTTAGAATCTGTTCTTAGAGACTGTCAACGACCGTAGCATTGTGAGGTGACCAATCTAATGAAAACTCAATGATTCCACTGTTCCCAATGTATTTATACACACACACACACAAACTGATATATCTTACTAAAGCCTTTGACAGCATCAGCTGTGGCTTTCTTGGTAACACTCCTCTCTCTGAGTCAGGAGTTCATGGGTTCAAATCCCACTCCAGTATTGTACTGAGTGAGTCATTTGGATGAGATATTAAACTTAAGCTCTGTCTGCCCTCTCATGCGGATATTAAAAATCCCAAACCACCATATGAAGAGCAGATGAGTTCTCCCCAGTGGAAAGGCCAATATTTATCCCTCAACCAACACCAATAAAAACAGATTATCAGGTCGTTACCTCATCATCTGGTCATTTCACTCCTAAATGATAATTTTGCAATTTCATCTGTTCATTGAGAGAGGTGGTGAGACGAGACAAAGGAACGGAAAAATAAACAAGTCATCGCAGATAAATCTCTCATACAGATGTGACACTCATATAAAGTACAGTGATTGAAACTACAAGAACTCAACCTGAAGAGTGTTACGACCGAGGCGGGAGGAGTGCACTGTTTATTCTAGTTCCACTTCTCCATGGGTCACAGCATGTATTTAATTTTTTTTCCCACTTACCAATACGGTCAATCATAGACTTTATTTTTATCCTAGAATAAAACACACCAACCAGGTTTCTTTAATAAACAACAAAATTATCAGTTTATTATAAAAATGCATAAACACACAGATTGAAATTTTAAAGTTCCCTTTTTACCTTAGCCCCTCAAATTGCATTTTAGAGCTCTATTACAAAAAAAAACAAATAAAACACTTGGGTTAAATACTTGCTAATTCTTGAAGAAGAAAGAAGATATGGAAAGATGTCCTTTGCTTTGGTTTGACGTTTCAAATGCTGTTATTGGGATCTTCCTAGAACAGTTCTTTTCAGGAAATGTTGAAGATCAGTTTGGGTAGTCTTTCAGAAAATGTAGTAACAGAGGTTTCAGCCACAGGCCTTGCAGGAGGAATGCAGCCACAGTTTTAGTCTGCTTCTTACACTTGCTTTTCAGCTCCTCGAGAGGTGGAAAACTGGCAGGCTTTCTCCAAACTGCTGGAACAGACTGAGTTGGGGTGGTTTGTTCTTCTTGGCAAGTTTTCTCCAACTGTCTTTTTTAAAACCGTTGTCCATATCCCAACTCATATCCCAACAGAGAAATCTACAAACACCTCAGACCTGCAACTAAAGAGAACTTGACCTCTGAGAGAATTCAACAGGTTTACCTTGAACACCAAATCCCTCCCTCACTTCAAACCATTTACCCCTTTTCCTCTCGATCTGTCTCTTCTTGTGTGTGTGTGTGTGTGTGTGTGTGTGAGTGAAAGTGTGAGTGGGTGTGGTTGTGACAATTTCAGGATAAAACATATTGCTCATTAAATATTTAATCTACTGTTTTAAACCTACAAGAAAACCTGTTTCTGTCTGATTATTTAACAAATAAAACACAGAGGTTAAACCCCAAGAACAAAAACACCTGCTGCCGTCAGGTGGGAGTTGAACTGTGGGAACAACCCAAACCCCTCACCATGTGGCTGTAACACAGACAACAGATGGCAGAACTTCTATGGTTGATTCATAACTGCCCTCTGAAATGGCCCAGCAAACAACATCAGTTGTATCAAATGACTGCATGAAGGTGGTTGCCAGTAAAATATAATTTCTATGTGCAAATGTAATCATAGCCCTTGACTCCTAATTTCTAATCCAACATCTCCCTCTCAAATTCCTTTGGGAAGACCTTCAGCTTGCACTTCCCTGCGTTATAAGTTCAAACGTGAACCACCACTTCAGGCTGCTCGCCCAGCCTTTCCAGAATCTTCTCCAGCACTTCCTGGCACCTGCGAGCTAAAACAACAACAACAACAACTTGTATTTATGTACTGCCTTTAATGTAATAAAAAGTCCCAAACTGTATCACAGAGGCATTATAAAACAAAATATGACACCAAGCCACATAAGGTGATATGAGGGCAAATGACCAAAAGTTTGGTCAAAGAGTTTTGTTTTAAGGAGTTTCTTAAAGGAGATAAGCAAAGTGGAGAGGCAGAGAGGTGGAGGGAGGATATTCCAGAGCTTAGGCCTGGGCAACTGAAGGCTCATCCCAATGGTGGAGCGATTAAAATCAGGGATGTGCAAACGCCCAGAATCAAAGGAGCGCAGAGATTTTGGATGGTTGTAGAGCTGAAGAGATTGTAGAGATAGGGGACTGGATCTTATGCTCAGTTGAAGGTGGGTTTCGTGGCGGGGGTGGGCAGGGCAGAGAATCGGAGCAGAATCGCCAGTCGTGGAACCCAATGCTGTAATGCCGGGTTACGATTTTCCCAGAGGCGGTGAAGTTCCGTGGCGGCACCTCTGCCACTCTGCGACAGGACCGTACTTTGCATGAAGTAGAATGCAATTCACTGCAATCTTGCCAACCTGTTGCAATCTTCTGCTTGATGTGCGGCACTCATGTGTCTTCACTATTCTGTCCTTGAAAAGCCGGCTCCACCGAGGCGAGAGACCTGGGTGCCTGCAAAGGTTAGGTAAATTTTGCCTTGCTATCCTGCAGAATTTGTTGAAACATCGGACACTGCCACTAAGGTTAATCCCCAGCAGTGAGGGGAGGTTGGAACTCTGCAAGTGTATACTGTTGAGGTGGGGCGGGGGGAAGGGTGAACTCCCGCAATTTTATAATGTCGAGGGGGTGGAAGGGGGGGAACCCTGCAAGTGGAAACACTATTGCGGGGGTTGGGATGGCGAGCAGGACTGGGACACTGTATAGGTTGCTTTGTCAGGTGACCAGTGCAGGCAACTCAAATGGTATTCTGATAGTCATGATGGCTCACACGATGAGCAGCAGGCAAGGCAGAGACTGATAATTGGGTGCTTCCAGAATCCGTGAACTTCAATAAATCTGTTTGAAAACACAACGCACCGTCATGCAGTTACACCTCATGCATATTGGCATGGTAATGATGTCAGTGATCATGCTGGCAGTACTATAAGGCTTATGATGTAATTGCAAGACACATAATCACTCCATGGTGGAATGAGGTTTTCAGACAATAAAGGCTGATGATTGGCAGGAAAACACATTTAATTAAGGTAGACATGACATATCTGCTTCACCCGTGAATACCCATATGTGCCAAGGTGTCTTTTTAATAAGTTTGCGGGTGCTCCTTCACGGTGTTACCTCTGCGCTGGTCGCTAGACTGGAGGCTGGCTGCTGATCAGGATGTCCCTTGGCCTGGGATGACTTCGGTGGTTGTCCTCTGCAGGCCTGAGGCATGGAGGGCCCCGGCTGTCTGAAGGCCTCCTGCAGCAGTGCAGGACAGTCCTCAGGTATCGCGGCTAATGGAGCTGGGCTTATTGGTGGAGGGGCCAAGGAGCCCGTGTCCACACTCGAATCACCCTGAGTGGAGACCCCAGATGTGGAGCACAGACTCTCCTCCTTCTCAAGGCTCGTTGGAACCTCACTGCTCTCCGGAGAAGGACCAGGAGCGGGAACACTCTCCATGCTCCTGGTGCTTGTCTCGGCCTGCTACTGCTGGATTGAAGTCATGGCCAAGGCGAGGGTTTGCAGGTCATGGTGCATCTATGGAATGTGGCTCTCCGTGAGGATTGCCAACCTCTCCATGGATGAAGCCATGTGCTCACATGCCTAGGACATGGCATCAGTCATGCCATGGATGGACTCCTCCATCGTCCACTCAAGGCTGTGCATGACCTCTGGCATCTCTGCCAGATGTTGCCTTACCTCTCCCTGCAGCTCCAGCATGCCCCGTGCTGCTGACACCAGAGGCTCATCATCAGCCTGGGGCTCAGCATGGGCCTGGCCACCCACAGTCCTCCGACTCCGACAGTCTTGGCTGCCTCAGCCTCAGCCAGCTGCTTGGGTGTGTGTATGGTGCTCTCACCAGCTTGTGACCCCGAATCTAATGCCGATTGCATACCCACCGAGGTGAGAGTATCTGTGCTGATGGAAGGTGCAGGAGTGCCATGGGCCGGTGCATCCTCTAATTGTAGCTCTTCCTTGGAGGTTATTGTCATTCCCTCGGTGTCCGCAAACATTTGCGAGTGCCGGCCTGCAAGGACAAACATTTAGGTGTTATGGTACACATGGTACAATGATGATAGCATAGCGTTTGCTTATGAAATGTAATTTTGATTCATTCTGTGTTTGGCAATAATCACTGTCTTCAACTGGGACCCCAAGCTCCACATCGGAAATGGCACATGCTCCTTGGTTCCAGGCTATCTTGAACGCATCCTCTTCAGCGTGAGATCGAGGCCTCAGGTCAGGCACCCTGCCACCAGTCCTGGATGCCTCCCTACTCCTGAAAGATCAAGGATGCAGTCACTGTTAAATTGCAAACGTCTCTACAGCATGTCAAAGCTTACATGGGCCCCTCTTCTGCATCTGGGGGAAGTTACTGCTCTCATAATGACTCTAACTGTCATGGATCTAAAGTGGGCTCTGATAGAAACGAGGACAACTGGTATCACCTATGCAGTCAGTATTCTGCTATCATTATGCAAAGGCCTTCCTAACAATAAAATGGCTGTGTCAACCCATGCGCCTAAACGTTTGCGGGTAAGCTGATCGCAACAAATGGTGTCATCTGATGTCGGACCAGGTACTGGCACCATCTATGTGGAACCGCGCAACTTTCCTTGGCTGAGTGTAGGAGGTCATTGACCTTCTTCCTGCACTGGACCCAGTTACAGTAGGTGACCCCACAGCTGTTAACCTCGTCTGCAATCTCCGTCCAGGCTTGCTTGGTCAGGCGGGATGACCTCTTCTTGCCAACGCTGGGGAAGAGGACCTGCCATCTTTCCCTTGCAGCCTGGAGGAGAATCAGCAGGGAGCCTTCACTGAACCATAGGGCCACCCTTGTTCTTACGACTGCCATGTTGGTCATGGTGCACGGCGGGGGTGGGGGGGGGGGTGGGTGTGGGGGGGGGGGGATGTTTGCTGAGATGCAAAATGAATCCACAACGAAGAAGTGTTGTTGAAATGAAGAACTTGTGGATGCAAGAAGAGGGTGAATGCAGGCCTGGCAGCCTTTTAAAGATGGTGGCAGCACCTGGTCCAACATCAGATGACACCATTCACGGCATCGCCAATGCCGACCCTGCCCATGTGGGGGGATGTTCGCCATCATTATGGTAATCACGTGCGGGACAGCTGACATTTTGCTCACCTGCTGCAGGAAGCGGTGGCGTGACTATAAAATCCAGCCCAGGGAGGGGTGAGGCCATGGAAGAATTTGAAAACAAGGATGAGCATTTTAGAATTGAGCCATTGCTTAGCTGGGAGCCAGTGTAGGTCAGCAGGCACAGGGGTGATGAGATTTAGTGTGAGTTACGTGACAGGTAGCAGAGTTTTGAATGACCTCATGTTTACAGAGGGTAGAATGTGGCAACCAGCCAGGAGTGCATTAGAATGGTCAAATCTGGAGGTAACAAATGGATGGATAAGGGTTTCTGCAGCAGAAGAGCTGAGGCAGGACCATCATAGGTAATGTTATGGAGGTGGAAGTAGGCAGTTTTAGGGACTGCGGATATGTGGTCAGAAGCACATGTCGGGGTCAAATATGACACCAAATTTGCAAACAGTCTGGTTCAGCCTCAGACAGTTGCCAGGGAGAGGGATGGAGTTGGTGGCGTGGGAATAGTGTTTCTGGCAGGGACCAAGGACAATGGCTTCCATCTTCCCAATATTTAACTGGAGGAAATTTCTGCTCATCCAGTACTTGTGTCAGAGAAGCAGTCTGATAATTTAGAGACAGTGGAGAAGTCAAGAGAAGGAGTGGTGAGGTGGAGCTGAGTGCTGTCTGTGTACATGTGGAAACTGACGTGTTTTTGAATGATGTTGCTGAGGGTAGTGTGTAGGTAGAAATAGGCGGGGGCCAGGGACAGATCCTTGGGGAAGACCAGAGGTAACAGTGCAGGAGCAGGAAGAGAAGCCATTGTCTCTGTTAGATAGATAAGCATGGAACCAGGTGAGAGCAGTCCCACCCAGCTGAATGACAGTGGAGAGGCATTGGAGTAGGATGATGTGGTCAATCGTGTCAATGGCTGTAGACAGGTCGCGAAGGATGAGGAGGGAAAATTTACCTTTGTCACAGTCACATAGAATGTCATTTTGTGACTTTGGTAAGAGCTGTTTCAGTACTGAAGATGGGGGCGGGGGCATGGGTGGCGGAAACCTGATTGGAGGGTTTCAAGCAATGGGACTCCGGGAAAAATGGGCACGAATTTGGGACACATTCAAGAACATTGGAGAGGAAAGGAGGTTGGAGATGGAGCGGTAGTTTGCAAGGTCGGAGAGGTCAAGGGTCTTTTTTTTGGGAAAGGGGTGATGATGGCAGATGTGTAGAAGAGAAAGATAGAACCTGAGGAGAGAGAACTGTTAAAAATGTTCGTTAACATGGGAGCCAGGATTGGAAGTTGGGTGGTCAGTCGTTTAGTGGAATTAGGGCTGAGGAGCAGGAGGTCTCATGGACAAGATGAGCTCTTAGAGGGCATGAAGGGAGATAGGGGAGAAACTAGAGAAAGATACAAGTACAGGGCTAGGACAGGAGGACTCTTAGAAAAAGACCATTCAGAGCTCTCAGGGCTGCAGAAACAGCTACTTAGGTTGCTAGACCTGAGTGAGACCATTAACATTAAAATATGAGATATGAACCCCCAGACCAATTTAAAGAATTACACGACAAGATTTCACATTTTAAGACTAATTATAACATCTAAACAAAAAAAATCCCCATTAACTAAATAGTACGTTGTAAGTAGCTGATACCCCAGATTAAAAGATAGGTATTTTCTTTACTTATTAAAATACTTAAAAACTTCACACCATACTAAAACGTCATACAGTCCTCTTTGATGGCGAAATTCTTTGATGTTAGAAGTCCCAAACTCCTCCCAGTTGCAGTGGGTTGGATCTCCCAGACCTTTTCAAAAATCAATGTCCTCTTCACTCACTTCTCCAAGCATTTCTGACCTGGATGTCCGTGAATAAGGCGATTCCTGGTGATCCTGCTGGAATCCTACTTCTCCATAAGCTTCAAATTTCAAAAAGATTCAAGTCTTCACAGCCTTTTACTGTATCAGGCTTCCAAGACCATACGCCCCCTCTCTCTCTCTCAAGGCTGCAAATGCTAGTTGCCTTCTTTACAGCCGGCTCTCACACAGCAGCTGCTGGATTTCCTTCTTACAGCCTGCCTGCCTTCAGAAAATCTGTTAAATTTATCTGGTCTCAAAAGCCAATAGCTTATTGTCCTGCTCCAATGTGCAAAGTCTAAAAGTCTGCTTTCACAGAACCAACTGGGCCTTCCATTGTTCCCAAGTGTTAACAGCTGCTTGGGACATTTGCATCTTCAGAATCACTGACTCCTTGTTTTACGACCCAAAAGTCTGGGAAGACGAAATCCATTGCTCTTCCGGTGTTAGCCCTGCAGTCTCTGTTTTTGCAAAAAAAAGTCTTTGATCTGTCTTGTACTTTAGCAGAGTGGATGTGAGGCCATCTGACCATCTAGACTCCATCTTAAACTTTTATAAATCACAATTTGTTGAGACATAATCATGTTACACAGTCCAATGTTCATAACAATGTCTTTAATCAAAGAACCCCTATAGCTACATGCTTGCCTTTTCCCAACTCTATCACTTCCTACTCTCTGAGTAATATTTACTCCACAGTGTGATTGAGTTGCTTCTGATCACCATTCCCTGAGTCATTGGCCTGGTCTACGGCATGGATACTCAGGACTATGTATCCATTGGATAACTTCATATCCAAGTATTTCCTGCACTGCCTCTATCTGCCTATCTGCATCTTTATAGTCACCCACTCCTGTTCCTTTGAATCACTATTTCCCTCTTCCTGCAAAGTGACCACCTCCATAAACTGGAGCTTGAGCAAGTTTTCTTCTTGCATTTTCCTCCACAATCAGCCTCCCAAGTCATACAACATCTAAGAAACGCTGGCCTCACCAGTCCTGCCATACAAATTACTCAGTACTTAACTAACACCTGTGTGACATTAGTCTGATGGATCAGCCCAACTCCCGTTCAAAACCCAAACTCTCTTTCTAAGCCCATCTTACCCTTCATTCAGGTCCCCTAACACCACCACCCTCCCCATCAGTTTACTTATTTGAACACTCCTTCACACACGACAAAATTCCAAGGTTTTAGCTGACGATTCCCTGATTTAGTCAGCCAAAACCATGCAGTTAACGCCTAGCAGCCTGGCACTCAGTCAAAGTCTTCAGCCGTCTCGTCATTGATATGTATTTGGATCCCTAGTGAGCTGAAGGTGTGGTGCTCGAGACAACTCTTGACAGACTTCCAGCATTTAAAAATTCCACTGTCTATATATTCCAATGTCAATATATTCCATATGGAGAAGCGGAGAGGTTTAGGACAGAATTCCAGAGTTTAGCGCTGAGGCAGCTGAAGACATGGTTATTAATAGTGGAGCAATTAAAATCAGAGGTGTACAATAGGCCAGAAAATAGTGGGATGGTGCAGTGAATGAGTTAACTTAGACTGAGTTTCAGAATTAGAAATGGGCTGAGGTACAAAGGGAGAAATTTGATAATTTCTTGGGCAGCGCCTATCAAAAGATACAAGACCTTAATCCAAACACATCAAATAGTAACAGGGTCTGCAGGACTGAACTTGCAATCAGTTTCTTATGATCTGTTCAACAGTGTAACGGGAAATATATTGAGTGAACAAAAAATAGAAAAACAATTAGAGCTAACCAGTGCCAGTGTCAGGCAAGCCCCCATCTGCCAAGAATGAGCAAAATTAGTTTTGCCACATGAACATTGATTTTAAACTGTTGATGGTGAAGAAAGAACTTGCTTTAAAAAACAATTGGAGACTTTGGTTGGAGAGAGACATTAGCATATCAACAGACAAGTACTTCAAAGGACAAAGGAGCTATTCCCTGTTCCAATTTAATCCACAATAGACTTTTGATTACCAGACGTTAAAACATTCCAGGTTAACTACGAAGATGACTGACTGATGGAGTTTTTTGAATTTGAGCTTCCAACAGGGAATTTGAAATCAGAAGGCTGTTAGCTCTTGAGCTGAGAAGCCCTCTCATCTCTCATCTCTGCTCTCATCTCGCTCTCACCAGCTTCAGAAACCATTGAAGACATATGAGCACCAAGACAGAAACGTCTCCTACAGTGAACAAGGTTGAAGAAGAATACTGGGTCCCAACAAAAAGTAAGAGCTGTCTACAATCAAGGACTCTGCAGTGAGCTGAAAACACAGAAACAGTAACAAGAAACCTCCTTTAGAGACTGCCTCAAACCTCTCCATTTTACTTTTTCTTCTCTTTTCTGTCTCTATTTGCATGTGCGTATCACTTGTGTATGCTAGCATGGGCACGGTGTGTATCCGCAGGTGTTAACTGAATTAGAGTTTAAGTTTAAGGTTTAATAAATTTCACTTTTCTTCTTTAAACCTAAAGAAAACCTGGTGCTCTCATTTATTTGCCTTATAATTGGAAAGCTGTGAACAAGGATTCACAAAGGGGGAGCTCAAAACATACTGTGTTTAAAATTAAACCCTTTTACAAAAAGACCAGATGAAGTCAGTAAAAGACCAGATGAAGTCAATAAAAGACCCCTAGACATATTTCTCACCTGGTCATAACACCAGAAACAAAAGTGACATGTGCACAAATGCTGGCTGCACTGACCTTGTGGAATTAATGATTCCCCACTCTTCATTCAGTTCAGAGTTCCATTCAAGTCCCCTCAATTTTTCATTGTCACCACTACTAAAAAGGTGTGGTGCTCACCCACAAATAGGCTAACATGCAATGTGCAAGATGTAGCTCAGGGCTAGCATTCCTATTTCTAAGCCAGAAGATTGTGGGTTCAAGTTCCTACTCCAGACACTTGAGTAAAAACTCTAGGCTAATACTTCAGTGTAGCGCTTAAGGAGTGCGACACTGTCAGAGATGCTGTCATTCGGATGAGATATTAAACCGCACTGTCTGCTGTCTCATGTAGCTGTGAAAGTCCCCACAGTACTATTTCAATGAAGAGCAGAGGAGTAATTCCTGGTGTCCTGGCCAAAATCTATCACCCAACCAATATCACCGAAAAAAAAGATGATCTGACAGTTATCTCTTTGTTCTTTCTGGGAGCTTACTGTGCACAAATTGGCTGATATGTTTCCTACATTACAACAGTGACTACACTTCAAAAAAAGTACTTTATTGGCTGTAAAACGCTTTGGGACGTCCTGAGGTTCTGAAAGGAGTGATATAAATACGCACAGTTCTTTCTTCTTCTTTCTTTCGCTTGCTTGGTCAGTTCATTGGAATCTTTACTGTTCTCGGGCAACACCACCCAAGGCCTGTAGCCTGGACTCCATGATCTCTCCAGCTCCAGTAAGATCATAAAAGCTATGTCTACACTTAAAGCCACTGAGGTGCCTTTCCTATGGGGCTCCCTGGATTGGTCATGCTCTATGTAGAGCACCCTCAAATGGCCAGGTAGCACTATACAGAGATGCTAGTTGTGAATTGCACAGTAGAGGCTCTCAAACCATGCAGGCTCCATGGTGGACTCTCAAAAGACAATGAAGACTGCTGATGCTGTGCTACATAAGTAAGTTGGTCCTGTAATACCTTGAGGCAAATTCTAATGCACAGCACCCTAATAGCTAAGTACCTTTAAATTCCAATGCACAAAATTGATTTACACTTGCATCCAATACCCTAGCTACAATAGCCATTGCTGCCATTGTCCGGGCTGCCTCGAAGGGAACCTGTACTTGGGCTCAATCAATTGCTTGTGTCCCCTAGCATTCACCCATCCAATCTTCTTGGCTCTTTAAGTAATGGTGCCATGGATTGTTGTAAATAAAAGAACCGTTAGGGTAATAGGTATTGTCGTGTATTATTCTGCACCCTCATGGAATGGGACCTCTTTTTGTTCTCAGAAGTGTGGTAGGGTCTCATATAACAATATCCCTGCCATTAATATGCCCAGCACTCTGGGGAATCCAGATAGGCTGTAAATGTGTGGAACTTTGGCCTGTAAGATTTGCCAGATATCTGTACAGTTACATTCAATTTACAGCCCAGAAACAGGCTATTTGGCCCAATTGGTCAACGCCGGTGCTTATATTCCACACGAGCCTCCTCCCACCTTACTGTTACCATATCCTTCTATTCCCTTCTCCTTCATTTTGTTACGATCAGGTGGGTGAAAACATGGCTTGTTCCCACTGTTCACTTCCCAACTGACCACAGCAAGTATTTTTGTTACTAGGGTTTAATGCCCCTGTGCTTTGTTTGTCAAATAAACAGACAGTAACAGGTTTCCTTGTAGGTTTAAAACTGAAGATTAACTATTTATTGAACAATATTCATTCCCAAAATGATCACAACCACACCCACGCACACATTCACACATTCATTCACACACACACACACATACGAATAGATAGAGAGGAAAAGGGTAATTGGTTTGAAGTGCGGTAGGTGTTCCGGATTCATGGCAAACCTATTGAATCTTCTTGGTGGACAGTTTCTTTTTAAAGTTGCAGGCCTGGTGTTGGTAGTGGTTAAGACTTCAGACTGGAGGCAGTGGTCATTTTCAGTTCTCTGCGGTACCAAGTTGAACTCTGGAATTCACAGCAGGGCCCTTTTCTTGTTTTTCTGGGCAACTTTTCACAGCTCTTGGCTGGATTCATTTTGGTGATTTTCTTGTGATTTCTCTCTCTCCAGAGAGCTACCTTTTAAGGTAATCAGCCTCTGTTGGGAGGTGCATGGTCCCCTCCCTGTTTTGACCACATAATGGCCCAGGATGTGGCTACTTCACAACTTCTTTGTTTCAGAACAACCCATTCAGTTCAGGAATGTCTCTTGATGGTTTCAGGATAGGTGTAATTGACACCTCTTCGCTTGGAATGTATCCTTTTCTCCTTAGCTGACAGTGAGACAGTTTGAATATGCAGCCCAACCTTTGGCTGCCATTTTGCAGCACAATTGCCCACTTTTTAAAATGGAAAGTCAATTTATTTTATAACTCTTCAGTTTGGTTCTGTATTTTCATCATTGCACTCCTCATGACCTTGACAACGTACTTATCTAGCTTCTCCTTAAATGCGCCTGCTCTATTCAATTCAACTACTCCATATGGTACCGAGTTCCACATTCAAACCACTCACTGGGAAAAAAGGTTTCAGTTGCTTGGAAGGATCCAGTGATGTGGAAATTCAAGGCGTTATGCCACTGACATAGTGATCCTCACCCTGGAAGTGGTTTCTAAGTCTGCTGGCAAGAGATTGCACAGTAGCATCATGTAGAACTTTCTTGGGGCCTAGTAGTTGTTGTAAGCAAATGTTTTCTTGTATCAAGATACGATTGCCTTGGTCTGTATACATGAGTGGTGATGTAAAGCCAACTCCTTCTTTATTACATTTGTGCTATCTCATCATTTATGCAGGCCTCCTCTCTCCTCCTTCTGCTATCCTGCTGGCCTTGCAGAGAGAGAGGGCAGCTCCCTGGATTAACCACGTCACAAATACAGTTCTCTTGGCAAATGGGTGCAGCTTTAAGGCCTGAAGAGCTTCAGTAATGAAAACAAAGTAAACAGATTCAGCAGAGAAGCAACTGGATAATTTGGCTAACAGAAATATTTGTCATAAAAGCAAAATACTGCGGATGCTGGAAATCTGAAACAAAAACAAGAAATGCTGGAATCACTCAGCAGGTCTGGCAGCATCTGTGGAAAGAGAAGCAGAGTTAACGTTTCGGGTCAGTGACCCTTCTTCGGAACTGACAAATATTAGAAAAGTCACAGATTATAAACAGGTGAGGTGGGGGTGGGGCAAGAGATAACAAAGGAGAAGGTGCAGATTGGACCAGGCCACATAGCTGACCATAAGGTCACGGAGCAAAGGCAAACAATATGTTAATGGTGTGTTGAAAGACAAAGCATTAGTACAGAATAGGTGTGAATACACTGAATATTGAACAGCAGCAAGTGCAAACCTGAAATATTTGTCATGTCTACCAAGAAAGGTGGTGCAGCATTGTTGAATGGACCTATCACGCATTGTTCTTTTTACAGGGGCATTCAGCATCTACAGAGCTGTTCAGGTCTTGTGAATGGATTTGGGGGCCATCGGGTCAATTAGCATCATGAACCTGGTAAATGTCTGGTGTCATAGATGTTTCCCCTGTGTATCATGGCATGTTGTTTTTAACAGGCCTCACAACCCCATAATACCTAGATTCAATGTGTATCATTATCCTGGGTGCACAAAATTTGCAATATCACCCTGCCTCCTTACATTTCATGGTATTTTATCCAGTACCACATTCGACTCTGAATTTTTAGTTTTGTTTAGTGGTCTTTCATGAGGGAATTTTTAAAGTCATTCTTGTGTTAGCCCTGGCTCAGTGGGTAGTGTCCTTACCTCTGAGTAAGAAGTTTATTGGTTCAAGCCCCACTACAGAGTCTTCACTTTATTCATTCTAGGGATGTGAACATCACTGGCGAGGCCAGCATTTGTTGCCCATCCCTAATTGCCCTTGAGAAGTTGGTGGTGAGATGCCTTCTTGAACCGCTGTAGTCCATGTGGTGTAGGTATACCCAGCAATAGTGAAGGAACAGCGATATAGTTCCAAGTAAGGATGGCGTGTGACTTGGAGAGGAATTTGCTGGTGGTGGTGTTCCCGTGCATTTGCTGTACTGCCCTTGTATTTCTTGCTGGTTGATGTCATGAATTTGGAAGATGTTGTTGAAGGAGCCTTGGCGAGTTGCTGTAGTGCATCTTGTTGATGGCACACATTACTGCCACTATGTGCCGATGGTGGAGGGAGTGAATGCTTAAGTTGTTGGATGGAGTGCCGATCAAGTGGGCTGCTCTGTCCTGGATGGTGTTGGGCTTCTTGAGCGTTGTTGGAGCTACACTTATCTAGACATGAATGCACACATGATACCAGGCCAATGCAGAATTGAGGGACTGCTGCCCTGTCAGAGATGCTGTCTTTCAGATAAAGCATTAAAACAAGGCGCTGTCTGCTCTCAGATGGATGTAAAAGATTCCATGCCCATTATTTGAAGGAGAGTGGGGGAGTTCTCCCTGGTATTCTGGCCAATATTTATCCCTCAACCAACATCACCAAAGCAATTTACCTGGCCATGATATCATTGCTGTTTGTGGGAGTTCACTGTGTGCAAATTGCTTGCTGCATTTTCTATATTGCAACAGTGACTACACTTCAAAAATACTGCATGTGCTCTCAAGTTCTTCAGGAAATGCTGGCAAGTGCTGGCAAATGGGATTAGGTAGACAGGTCAGGTGTTTTAATGCATCGGTGCAGACTCGATGGGCCGAAGGGCCTCTTTTGAACTGTATTATTCGGTGATTCTGTGAAATCCTAAGGTCATGAAAGGTGCTTTATATAAAAATATCAGTCCTTCTTTCCTCTTTCCTCAAAAACAAACTGTGTCACGGGGACTATCATTTCCCACTCAAGCACTCAAAGATATCAAGGATTTTAAACCGACCATCTTTATACCAAGCCCTGCACTTAATGTTTACTCCATGGCATGTTCAAGGTTGATGAAGGCTACTGAGGTCTCCTTTACTTATGAGGTCCTCAGATTATTATGGAAAGGGTGAGGGGGAGGGTGAAGAAGTGCCCTCAATAGAGGTTGGAAGGGCAACCACCACTACACAGAGATCTCAGAGCTCCTGGCACATGGGAATATTAAAGCAATATTCAAGAATAAGGGGTCAGCCATTTATGACTGAGATGAGGAGAAGTTTCTTCATACAACGCATTGTGAATCTTTGGAAATCTCTACCCCTGAGAGATGTGGGTGCTCAGTTGTTGAGGATATTCAAGACTGAGGTGGCTAGGTTTTTGGCTACTAATGGGAATTAAGGGATATGGGGATAATGCAGGAAGGTGGAGTTGAGGTGGAAGATCAGTCATGATCTATTGAATGGTGGAGCAGGATAGAGGGGCCGAATGGCCTACTCCTGCTTCTATTTCTTATGTAATTATCTTCAGTGGATGCTGGACCTAACTTAAAGCACAGCGAGGAAGAATGAATCACAAAGAACTCACAGGAAGAAGTGAAGTGATTTGGGGAAGATCACTTTCCCTGTGCCTGTGTGTGATTGGATCGACTGGTGTCCAGACTGTGAGGGGACCTGACTTTTTCCTTAGAAGACCAGACAGAATTCCTTACAAGCATGACCCCTGACTACCTGATTTTCCTGTATTCGCTGCACCAGTCAATCCATTACCTACCGGAAAATTTCAGTCGGAGGACAGGGTTGAGCTTTCCTTCAGTTCAAGAGGCACGTAACCCCGATTTATTCTGAAGTTATTGGAACTTTATTATGTTGCTGTCTCTGGGATCTTGCTGTGCGCACATTGACTGCCATGTTTCCTACGTTACATCAGTGACTGCCCTTCAAAAATTACCTCACTGGCTCCGAAACGTTTTGGGACGTCCTGAGATTGTGAAAGCCGCTATATAAATGCAAGTTCTTTCTTTCCTTGACTGTCGTTCGTTTGTTGTAAAAAGGAGCCCACCACAGTCAAAGAAAGAACACACTCGACACGACTAATCTGGCAGATCACCA
Source organism: Heterodontus francisci (assembly GCF_036365525.1). Lineage (NCBI taxonomy): Eukaryota > Metazoa > Chordata > Chondrichthyes > Heterodontiformes > Heterodontidae > Heterodontus > Heterodontus francisci. The sequence goes on from NC_090378.1 coordinate 110,890,224, forward strand.
CACCAGAGAATGAAGCCCGAGTACAAGGCAAGGGGATATTGTACAAATGCCTGTCATAGACAAAAAAGCAGTGGGAGATGTGTGAGAGACAGAGGTGGTTGCTTTTTTAAATCTGAAATCAGCATGGGGATAGAAAAAACATTTAAATAAATGAGAAAGCTGGAGGTTCTATTGTCCAGGATCCGGCTGCTTTAATAAAGAGGGAATGTGCAAGGCCACATCAAGGCCAGGGACTGGGAGAGCACAGAGAAGCAATAAAAAACAGGGCTTTGAGGAATGACAGATTGACATTTCAGCTAAACCTAGTACATACATAAACCCCTCTCAGTGCACATTATGGCATCTTAATAAGATGGCTCGCCTGACAGACAGTAACATGTGCTTTTCAGTTGGTGAGGGGGGTCTTTTATACCTCAAGAGGGAACTGGTGTGATTATTAAGTCTCTGATTATACAAATTTAGGCCTTTATTACTCCTCTGTGGCTACTCTCTTGAAGTTTGCCAGATAATGTCACCTCATCTGTGCCCCTTTGAAGCTCAGAACGACTGTCTTCCTAATTAAGGATAAATTGATACAAGCTGCTTTCAAATTGGATGCCTTAACAAGTCAGCACTAGTGAAGGCAGGCTTCAGGCCTATTCCACAGCAGTCTCAAGGGAAACCAGGGTTGCCCAGAAAGATCAGTCTGACATAATTAAAATTGCCCTTTCTCTTTTTTCCTTGAAGAGAGCTTCAATAGCCATTAGATAACAAAAAAACAAATAAAGTCCGATCAGCATTGCGAAAGGAGATGCAATCCCAGCTGGATGTAAGCACAGGACCCCCTAGCGTGAAGGAATAACCTGGTTGACTGCAAGAGACCCATCTTGTAAAGATCATTCTGACAGGTTCATAGCTGCTCACGCTATTTCATCATCAAAGACTGCTCCTTTCTTGGTGAATATGAAATGGACACTGCCTCTCACCTCAACTTCCCTTTGCCTCATTTTTAACCCATAAAAGATTGTCCTTTTTTCCTCGGGTGGGGAAAGGTTTGAGCGTCAGCCACGGTTTACTCAGTAGCACTCTTGTCTCTAAGCCAGATGTTTGTGGGTTCAAGTCCCATTTGAGAGGCTTGAGCACAAAGTCTAAGCTGACACTTCAGTGCTGAAGGAGAGCAGCATTGTCAGAGATGCCATCTTTCAAATGAGGTGTCAAGCTAAACCCTGCCTTCCCCCTCAGGTGGATATCAAATATCCCACGGCACTAATTCGAAGAAGAGCAGGGGAGTTCTCCCCAGTGTCCTGGCCAATATTTATCTTCAACCAACATCACTAAAAAAAAAGGTTAACGGTCATTATCACGTTACTGTTTGCGGAGTTTGCTGTAAGCAAATTAACTGCTGCCTTTTCTAAATTACAACAGTGACTACACTCCAAACATACTTCATTGGCAGTAAAACACATTGGGACTTCCTGAGGTTATGAAAGGTGCTATATAAATTCAAGTTCTTCCTTTTGAAGGACACACACATGTTCCCACAACAGACTGCACTCAGCAGCAGAGATTTATAGAACTGTCATTGTGTTCAAGACTGAGTTCCATAGCTCTCATAATATTTTAATAATATTTCTGACTTGTTTCATCGGGCAAGGGGGGATGATAGTGTTATTGATTTGTCACAGACCATCATGCTTGAATGCTATACTAGAACTTCTCTGTAGGTTTCAATTTAAAGCAGCTAGAACTCGTGATACTTTTTGCCACTCTACTGGGATCACAAAACATTGTTTCTCAAAAAAGAAGAAGCAATATTTAGCTTGTTGGTTAAATGAATAAGATGGATATTTACTCTTCAAGCTCTCGGCCTTGTTAGTCAGTGGATATTCCAGCTTCTCTCCAGCTTAGCGAGCTTCTGTTACCTCCAGACGTGACGATTCCAATGCTCTCCTGGATAGTTTCCTACCTTGTAAACCCGAACTCATCCAAAACTCTGCTGCCCCTTTTCTAAGTTGCACCGAGTTTCACTCACCCATCACCCATTGTTCTTGCTGACCTACATTGGCTCCCAGTCCAGCAACGCCTCAATTTTACCATTCTTGTCCTTGTTTTCAAATCCCACTAAGGCATCACCCCTCCCTATCCCTGTAACCTTCTCCAGCCTTTCCAAGATCTCTGTTCTCCTGCAATTCTGACCTCTTGCGCATCCCCAACTTTTATCACTCCGCCATTGGCGGCTGTGCCTTCACCTTAACCCTGCAATTCCCTCCCTAAACCTCTCTGCCTCTCTAGCTCTCCCTCCTCCTTTAAGGCGCTTCTTAAAAGCTACCTCTTTGACCAAACTTTTGACCACCTGTCCTACCTGACCAGTGTCAATTTTAATTGATTTTCAATTAACCTCCAGTGAAGAAGTTCGATAAATCAAAAGGGCTATATAAATGCAAGTTAGTGTTCTAAGTACAGCTATAGGGAAGGCAGCATCTAGGTGACATGGGTTGACTCAGGCTGGGATAAGCCACATTGCTCAGAGTGGGCAGAACTTTCCAGGTTCTGCAGAGGTGGGTTTAAAATTGCAGATTAGGTTGGCAGGCTGATACGTTCCCGTTTCAGTGTGAGCTTGCCAGAGGATGACAGGAGTGCCTACCTACCTGGGCAGTGGCGGGTAGCCAATAATTTAGCAATTAGGAGACTAATGAGGGTGATGGGGAGGGCTCCACCAGGATCTTCCCAGCCTCCTGCTGAGTGCCAAGCCTGGCAGCTCCATGGTGGCAGCCTCCTGGTGGCATAGCTGGGTGGACATCAGGGCCAAAGGCGCTATGCCCCAATGACAGGGCCATGGGCAGTAGATGGCTACACCCGTTGCCCAAACGAATCTACTGGAGGGGCTCCCCCTCTGCTCCGAGGGGCCTACTGGCTTCATCACTCATCATTCTTGTAATTGTTGCATGCCTCCAAGGATGCCTCCATTTTGAGGCGCCTTCATGCTCTCCTTGTTGCTTGAGCACCTCTCCCAGTGGGGCTGCTGGCCTTCCAAAGTTACAGGCCTCTGATTCGACCTGCAGCCTCAGGGACCTGCCCTCCATCACCGACTGGACAGGTCTTCCGTAGGCGGCCAATTACGGGCAGATCACACAGGTAGGCAGGACTCAGACCATCAGGGTCAGGACACACATTTTCCCCGATGGAAGAATATTTTGAAAGGCGGTAAGATTCCGCCCAATGTCAGTCTGTTTGACAATGGGGGAATCATGGGTAAATAGGCCCTAACTCCTGTCTGAATTGCAAATGTCCGGCTTAGTGCCATTTCTCCACAAAGACATTTGTCACTGCTATGTGGATTGTGTTCTTGCCCTGAGTTTGGTCTGTAACATGTAAAGCTGCTTTCAACCGTGTGAGGTAAGGAAATATTTTTGCTTTCAGCTGTCAACAGTCAAGGATCACACTTCCTTGGTTTATTTTCTATGACTAATAAAACTCGTTCAAGCAGCAGTGATTATGAGGCTGTTGACAGAAACGAAGATAACTGATATTAATACTAATGTTAATTTTTACACTAAATATTGTGAGGTACTGATTTCCTTTTTGTGGCCCTTTTGAGTTCCCGTAGTGCTGAGGTGTACAGTGCAGCTGATTCAAAGAGAGTAAGGGTGAGCTGGAGAGTTCTAGCAGGCAATGATCAGCCAATGGGTTTGGTTATCACCATGAACTATGAGAGCAGCACTCAAATGGGTAATATTAAAACCATCTATCTAAAATACTATATCAAAATGTTTGTATACAATATGCACCCACTTCTCCACACTTTCTATCTTACTATTTTTAAGACCATAAGAAATAGGAGCAAGAGTAGGCCATTCAGCCCCCCAGACCTGCTCTGCCATTCAATGAGATCATGGCTCATTTTCTACCTCAATTCCACCTTCCCACGCTGTCACCATATCCTTCAATTCCCATAGTATCCAAAAATCTTCGACCTCTGCCTTGAATGTACTCATCAACTGAATATCCATGGCTCTCTGGGGTAGAGAATTTAAAAGATTCACAACGTTATTAAATTTAGTTTTTTTTTAAATTTAGAGATACAGCACCAAAACAGGCCCTTCGGCCCACCGAGTCTGTGCCAACCATCAACCACCCATTTATACTAATCCTACACTAATTCCATATTCCTACCACATCCCCACCTGTCCCTATATATTTCCCTACCACCTACCTATATTAGGGGCAATTTATAATGGCCAATTAACCTATCAAACTGCAAGTCTTTGGCATGTGGGAGGAAACCGGAGCACCCGGAGAAAACCCACGCAGACACAGGGAGAACTTGCAAACTCCACACAGGCAGCACCCAGAATTGAACCCGGGTCGCTGGAGCTGTGAGGCTGCGGTGCTAACCACTGCGCCACTGTGCCGCCCATGTGAGTTATGAGTGAAGAAATTTCTCTTCTCTTCTCTGACTCCGAGTAAAGACACTCCAGCCAGGAGAAACAGCCTCTCAACATTTAAACCATACCCTTTATGTAAACATTTTATCATGGGAATACTCAGTGCCAATGTTTGCCAGTCACACTGCAATTGCAAGCTTCCAGACAATGAGTGGCACTATTGGTGGGAGTTGTTCAACTTGACTCAACATTTTATCATAGGGTCAGAGGAAATAGGAGCAGGAGTAGGCCATTCGGCCTGTTGCATCTGCTCCACCATTCAAACAAGTCATGGCTGATGATCTACCTCTATGCCACTTTTTCCCCATTATCTCCATATTCCTTGATGTCATTAGTATCCAGAAATCTATCTATTGATTTCTGTCTGCAACGTGCTCAGCGATTGAGCTTCCACAGCCCTCTGGGGTAGAGGATTCCACAGATTATTATTTTTATTATTATTCCCAATTTATATTGGTTTCAATGAGGTTTTATGACTTTTTTTGAGGTAACAAGGGCCACATGACTCATTTGTGACTGTTCGGTTCTGATTTTTGGCTTTGGGCCAGGGGCTAGCTGCTCACCAGAGTTACCTTGGTTTCCCTATTTCCTTATTTTTTCATTTTTTCATGAGTTTGGGCATCTCTGGAAAGAGATGCCATGAGAGGATGATATTGAGTTACCTTCTCAAACCGCTGCAGTCCATGTGGTGTAGGTACCCCCAGCGTGCTGTTAGGGAGGGAGTTCCAGGATTTTGATCTAGCGACAGTGAAGGAATGGTAATATATTTCTAAGTCAGGATGGTGTGAGGCTTGGAGGGCAACTTGCAGGTGGTGGTGTTCCAATGCATCTGCTGCTCTTGTTCTTTAGGTGGTCAAGGTCACGGGTTTGGAAGGTGATGTTGAAGGAGGCATGGTGAGTTGCTGCAGTGCATCTTGTAGATAGTACACCCTGCTGCCACTGTGCGCAATGGTGGAGGGAGTGAACATTGAAGGAGGTGGATGGGGTATCAGTTAAGTGGGCTGCTTTGTCCTGTATGGTGTTGAGCTTCTTGAGTGCTGTTGGAGCTGCATCCATCCAGGCAAGTGGAGGGTATCACTGATCCTGATTTGTGCCTTGTAGATGTTGGATAGGCTTTGGGGAATCAGGAGATGAGTTATAACATCACAACATTCCCAGGCTCTGAACTGCTCTTGTAGCCACAGTATTTATATGGCTGGTCCAATTAAGTTTCTGGTCAATTGTGACCCCCCAGGATGTTGATGGTGGAGGATTCAGCAATGGTAATGCTGTTGAGCTTCAAGGGGAGATGGTTAGATTTTCTCTTGTTGGAGATAGTCATTGCCTGGCACTTATGTGGCGTGACTGTTACTTGTCACTTATCAGCCCAAGCCTGAATGTTGTCCAGGTCTTGCTACATACACGCATGGACTGTTTCATTATCTGAGGAGTTGTGAATAGCAATGAATAATGTGCAATCATCAGTGAACATCCCCACTTCTGACCTTATGATAGGGGAAGGTCATTGATGAAGCAGCTGAAGATGGTTGGGCCTAGGACCTTACCCTGAGGAGCACATAGCAATGTCTTGGGACTGAGATGATTGGCCTCCAACAACCACAACCATCTTCCTTTGTGCTAGATATGACCCCAACCATTGGAGAGTTTTCCCCCTGATTCCCATTGACTTCAATTTTACTAGGCTCCTTAATGTTGCCAACTGTTTTCTTGTTCTCAGTGGGAGTCACTCTCACTTCATCTCTGGCATTCAGCTCTTTTGTCCACGTTTGGACCAAGGCTGAATGAGTCTGGTGCCGAGTGGTTCTGGTGGAACCGAAACTGAGCATCAGTGTGCAGGTTATTGTTGAGTAAGTGCTGCTTGATAGCACTGTTAACGAGACCTTCCATCACTTTTCGGATGATTGAGAATAGACTGCTGGAGCAGTAATTAGCTGGATTGGATTTGTCCTGCTTTTTGTGGACCGAACATACCGGGGCAATTTCCACATTGTCGGGTAGATGCCAGTGTTGTAGCTGTACTGGCTAGGGGCGTGGCTAGTTCTGGAGCACAGGTCGTCCGTATTACAGCCCGGATATTGTTAGGATGCATTGCTGTTGCAGCATCCAGTGCCTTCAGCCATTTCTTGATATTATGTGGAATGAATCAAATTGGCTGAAGACTGACATCTGCGGTGCTGGGGATCTCAGGCAGAGGCTAAGATGGATCATCCACTCAGCACTTCTAGCTGAAAGTGGTTGCAAAGACTTCAACATTGTCTTTTGCACTAATGTGCTGGGCTCCGCCATCATTGAGGATGGGGATGTTCATGGAGCCTCCTCCTCCCATTAGTTGTTTAAATGTCCACCGCCATTCATGGCAAGACCGAGGCCCAGTTTCAGGCGAATCTCGGGTCTCCTGGTTGCGACCCTGAAATGTGGGCAACTACCAGTTTCCAGCCCACACAGGGTGGTACTGTGCCTAACAGACCAGGAAGATCCCAGATCCAGTACTCAATTTCTGGCCAGTTACAGGATCTCATCTGGGGCAGCAGCAGCAGTCTGTAGGATAGGAAAAGGTGAAGTGGATGAGGAACCTTGCTCCCATGCTGTCTGACCACTCCTACTGGCTCAGGCGAGAATGAGTGGGGTGACTGGTCCTATGGTCCACTAGCCTGCTCACACTCACTGCCTAGGCTAACACTAAAAATGCACTGCTGGCCAGCCTCTGACCTTCCACTCTCCGTGACCTGGAACTCATGCAAAATATCCTAACTCATACCAAGTCCTAATCAGCCATCACCACTGTGCTCACAAACTTTGTTATGAAAGTATTCCATTTTTAAATATTTTTTGTGGACTCATGTTTAAAAATTGTGGAAATTGATTCATTTGAAAGACTGAAGAGATTCCATAGATGCTGGACTTTGTTTTTCTAAAAAGGTCACTGGAAAGGCTTGAGATTTTTTTTTAAAAACAACCCTTTACTGTAAGTCACATGTCTTAAGCTAAGTAAACAGCAGGAGCCTTAGGGACTAGGGGTGTGGTTACAGAGAAGTGACATGTCAAGATTTCTGGTGGTCAAGAGTTGGTTTCATTTTGGATTTTGTTTTGAGTCAGTTGGGGGTTAGCCTGCTAAGAGAGAAGCCACCAGCTGATCCTTTTCCCACCTCTTTGAGAAACCTTGAGAATCCAGTGTCATAGCTGAAACCCTGATTTCTCCTGGAAAGCCTGCCAGAATAATACTCGACGTTGCCTGAAGAGAACTGCTCCAAAAAGATCCCAGTGACAGGCATTTCCGAATATCTGGATGCCAGACTAAAAGGGCCAAAGTGAACAAGTATTTGGCCAAAGTATTTTTTTGTCCTTTTTGTAAGGAGATCACTGCAGAGAAAAAGTTTTTTATTTTTCCTTCAACCAGTGTGTTTGTGTGTGTTGGATTAATTTAGAAGGAAACTTCCATATTTCAACCTATGTGTTAACAAGCTTTGCATCTTTATTGAATAAGTCTTGTTTTATCATAAATTAATAATTCTGTTTGGTTATTAAAGAAACCGGTTTGGTGGATTTTATTCTGAAACTAAAACAGATAAGGTATATAATTGGCTGTATCGGGAACTGGGTAAACATTTAAATATATGTTGTGACCTGTGGAGAAGTGGAACTAGAGAAAGATAGTGCACTCCTCCAGCCTCAGTCATAATAACCGATGTTGGTTCATGGTTCAACAATGCCTCAGTTTTAAAATTCCCATGCTTGGTTTTCAAATCCCTCCATGGTCTTGCCCCTCTCTATCTCTGTAATCACCTCCAGCCCCAGAACCCGCTGGAAATAAGCACCTTGGGTTGTTTTACTATGTTAAAGGTGCTATATAAAAGTAAGTTGTTGCATGAAGAATGGTTATAGAGCACTGAAACAGGCCCTTCAGCCCACCAAGTCTGTGCCAACCAACAACCACCCATTTATACTAATCCTACATTAATGCCACGTTCCCTACCACATCCCCACCTTCCCTCAATTCTCCTGCCACCTACCTACACTAGGGGCAGTTTACAATGAGCAATTTACCTATCAACCTGCAAGTCTTTGGCTGTGGGAGGAAACCGGAGCACCCGGCGGAAACCCACACGGTCACAGGGAGAACTTGCAAACTCCACACAGGCAGTACGCAGAACTGAACCTGGGTCGCTGGAGTTGTGAGGCTGCGGTGCTAACCACTGCGCCACTGTGCCACCCAGTCATCTTTAAAGTAGGGTACTGGATGGTGGCCAGTGCCCATTGATTTGTAACCCACTAGTGGAAAGGATGGAGCTGAAGACAGTATCAGATATTAAAGAGGAACGGAATGGCATACTACTCTAACTTCCCATCAGGGTGCGCTGTCCGTCCTGGCAATGGCGTCAGCTGCTCGTGCGCAGGCGCTGATGCCATTTTTAAAGGGTTGTCAGCCCTACCGGGACATCTAAATATTTAAAGTGAAATGGAAATAAAATAAATAAGTACATTTCTTTTGCTCTCTCCCAGCCCCCAATATCAATTAAATTATTTGCCCTTTCCCCCCTAAAACACTTAACTTCACAATCTGACTTTCCCCCCTCCAAACTGCACAAACTTAAAACTATAACCCTTCCCACCATCCCCTACACCCGTGACATTAATTTGACCCCATCACCCCCCCTCCCGCACTGAGAAACTTACCTCCTCCCACCTCCCCACCAGAGTTGCGCCTCGTTTCCCCAGACGGGGTTCCGAAGACACAGCAGTGTTGGCCACTGGGGTGAACTGGCAGGACTTCAGGAGACTCAGGTAATTTAATTTATTTAAATATTTAAATCGTGGTCCCGTCACCAAACACCGGGGGTTGTGGGGGGGACAGTACCAGGCCTCGCCACTGCCGGCAATATCGGACTGGGCCCAGCCAGCATTGAGGTCCATGGCGGGCCTCATCCATGGCCATCTTCATGCCCTCACCACCCCACCCCCGCCACGGATCCCGACGTCGAAACCGCCATATAATCCAGCCCACAGTCTCACACAACATACCATACACACACATGCACCACACATACACCATACACAGCAGACACAAACACACAGAAACACACACATGCACAATCACACACACAAATGCACACAGTCACACACAGTCACACACACAGATGCACATATCACACACACATACCACACACGCACACACAGATGCATGCACCACATGCACACACATGCACCACACATACACAGATGCATGCTCCACACATACAGAATGCACATACTACACAGATACATGACGTACACATACACATGCACCACACACAGACGCACCACACACACACACAGATGCACAAACACGCACACATGACACACACATATAAACACCCCACACACAGGATCAAGAGGGAGAATCCATACTGATCTTGCCTTTACCTAACCTGGGATGCTGAGGCTGATTGTTGCTCCCCATTCCCCTGCACCCCTTTGTTGCTGCTGAAAGGTAGATGGGAGAAGCCCAATGACTTTGTCAGGCGGGCTGAGAATGTGTTGCTGCCACACCCTGTAACTTAGGAAACACAATTAAACTGTGGATGGATACATTAGCACTAAGTTCCAGTGGCTCTGGAGTAATGACGCAACACCCATCAGGTTGCTGATACCTAAACTCCAATGAATCTTTCCAAACTCTTGTAAAAGTGTATCACCACATGAAGCCTTTCTGTATGAACTCCTGCTCAATGCAACCAAGTCCTATATGCCAGGCCCTATAGCTTCACTAAACCTTTATGGCAGGAGCACAAAGGTTTTGTAAATTTACAAAGAAATAAAAGAGAGATGTTCATTAGCAAGTGTTGATTTCACTGAATTTGGTGATTGTGTTTATTTGCCTTTGAAAAGGGCATAAGTTTCCCTTTGGTACACTGCTTGGCTAATTTTAATTTATTTCCTCCTCAAAGTGCTGTCACATCACTTATCCATCAAGTCAATCTGATGGAAATCGGATAGGCTTGTTCTGGTTCTGACGACCCAGGTGATGCCTTTTTACAGAGATTCTGGGATAGGTTGCCTCCCAGTGCATTGAGTGCAGGCCTCTGTTGAAGAGGGAGCAGGAAGGCTTTCTGCCAGTGGAGGGCATCTTGAGTTATATCTTGAGCAGACAGGGACACTGGTGCCAGTCACATTGGCATCCTGGAGCATGCTTGATTGCCAAGAGGCAATCAAGAGTTGGGACGTCATGTTAGAGTTGTACATAACGTTGGTTAGGCCGCATTTGGAGTACTGTGTGCAGTTCTGGTTGTCGCACTACAGGAACGATGTGATTAAGCTAAAGAGGGTGCAGCAAAGATTCACAAGGATGTTGCCTGGTTTGGAGGGCTTGAGTTAATTAGGAGAGATTGGATAGGATGGGTCTGTTTTCCCTGGAGCGAAGGAGGCATAGATAGGGTAGACAGCCAGAGTCTGTTTCCCATGGTAGGGGTGACTAAAACTAGAGGGCATAGATTTAAGGTGAGAGGGAGGAGGTTTAAAAGGAGTCAAAGGGGTAAATTTTTCACACAAAGAATAGTGGGTCTCTGGAATGAGCTGCCTGAGGAGGTGGTGGAGGCAGGAACAGTAGCGATATTTAAGAGGCATCTGGACAGGTACTTGAATGAGCAAGGCATAGAGGGATATGGAATTAATGCAGGCAGGTGGGATTAGTATAGATAGGCATTATTGTCGGCATGGACGCGGTGAGCGGAAGGGCCTGTCTCTACGCTGTACGACTCTATGACTCTAAGAGGCACCGGAGAGGAATTTCCAAGAAGTTTTGTTTTGCCCCTGGAGAGGCCTGAGATTTATCTCTCCAGCAGCATAGGAACAGGAGGAGGCCCTCAAGCCTGTTCCGTCATTCAGTTAGAACGTAGCTGACCTGTACCTTAACTCCATCAATCTGCAAGGGTTCCATAAGCCTTATTACTCTTGTCTTACAAAAGTCAATCAATCTCAGTTTTAAAATTTTTCATTGACCCCCCAGCCTCAACAGCCCTTTGGGAGAGAGCATTCCAGATTTCCACTACCCTTTGTGTGAAGAAATGCTTCCTGGCATCACCCTTGAATGGATTAGTGCTAATTTTAAGGTTATGCCCCTTTGTTCTGGACTCCCCCCACCAGAGGAAATAGTTTCTCTGGGCTACCCTATCAAATCCCTTTAATCATCTTAAACACATCAATTACATCACCACTTGCCTCTCCCGGGTGAGGTGGTTGGGGGAGGGGAGGGTAGTTTGGGTGGTATGGTGTGAAGTAGATGACAATGTGTGGCACAGGGTGGCAGGCTCCACAATCCAGCTGGTCTTCTCCTGCCCTTTTCCGCAACTGGTTATTTTTAACCTATCACTAAAACAAGTTGATGCCTGTTATATAAACTGCTCAATCTCTCCTATTGAATTTGGGTGGGATCTATGATGAGGATCAGACACACAAGACTGGTTCTTACACTCCCACTGCTCATTACCCCTCCCCCGCCCTTTAGGGACCATACAGTAACAAATTCAACATTTGGGCACTCTGTCACCTATCGCTTTCCCTTTCCCACCTGTTTGGAACTTCATTAATGGGCTCAATATTGGAGTTGATGTCGATTAACCTTTTGCAAAAATAGATCTGTATTCTCCAATGACAGAGAGAAGCATCAAGTTCAGACATGACCTCCCAGTACCCTGAATGTAACACTGGGAAGAAAGGGAAGAGGTAATGCAGTACACCCAAAGTCCAATGTGCAGGGTTAATGCAATGTCAAACCTGTTGCTAATCAGCAAGCTGTCAAATTTACTGTAACACAAAGAATTTTCCCACCTCCAGATCCCATTAACGTCGCACAGGAAATGAATCTTGAGGGGAATCGGGACAGGGACAGGGTCAAATAAACATTCCCGCAAACTTCAGACGCTGAAGGAAATTGGTCTGAACTTTTACCCTCCACTTCCTAAGAATCCTGGGGGATTTGTGGAAAAGCAGACCCACAAACATTGGCTGTTTCTTTCTTCTCTCTCTCTGTTTTTTTATGACAATGTATTAGGGGCCAGTCCAGCTCAGCAAAGCTTTTGATAACAGTTCCCTGTCTATGCTCTGGAAACAGCTTTGTTAGAGAGATGAGGTCACCAGGATTGAGTGTGTGAGTGTCTGTATGTGTGTGAGAGAGTGCGTGCCTCTGATAATTGTGGAGGAGCCCAATGTTGGGTACTGTACATGTACATTAGCTGAAACTGAGACACACATGGGCCATACAGTACCAGTTGGGAGTGAATCATTCTCTCTTACCCAGTGCGTAATGTGCACATACAGGAGCTGACACTGAGGCACACACAATTCATACAGTGTTAGTCGGGAGTGAATCATTCTCTTTTGCTTGTGCTGTACTGTATGTGTACAGGGGCTGATGCTGAGGCACAGCTGTACACAAACTGACAGGATGAATCATTCCCTTTTATTTTCTGTGGACTGTACATGCACAGGAGCTGAGACACACATGTGCTGTACAGTACCAGACAGGAGTTCCTGAGTTGACCCTTCTCCTCCCTAACCCAGGGACATTGAACCTCCTGTGCAAACCAGGCTTCACACTGTGCAGTGCCTTTACTAACTAGGACCTTTTAACTGGTCAAGGCTGATGGCATCATTGGGGGAATGAGCTTGGTTATGTTAGTGACCCCTGACAGAGGAATCATTCAGGACAGGATGGAGGAACACTGTACACTGAACTCCAAACCTCCTTATGGTGAGGAATGACTGGCCTTTCAGTGTGTCCCTTAACAATATATGGACCAATAAATGAGAACACTATGTGGGAGTAAGGTGTACAAGTAGCTCCCCCTCTGGAACATTAGCTGTCGGTCGAAGCCCCACTGGTATTCAACAGTTGATCACTGTGATGGAGAAAGATTCAGTTGTGGCTTTCAAAAGGGAATTGGATAAGCACCTGAAGAGAAAAAATTGCAGGGCTACAGGGATAGCCCGGGAAAGTGGGACTAGCTAAATTACTCTTGCAAAGAGCAGGTATGGACATGATGGGCCAAAGGGCCTCCATCTGTGCTGTAAGCATTCTATGGTCAGTAAAAATTTAGGGATATTAATAATAAAGGCATGTTGGATTCACAGAATGCTTTTATTCTCCAACCTGCTTCAAGCATTGTAGCCTAATAGTTTTGCTAATATGCATTATCAAAGTGTCACTTAGCTCCTCGGGTGCTATAAAAAGCGGAATTCTTCATGCGTACTAAGAACGCTGGTACAAATAGATGGATAGAATCAACTTCAGAGCCAATGACGATTTTAAACTGAAGGGATTAGAATTTGAATGGAAGGTATGTGACATGAGGGATGATTTGTCTGTGTATTTATGGGAGCTGTATGCGTGTGAAGTTTGTGCACATATGAGAGTAGTGCGTGTGAGAGAGTGCTGTGTGTGAGCATTGTGTGTGTGTGTGTGTGTGTGTGTGTATGTGTGAGAGAGTGCTGTGTGTGAGTATTGTGTGTGTGTGAGAGAGTGCTGTGTGTGAGCATTGTGTGTGTGTATGTGTGTGAGAGGGCTGTGTGTGAGTATTGTGTGTGTGAGAGAGAGTGCTATGTGTGAGTATTGTGTGTGTGTGTGTGAGAGAGAGGGGTGTACGTGAGCATGTGTGAGAGTACTGTGTGTTAATTGTGTACCAATTGTTTAACAATATCCAGGTGGAGAGTATTAACTGGGGTCTTACTTGAGCATTTATAAGGAGGCTGGTGGTGGGTTGAGTGAGGAGCTGTATGCTTGTAATCCTTTTACTTTGTACAACTGAGTAAAGATAGGCTCCAGCATCATCCTTCCACAACAAGCTTTCTGGAATTTAGCATGGGAGCAGAGGATGGTTGCCTCAAGCTGAAGTTTGGAAACTAGCACTTTTTTTTTTACGTATTAAACTGAAATCTCACGGGCTATTGTGAAAAATATGGCAGAAAGCAACTGTAAATGCTCACAATGTGGTCTCCTCTACATTGGGGAGACCAAACGCAGATTGGGTGACTGCTTTGCAGAACACCTCCACTCAGTCGGAAAGCATAACCCCAAGCTTCCGTTTGCAGACCATTTCAATACACCCCCCTGCTCACATGCCCACATCTCTGTCCTGAAATTGCTGCAGTGTTCCAGTGAACGTCAACGCAAGCTCGAGGAACAGTATCTCATTTACCAATTAGGCACACTACAGCCTGCCGGACTGAACATTGAGTTCAATCATTTCAGAGCATGACGGGCCCCCCTTTTTATCTTTATTTTTAGTTACTTTTTCTTTTCTATTTTTTATTTTTTATTTGTTTATTTTATTTTAGTTTGTTTAGTTTGTTTCTACTGTGCCTACCCACTGTTTTTTACATGTTTGTGCTTGGGGCCAGGCTGTTCATTTTTCTCTCAATTAACACCCTCTCTGCACGAACGCTTTGTTTTTCACCACACCATTAACATACCATTTGCTTTTGCTCCATGACCTTCTGGTCAGTTATTCTCTGTGACCTTGTCCTATCTACACCTTCTCTTTGGTTACCTCTTGCCCCACCCCTGCTTTACTTGCTTAAAACCTATTACATTTCTAATATTTGCCAGTTCTGATGAAGGGTCACTGACCTGAAATGTTAACTCTGCTTCTCTCTCCACAGATGCTGCCAGACCTGCTGAGTATTTCCAGCATTTCTTGTTTTTATTGTAAATGGTCAGGGTATGATTACCCTCCGATGTTCTCTGAGTCTGAACCATATGACCAGTGGAAGAATGAGGTAGATCAAGGGTTGGATAGTAATGTGAGTGATCATGATGCTCAAGAAAGAGCTATCACATCCAAAGGACAATTGCCCCGAGTAGGTACTCAAGTAACATGTTTTCCAAAGGGGTCTAACAGATGGATGGATGTACAATAGTGGGATGTGCAGGAAAATCTACAGGCAAATTTAAATATTGGTTGAATGTTCAAGATAATGGCCAAGAAGCAAGGTCCATGGACTGGCAGAATGGGGTGAAAGAGTGGAGAGTAAGAAAACACAGTGCAAGTTCCAATAGTGGGTCTGGAAGTGACTCTTGTGTCAGGAAATGATCCCGTACTGGAGAAAGAATCTCCGATAGTGCACGAGGGAGATCTTACAGCAGTAGTCCTGAAAGACATCACAGTGCTAATAGAGGCCGTAGTTTGAACAGATTCCACAGTGAAACAAAGGCTAGAGAGCAGTCTCGGAATAGAACTAGAAGCAGAAGTCCTCATGACCGTGAAGGTTCAGTGGCTGCCAATAAACTTGAGGATAAACTAATAAGAGAAGCAAAACATAAGCAATTAGAGAGTTGGAGTTTGATGTTTACTCTGAGGTACCAGATAGGGGACAGCCAGATGGATTTTACTGAATAAGTCCTTCCCGATGGGACTTATAAGGCTAAAGCGAAGCTAGTTGCGAGGGGTTTTGAAGAGAGACTGGGTGATACCAATGCTAGAGTGGACTCTCCCACAGCTGGAAAAGTAATCTTGAAAATATTTTTAACTTTCTTGGCCACATATTTACAGGCGTGTACATCAATCAACATAAAAGCTGCATTTCTGCAGGGTGATACTTTTCAGAGAGAAGTGTTTCTGAAACTACCAAAAGAGGCAGCAGATGCAGCAGGAAAACTATGGAAACCGAACAGTTGCGTCTATGGCCTTAATGATGCTTCCAGGATGTGGTATTTCTCAGTGAGATCTGTTCTGTTGAAAATTGATTGTGTTCAACTAAAAGCAGATCCTGCAATGTTTTATTGGTATCATAAAGGGAAACCTGTAGGCATCTTCATGATGCACATTGATGATTTCTTAAGGCGTGTTACTACGGATTTTAAGAAATATGTTGTTCATAAGATTAGGGCAGAATTTAAAATTGGGAGTCAGGCTTGTGGGGCCTTTAAATATATTGGTTTAGATATTAAGTAGTCTAAGTATGAAATAACTTTAAATCAACAATCCTATTTAAAGAGTGTTACTCCCATTCTAGTTAATCATGCTAGGTCATCACAGAACGATGATGATATATCTAAAGCAAAGACTGAGCAGTTGCAAAGCTTGATTGTTCACTTAAACTGGTTGTGCTCCCAGACTAGACCTGATGTTAGTTTTCGTGTGCTGCAGCTAAGTATAATGATGAAACATCCAAAAGTTGAGAATGTTTTAAGGGCAAATAAAACATCAAAAAAAATTAAATCTAGAAAAATGTTTACTGAAGTTCCCATCCTTAGGTGACCCAAACAACATGAAGCTAATAATTTGTAGCGATGTTTCACATGTTAATCTTGCTGATGGGTATTCGAATGCAGCTGGTTTCATAATATTTCTGATGGGTGAAAATGGAAAATGTTGTCATTTAGCTCGGGTAGCTAAGAAAATAAAAAGCATTTTAGCTGCGGAAACACTGGGTCTTGTGTTGGCGGTGGATATGGGGTTCTATTTGTCAAATATTTTGGGTGAAATTCTGAACAAGGGGCACAGTGGAGATAGGATACCCATTGAATGTTATGTGGATAATTGTTCTTTGTGGGACAATGTACTCTCTACAAAAAGTGTGAGTGAGAAAAGACTACATATTGACCTTGCTGGATTGAAACAAATGCTGGAGAGAAAGGAAATCTTTCAGCTTAAATGGGTAGATGCAAGTCCTCAGCATTGTGATTGTTTCACAACAAGAAATGCTAGTACAAATACATTGTTCGGGGTGCTAGGGGAGCGGTTTCTCACAATTTAATACTTTGTACCTTATATGAAATTTTGAAATGTTGCTTGAGCATGTTGATCTAAGTTTTATTATAAAAGAAAATGGGAATCTGTTAATGGTGTATCAATTATTTAATTATATGCAGGTGGAGGGTGTTAATTGGGGTCTTACTTGAGCGTTTATAGGGAGACACTGAGACAGGTGGTGGTTTTGAGTGAGGAGATACTTGTTTGTAATCCTTTTACTCTGTACAATAAATGTGAAACTAAACAAAGATAGGCTCCAGCATCATCCTTCGATAACAGGCTTTCTGGAATTTAACACTGTTTGTGTGAGATGGATGTGTGTGAGAGGGTGTTTGTGTGGGAATGGAGGGTGAGTGTGTGTGTGTGGATGTGAGGTTCGCTGATCCTAGTATTTTGTAGTTTAGGTATCTGGGTTTATTGTCATGGGATTGTTGGTCAAGTTTGGTATTGACGGCAACTACAATTGTCTCATTCTGGTCTTACACAAACTAAACCTCATTATTCTGTTTTTGTGCACTACCTTGTTTCTCTTTTAAACATTGTCATGCGGCTCACTAATCCCTGCCCAAGATGGCAGGTAAGCAGGTAACGTAGTCTGCACTGCTCATGAACGGAAAGAAACCTAAGATGCACAGGCGTAGAAATTCAACAGAACCACGGCCGGTATTCAAGCGCAGAACGGCCACCTAAGCATCCATTATGGTGAACAGGGCATGTGGCGGAAGTGCACCATCCACTATATTGGCAAAGGCAGAAAAAGTGGCATCAGTCCCTTTGTCCATGCAATTAGGGGGTCCCACCACCTGTTTGAGGCGCCTTTCTTTTTATCAGGGGTATCTCTGTAAGCTAAGCTATGAACCATGGGGCCAGTTTTCCCAAGGTGTTCTCCTGGAGCAGATTATTTCCCACCAGGTTCACCATACCTGCCATTGTCTATTGGTTGAAGCTCCCTACTGGGATATTGAACTTGGAAAATGGACCCTTGATATTTGGAATAACGCTGCCCTTTAACAGATTTTGGTGTCTGGATTTATCCATCAATGAAATTCAAATAGCACAATACTGGAAATGAAAAGAAAGAACAAACTTTCATTTATACAGTGCCTTTCATGAGCTCTGGACATCTCAATGTGCTGAACAGCCAATGAAGCCTGTTTGAAGTAGTTTGAATGTAGGAAATGGAACAGCTAATTTGCACACAGCAAGATCCCAAAACTGCATTGTGATAATGACCAGATAATCTGCTCCAGTGATGTTGGTTGTGGGAATAGATGTTGGCCAGGACAGTGCGGAGAACTCCAATGGTCTTCTTCAAAATAGTGTCATCAGATCTTTTACACCAACCTGAGAAGGTAGATAAGGCCTCAGTTTTATGCCTCAGTTTAATGCCTCAGCCAAAAGACAGCACCTTCAAAAGTGTAGCACTTCCTTGGTACTGCATTGGAGTATCATCTGGATGATGTGGTCAAATCCTTGGAATAGTGTTTGACCCCACAACTTACTGGCTCAGAGGCAAGAGTGCGACCCACTGAGCCACAGCTGACACAAAGGAAAAGCAAGCACAAACAGAGCTGATGTCTGGGCCAGATTAGAAGGCCTCGCGGGCTGGTGCTGGCCCAAAGGCTGCACTTTGGATATCCCAGTGACAAATTAAGATTTTGCATTCGTCTTCACCCATGCACTCAGACTGGCCCAATAAAGCACATGTCAGAAAGAAATTGGAGAGGGCCGACAGGAAAATGGAAAGTATATAGCCCTGAAAAAAAAAGCCCATCAGGAGTGTAAAACGATATGGAGCAAAGGAGTTGACGTGTACATCAGCCATGATCTAATTGAATGGTGGAGCAGGCCTGAGGGGGTTAAACAACCTACTCCTGTTCCTAATGCTACTCTGTTACGAATTTGTCAACCAGGGAATTGACTCAAAGTTATGGCTCCCAACATCTGATCTCTGGTTGAGGTATTTTCCATTTATTGACATGACCCGTTTACCAGGATCTTCCTGCTCTGAGTGGCACCATACTCCTGCCGATCCGAACATTTGCTCGCCATTTGGAGCGGGGACCGAAAACAATGGCTTCAGTCTTTGCAATATTTAATTGGAGGAATTTACTGCTCATCCAGCACTGGATATCAGATAAGTAGTCTGATAATTTAGCAAGAGTAGAGGAGTTGAGAGAAGTGATGGTGAGGGAGAGCAGAGTGTCATCAACAAACATGTGAAAACTAATGCTCTGCTTGCGGATGATGTCACCAAGGGGCAGCATGTAGATGAGAAATAGGAGGGGGCCAAAGATTGGGCAAAGAATGCATTGCCAGTGGCTGTGAAGGTGACAGTGGTGATGAACCTTTATGCGCCTAGGTCTTTCCAGGTTGTAGCTGGAAATATTAGCAACGTCTCGCGGTTTGCAGTCCACTGTTGCAGGAGGGAGGTCACTGAGGCTCTTCATAGAAAGAGAACTAACTTCATTTCATTCTCTCATGCCAGGGAGAAGCAGATGGAGTGAGAATGAGGGTTTGCGGCTTCCCCATAGTGCAGGGTGCCACTGACTGCACGCACATTGCTTTGCGGGTGCCACATGCCAACTCTGCCATGTACCAGAATCAAAAGGGATTCCACTCCCTCATTAACTAGCTGGTGTGTGGCCATAGGCAGTGCATCAGGCCGCTCAATGCCTGGTATCCTGGCAGCAGTCATGATGGACTTATTCTGCAGCAGTCTGCTGTGCCAGCTGTATTTCAGCCACCACGACAAACCAAAGGGTGGCTACTGGGCTATCTGCTGATGACATGGCTGCTGAACTTCAACTCACAACTTACCCACACAGGGACAGTATGTCCACAATGAGAGCCATGCTGCCACAAGAAATGTGATAGAGCATACCAATGGCATGCTGAAGGAACAATTTCACTGCCTCGACCACTTTGGAGGAGCCCTGCAGTTCTCAGCTGAGCGGTTCTCAAGAATTTTGGTCGTCTGCTACATGCTGCACAATCTTGTCATCTTGAGGGAACAGCCCTTGCCACCATCTATTAGGTGAGGAGCAGGAGCACAAGGAAGAGGAGGCGGTGGAGGAAGAGGACGATGAGGTAGAGGAGGATGAGGCGGAGGAGGCAGAAGAGGAGGAAGAGGAAGCGAGGCTGCAATTTCTGCCCAGGCTATGTGTTAAGAACGAACTTGATTGGGATACCAGTAACCATAGCCCCAATTCACCATTCACCAACTGTCCCACATTCCTTCCCTTCCCTCTGTCACTGGCCATCACTGCAATCTCTTGGCCACAATGCAAAAAAATAAAAGCCAACATAAAATAAACATTCCAAACCAAATGTATAAATTAAACCATGCCATATTGTGTGGTGAATCACACAGTGGCTGAGGCTAGTGACGCAATTGGTCGGTTGGTTATGGCATTGGAGGATGCACTCGTTGACCTTGACCGCTCAAGTGAGGTCATTTGCAGAACAGCATGCAGGCCCTCGGCACATGACTCCTGACAATGACCTCCAGAGCTGCATGGCACCACTGCCTTTTGACCATGACTGAGGGCCTCCTGCCCTGAAGATACAGGACATCTCTCCTCCTCTCCAACTCCTCCACAATAACCCAGATCAGCATTGGAAAACCATGGAGCCCACGCTCTCCTACGGTCAGTCATTTTCTTTATTACACAGCGCTTTGCCCAATGATATCAGGGCCTCCAGCCACAATCTACTTTCCTTTAAGAGGCGCAGGCTAGCTTTAAGCAGTGCAGACTACCTTTAATTGATACTAGGAAATTACAGTTTTGGCCCCCTGCTGAAGTGTGCAGCCAATGAAGGGAACGGTCAGTGTGGCTGCACTCAGCAATCATTATAATGAGCAGACAGCAATAAGCTGACATACTGCCTGCATTACACTGCATGGGCGTGGGATAATCATGAATTGAGATCCCTGCACCTGTTTTCAAGGGCTATCCAATTTAACCCCAATGGACTTTGTCAAAACACTTTAAACCCAATGAATACTTTTGCAGTGTAGTAATTGTTTCAATGTTGGAAAGATGGAAGGCAATGTAGGATGAATATTGACCAGCAAACCAATGAGCGCTCCCCTGCTCTTCTTCAAAATAGCACCATGGAATCTTTTATATCCGCCTGAGAGGGCAGATTCAGGTTTAACATAGCATCTGACAGATGGCACCTGCTAGAGTGAAGCACTCCCTCAGTACTGCACGAGAGAATCACCTTAAGTGGCTGGAGTGTGAATTGAGCCCATAACCTCTGCCTGAGAAGTTAGAGTACTAACCACTGAGTCACAACTTGGTACTTTAGCAGTCATGAGTGTGGAGCAGACCTGGCAGCCAGCTGGTCCTTTCCATCATTTTCGTTCATTCTTCATGTAAATGTGCCTGCCAAATCTCTATTCCACTGTCGTTGGGACAAAAGACATTGATATAAATCCTGCAGCATCACTTGAACATGGAGTCATAGTGTTGCAAATGATGCCTGGCTCTTCACCTTCTGTTTAAAATTTCCCCCATTTTCTCCCTGCCTCTGACAAGGACGCTGGCCCCTTTAAGAAAAGCATTCGAAGATATGGAGGAGTGTGAGGAGGGAGGAAAGTCACAGTTTCCAATTGACCGCGATCCTCATTTGGTCAGGAGAATAACAGAGTAAGTGGTTTCACCTTTCTGTAATGACTTGTATCTCTGTGAGGTTTTCTTCAATTGTGACTGACGCGCGCACACACAGGTGATTGGACAGCTGCCAGTATTAATGATGAATTCAGCAGGAACAAAGAGAGGCCTTGCTGTCAGGCATGTTTGCTTAAACTGAATCCCTTTATACATTAATCCAAAACTACCATTGGAGGAAGAGATTAAGCTGGGAGTTGAGACGTGTCCCTTCAGATCACTTCTTGGCCACCTTTGACATTGCGGCAGTTTGTTGGCCAAGTGGGGGAGTTGCATCGAGCCGCATTGAGCTGCAGATCTACTAGTAAGGCTGCACACTATCTCAATGTCGACTTCTGCATTCAGACTTCAATCCCTAACAACAACAAGTTGAATTGATATAGCACCTTGAACTTAGTAAAACCTCCTGAGGCACTTCACAGGAGCATTATCCGACACAATTTGACACTGAGCCACATAAGGCAATATTAGGACAGGTGACCAAAAGCTTGGACTAAGCAGTAGGTTTGAAGGAGAGGCTTAAAAAAATAGAGAAAGGTGGAGAAGGAATTCCAATGTTTCGGGCCAAGCCAGCTGAAGGCATGGTCGCTAATGGGGGCTCGATGAAAATCGGGGATTTGCAATAGATCAGAATTGGTGGAGCTCCAAGATCTTGGAGGTTTGTAGGGCTGGAAGAGGTTACAGAGATGGAAGGGGTGAGGCCACTGAGAGGTTTGAAAACAATGATGTGAATTTTAAAATTGAGGCGTTGCTGGGCTGGGAACCAATGTAGATCGGTGAGCACAGGGGTGATGAGTGAATGGAACTTGGTATGAGTTAGGACACAGGCAGCAGAGATTTGGATGAGCTTAAGTTTATGGAGAGTGAAAGATGGAAGCGAGCCAGGGATGCACTGTAATAGTCAAGTCTCGTGGTAACAAAGGCATGGATGAGGGTTTCAGCAGCACATGAGCTGTGGCAGGGGCAGAGATGGGCTATGTTACAGAGGTGGAAATAAGTGGTCTTGGCGATGATACAGATATATGGTGGAAGCTCAGCTCTAACCCATAAGACACCAGTAAGGTTTCTTTCTGCAGCTAGATCTATCAGGCCCACTTTTGACTCTACACTTCCAGTACTATTTTTACACCAGAGTAGACCGACCCCTCCTTTGTAGGGTAGCAACAAGAAGTTCTGAGTTCTTAATCTCACCAGAGCAAGTTGTGAAAAATAACCATGACGACCATAATTATCATCAAAACCCAACTTGTGTCCTTCATTGGGGAAGCTGTCAATCCAGCCCACTCTGGCTCCCGCTACATGCTTAATTTAATGCCCTGAAGACAAATAAGTCTCAAGAACAAGTATTAAAAATAAAGGTTAAAACTTGTCATTGCCCTGGCACCTCCCCATTAGAAATCGAAGGTGCTGTCTAGACGTTTGCAGATTCAGACAGATCTTCTGAGACCACATTCATAGGTAAAGAGGCAGTGCTGAATTAACTGGACTGTCTGGGATCCAGTGTATCTGGGTTAGAAATCCCCAGGTCATTGGAGGATGGATTTCCATGGTGGGGTGCACTATTCTTCCCCAGGCGCTCTGCAACTTCTCCTCCAATGCTGTGGCAGGAGAACCTGCCTCAAGAGTGGCCCCCACATCCTGCCACCCCTGCGGGAAGTATGCTATTGGACAGCTACAGATTTGGGCACACATGCAGCCATTGGACCATCTGACATTCACCTATCACTGCTGGCCACCTCAGTAAGATGATGTTTACCAGACTGGAATGGAGACAATTGAAGGGTGACCTGATACAAGTGTTTACAATTGTGAAAGGCTTCAATAGAGTAGACATAGAGAATGTTCTTCCACTTGTTAGTGAGAACATAAATATAAAATAGTCATTAATAAATCCAATATAGAATCCAGGAGAAAACTCTACACAGAAAGTGGTTAGAATGTGGAACTCGCTACCACACAGAATGATTGAGGTGAATAGCATAAATGCATTTAAGGGTAAACACATGAGGAAGAAAGGAATAGATGGATGTGCAGATACAGTGAGATGAAGTAGGGTGGGAAGAGGCTCATGTGGAGCATTAACACTACTATGGATCTGTTGGGCCAAATGGCCTGTTTCTATGCAGTAATTGCTATGTACGTCTATGTAGTGCATCCCTCGGTCCAGTGTTTAAGCAGAGGGGCTAACCCACCTAAAGCAAAGCGGTTAATGGCTTCCATAGTCAGCGCATGTGGATTATGGACAATACTTGCCATAGAGCGACTTCAACAAAGGTTCACCAGACTGATCTTTGGGATGGCAGGATTGTCCTATGAGGAGAGATTGAGGAGACTGGGCCTGTATTCTCAGAGTTTCGCAGAATCAGAGGTGATCTCGTTGAAGCATGCAAAATTCTTACAGGGCTCGACAGAGGTAATGCAGGAAGGGTGTTTCCCTTGGCTGGGATGGTCTAGCACCAGGAGACACAGTCTCAGAATAAGAGGTAGGCAATTTAGGACTGAGATGAGGAGGAGGGTGGTGAATCACACAGAGGGTGGTGAATCTTTGGAATTCTCTGCCCCAGAGGGTGATGGAGTCTGAGTCATTGAGTATACTCAAGACAGAGATCAATAGATTTCTAGATATTAAAGATATCAAGGGATATAGGAAAAGTGTGGGAAAATGGCCTTGAGGTAGAAGATCAGCCATGATCTAATTGAATAGTGGAGCAAGCTCATGGGGCCAAATGGCCTACTCCTGCCCCTATTTCCTATGTTCCTCTGAAATGAAAGCTGCTGAGAGGTCAGGAAGTCAGGACAACCAATAACATGGGTACACAGTGTCTTTCTCGAAAGCATGCAGGTGGCGAACCTAGGTTGGAACAAGATGGATTCTGCTTCCAGGAGAATAGGGACAAATATAACCCACAATTGAGGACAAAAGCAGCCATTAGAGAAGCTGAGAGATCGTTGGAAAAGTGGCGCAGTGGTTAGCACCGCAGCCTCACATCTCCAGTGACCTGGACTTAGTTCTGGGTACTGTGCGTGCAGAGTTTACAAGTTCTCCCTGTGACCGCGTGGGTTTCCTCCGGGTGCTCCGGTTTCCTCCTACATGCCAAAGACTTGTGGGTTGATAGGTAAATTGGCCATTGTAAAAATTGCCCCTAGTGCAGGTAGGTGGTAGGAGAATTGAGGGAAGATGGGATGTGAGAGAGAAAAATGGGATTAATGTAGGATTAGTATAAATGGGTGGTTGATGGTTGGTGCAGACTCGGTGGGCTGAAGGGCCTGTTTCGGTGCTGTATCTCTCTATGGCTCTAAGATGGTGCACAACTGTGGTAAAAGCGAAAGCTTTTCCAGCTATGCCAATAATCATACATATTCTAACATAGTTCCATAGAATTACTTCGAGTACGTAGTTATGTTGAATTGACAGCACAGGTTTTTTGGGTTGATGGACCCCTTTTCAAATGGATTAGTAATCACTAACTCCACACCTACATTTTACTGTATATTCCTTATACATTTACATTTCTGAATGAAAATTTCATCAGTGTCCTGTTAAAAGGACTCGCAGGAAAGTTTGCCAGGACAGGAGCAGTGGTTAGCACCGCAGCCTCACAGCTCCAGCGACCCGGGTTCGGTTCTTGGTACTGCCTGTGCTGAGTTTGCACATTCTCCCTGTGACGGTGTGTGTTTCCTCCGGGTGCTCCGGTTTCCTCCCACATGACAAAAGACTTGCGGGTTGATAGGTAAATTGGCCATTGTAAAAATTGCCCCTAGTGTAGGTAAGTAGTAGGAGAATTGAGGAAAGGTGGGGATGTGAGAGGGAAAAATGGGATTAATGTAGGATGAGTATAAATGGGTGGTTGATGGTCAGCGCGGACTTGGTGGGCCGAAGGGCCTGTTTCAGTGCTGTATCTCTCTATGACATCCAGATTGCAATGCCCAGTCAGTTCTCCTCTCTCACTCACCTCACCCCTCACTCCTCCCAGTGTTCAAAGCATATCAATCCTGCAATCGAATACAGCATGCTGTAAGCTCTGGTGGCACCCCGTTCAAAGTTCGGAGGTCACACCGCAAAATAGTTGCATGTTTCTCAAAACCTGTGCCAGGCTTTATTGACATTGGTACTGAGGAGCGGAAAACCTGTTTGAATGATCACTGGACCTAAAGGGTTAAATTATGAGGACAGGTGGCATAGTCTGGGTTGAATTCACTCGAGTATAGAAGATTAAGGGGTGATTTAATTGAGGTATTTAAGATAATTAAAGTAGTTGTTATTCTTGTTAGGGTAGATAAACTATTTCCTCTGGTTTGTTGATCTACTCATGGGCAGCTTCTCCCATGCCTGTAACTTGTTCTCTTTGACTATAAGCATCAAGAAAACTGTAGTCATGGGACAAGGTGTTGCATCTCCACCCTTGATCATTTTAAATAATACCCCACTGGAAGTGGTGAGCAAATTCTGTTACTTTGGGTCCACGGTGACGACAATCTGTCCCTTGATGCAGAGCTCGATACATGCATAGGGAAACAGTTACCACCTTTGGCTGACTTGTGAACCGTGCATGGGATAACACCAAACTGACCCTTAGGACCAAGCTGATGGTTTTAAGGTCTGTGTTCTCAGCACCTTGTTGTATGGCTGTGAAGCATGAGACGTACAGCTACCAGGAAAAGAAGCTCAATAATTTCCATCTTTGCTGTCTGTGGCACATTACAGGTATATCCTGGCAGGACAAAATCACAAATGTGGCAGTCCTCTCAAAGGCAACAGCTCCCAAGTGTGTTGGCACTAATCAAACAGAGGCAGCTTCAGTGGATAGGACACATCCGAGGGATGGAAGACAGCTGCATACTGTCATGCTAGGCCCCCACCTGCCAAGAATGAGGCACATTAATTTTGTCATGAACATTGATTTTAAACTGTTGCTGGAGTGACAAAATGACTTGTTAAACAAATCAGCTGTGCTTGGAAGGACAAGAGACCATTCCCTGACACATTCAACCCAAATGGCCCTTGTTCACCAGGTATTGTGTGTAAGAGGAGCATTCTAGAGACTGCTAAGGTGATACAATCCAGGACTGGTTGGACCAGCTGGCCACATGACTAACTGGCTGTTTCAGGGGTTTTTTGAACTGGCCACAGAGAGTTTGAACTGAAGAAAAACTGTTTGCTCCTGGACTGAGAAGATCTCTCCTGTCTGCTCCCATCTCTTTCTCACAAGCCTCTGAAACCACTGAAGACACATAAACCACAAGAGAGAAAAGTCTACGACAGCGAACAAGATTTAAGAAAAATACTGGGCCCCAATGAAAAGCAAGATCTACCTATAATCAAGTATTCTTCGAGTGAGCTCGAAGACCCGTAACCAAAAACTCTTCAGCTATTGCCTCAAACTTTTCCACTTTATTTTTCTTCTGCTCTTTTCTGTCTCTATATTTGCATATGTGTATCGCATTTGCATGCTAGCATGGGTGCATCGACCAAATTAGAGTTCAAGTTCAACAAATTTCAACTTTTCTTCTTTAAACCTAAGAAAACTTGTTTGTGCTGGTTTATTTGCCTTATAATTGGAAAGCGGTGAACAAGGATTCACCAAGGGGGAGCTGAAAACACAATGTGTTTAAAATTATACCCTGTTATAGTAAGACCAGGTGAAGGCTGAGAGGGACCCCTAGACACCTTGCTCACTTGATCCTAACACATACCCAAGGACCCTCTGTATGGTGAGGTAGCCGGAGCCAGAAGACCAGTGGGGCGCTCAAAGCTCCGCTTCAAGGATGCTTGCAACTATGACGTGAAGGCCCTAAATGTTGATTATCACACCTGAGAGTCACTAGCTGATGAAAGAGGGAAATGGTGACACATCCTGTGGACTGGTGTGCACTACCACCATGACCAGTGGCTACAGCAGGTTGGCAACAGGCACCAGTGCTGAAAATAACAACTCACAGTATCAAATTGGGAGCTTCACATGCAGCACTTGTGGCAGAACCTGCCTCTCAAGGTGCACCAAGAGAAGACACCCCACCTAAATGGATTGTTTGCTGCATGTCCATTATCCTGTGTAGATGGAAGGATGCCAACCAACAATTTCCTCTGGTGGTGGGGTCCAGAACAAGCAGACATAACCTTCTATCCAGAGCTAGGTTGTTCAGGGGATATCAGGAAGCATTTTCCCACAAATAGAGTAGAGGAAATTAAGTACCTTCTCCCCTAAAAAGCTGTTGAGGCTGATAGATTTCATTAGACAAGGGTTATAGAGCCAAGGAGGGTCAATCGAGTTAGGATACTGATCAACCATGATCTAATTTAACTAACTATTAAACTAACTTGCTGGAGTTTTTTGATGAAGTAACGGAGAAGGTTGATCAGGGCAATGCTGTTGATGTGGTGCACATGGACTTCCAAAAAGCATTTGATAAAGTGCCACATAACAGACTTGTGAGTAAAGTTATAGCTCATGGAATAAAAGGGACAGTAGCAACATGCATAGGAATTGGATGTGTGACAGGAAACAGAGAGTATTGGTGAATGGATGTTTTTCAGACTGGAGGAAGATTTGCAGTGGAGTTCCCCAAGGGTCAGTGTTAGGACTCTTGCTCTTCCTGACATATATTAATGACATAGACCTTGGTGTACAGAGCACAATTTCAAAATCTGCGGATGATACAAAACTTAGAAACATTCTGAACTGGAGGAGGATAGTGTAGAACTTCAAAAAGACATCGCCAATGTTACGATCAGGTGAGAAAGCGGTCTAGGGTTCCCTTTCAGCCTTCACCTGGTCGTGATAGGGTTTAATTTTAAACACACTGTGTTTTTAGCTCCCCCTTGGCGAATCATTGTTCACTGCTTTCCAATTATAAGATAAAGAAACCAGCCAAACAGGTTTTCTTAGGTTTAAAGAAGAAAGGTCAACATTTCTTAAACTCTAATTCGGTTGACACCTACAGATACACGACGCACCCACGCTAGCATGCATACATGATACACACATGCAAATAGAGACAGAAAAAAGCAGAAGAAAAATAGTGGAAAACTTTGACGCAATATCTGAAGAGTTTTTGTTACGGTTCTTCGAGGTCACTGTAGAGTCCCTGATTGTTGGTAATTCTTGCTTTTCGTTGGGGCCCAGTATTCTTTTTAAACTTTGTTTGCTGTGGGAGACCTTTCTCCCTTGGAGTTCATGTGTCTTCAGTTTATTCAGAGGCTTGTGAGAAAGAGACGGGAACAAACAAGAGAGAGATCTTAATCCAGGAACAAACAGTCTTTCTGCTCAAACTCTCTGTACCTAGTTCAAAAAACTCCTGGAACAGTCATGTGACCAGCTTGTCCAACCAGTCCTGGCCCCTGTGGATTGCATCACCCCAGCAGGCCCTGGAATGCGCTTCCCCACCCCCTCACTGTCCAGTGATCAACAACCATTGTGGGTTGAATGTGTCAGGGAATGACCCTTTGTCTACACAAGCACCATCTGTTAGTATGCAAATGTTTTTTCCAGCCATGGCTGATCTATTCAACAAGTCATTCCCTCGCTCCAGCAACAGTTAAAAATCAATGTTCATATGACAAAACCAATGCGCCTCATTCTTGTGGGCCTGCATGACAACAGGTTGGTGGAATGGGTAGAAACCTGGCAGATGAAATGTAATGTAGAGAAGTGTGAAGTGATTCATTTTAGTAGGAGGAACGTGGAGAGACAATATAAAGGGTACAATTCTAAAGGAGGTGCAGAAGCAGAAGGACCTGGGTGTATATGTGCATATATCATTGAAGGTGACAAGACAGGTTGGCAGCATGGTTGATAGAGCATTCAGCATCCTAGACTTCATTAATAGTAGCATAGCGCACAAAAGCAAGGGAGTTATGTTAAACTTCTAGAGAACACTGGTTCAGCCTCAGTTAGAGTATTGCATATAGTTCTGGGTGCCACACTTTAGGAAGGATGAGAAGGCATTAGAGAGAGTGCAGAAAAGATTCATGAGAATGGTTCCAGGGATGAGGAACTTCAGTTATGTGGATAGATTGGAGAAGTTCAGATTGTTTTCTTAGAAGAGAAGGTTGAGAGGAGATTTGATAGAGGTGTTCCAAATCATGAGGGGTCTGGACAGATTAGATAGGGAGAAACTGTTCCCATTGGTGGAGGGGTCAAGAACAAGAGGGCACAGATTTAAGGTAATTGGCAATAGAAGCAATAGTGACATGAGGAAAAACTTTTTCACGCAGCGAGTGGTTCGGATCTGGAATGCACTGCCTGACAGTGTGGAGGAGGCAGATTCAATCGAAACATTCAAGAGGGAATTAGATTGTTCTCTGAAAAGGAAGAATGTGCAGTGCTGTGGGGAGAAGGCCAGGGAGTGACACTAGGTAAACTGTTATTTCAGACAGCTTGTGCAGACATGGTGGGCCAAATGGCCTCCTTCTATGTTGTAACAATTCTGTGATTCTAATTGAATGGCGGAACAGGCTCAAGGGGCTGAATGGCCTAATTCCTGTTCCTATGGACCTCCCCTGCGGATGCTGCAACCCATAGTGTTATAATAGATAGGGAGAAACTGTTCCCATTGGCAGAGGGATCGAGGAACAGAGGACAGCGATTTAAGGTGATTGGCAAAAGAACCAATGGTGACATGAAGAAAAACGTTTTCACGCAGCAAGTTGTTATGATCTGGAATGCACTGCCTGAGAGTGTTATGGAGGCAGATTCAATCATGGCTTTCAAAAAGGAATTGGATAAACACCTGAAGAGAAAAAGTTCACAGGGCTGCGTGGAAAAGGCGGGGGAAGGGGACTAGTTGAGCTGCTCTTGCATAGAGCTAGCATGAACACAAGGGGCCAAATGGTCTCCTTCTGTTCTGCAGCCATTCTATGATTCTATGAGCCCATAATATGCCGGAATATTAATAAAGCTTGTGTAGGGTCAGCAGTGGCTGGCACTCTTGCCTTGAGTCGGAAGGTTGAGGGTTCAAATCCCACTCCAGAGATAATCTGGGTTGACATTCCAGTGCAGTGTTGAGGAAGTACTGCAAAGTCCTTCAATGAAAAGTTAAACTGAGGGGCTGTCTCCCTGTTCAGAACCATGTTAAGGATTACACAGCTCTGTTTAAAGAAGAATAGGGGAATCTTCCTGGTGCTCTGGTGAGCATTCAACCTTCAATCAACACTTTCCAAAAACCTGATCATTTGTGGGATCTTGCTGTGTGCAAATTGGCTGCCACATTACAGCAATGACTGTGGTTCATTGGCTACAAAGCACTTTGGGGCATCCCAAGTTGGTCATGCTCCAAATACACATGTGGTCCTACAGATACACTCCCAGGCTAACTCATGAGCACGTGTTCATAAGCATGCTGGCATCTTAGTAAAGGAAAAACACAAATGTTTGGCTCACTTTTTTCAGTCACATTGTGATTACCATTCTGGATGGACAATGACTGCATTCAGTCTTTTGTCACTGGGAAACAGCAGAGTTTCTCTGTGTTTGGTTTTATGCTTGTGTGTCGAACTCAGTAATTCACACAAAAAAAGGTCTTGGTTCAGCCTCTGTCATTAAACAGGAATTTGACCTCTATTTCCCAACCCTGTCTCCTTGCAGCCTTGCTCCCTCCTCCCACTCACAGACACTCAGTCACAAGCCTGCTCATAATGGATGACTTCATAAGATGTCTTTTAAGGAAGAGGCCGAGGTCAGCAGTCAAAAGTCAAGGTCACGAAGAAGTGCATTGCACAGCATGAAGAGAGTCCAAAACTATCTCTTAAGCAAAGCAGTGGGGGGGAGGTGTTTTTATCTGCTCAGGTCGGTCAATTTTATGTGACATCTCTAAACCTCAAACCCTGGAGATTCCTTTAATATTTCACCTGTGGGTTTAGCAAATTGAGTTTGTCAGAAATGCTCAAAACTTGAACCCTGGGGCACAGGATGTCCTGTGAAGAGTGGAAATGATTTGGTCTCGTTGTGAATGGACTGACGATATAAAAATATTACCTAGTGTGCTTCCTTCGTGTAACAAAATCCTAGGTTCCTCAGTCTGCTCAAAGCGTGGTGAGTGTGTATGTGTAAGGCCTGGTGTGGTACTGAGAGTGTCAGACCAGGAAACTCCCAAGTTAGCTTCCCAGTTCGTGCTGAGTTAGTTAACTTCGGCCAAGGTGGGGGTTGTAAGGGCGCTCCAATTGGCCTCAGCGCCCCCGAGTTAGGGAATGGGGAATATCTGGCATCGCTTTCTCTTCTGATCACTTCACCATGACCTCTGCTGCTCAGGTCTGTATGTGTGTGGACAGGATCGGGCATTGGTGTGATTCCAGTGGTCCTCACACATATTGTCTGCATTTATATGGATAATAATGTCAAAACAGAACAAGCCATTCAGCTCTTCATAGCTCATCTCTCTCTCTCTCTCTCTCTCTCTCTCGTAACTTTCTCAACTCAGCATTCCACTGTATCTGGAAATCCCCTTTAGGCTTTTCTTTGTCGACTACCCTCTCATGCAAACAATTTACAAAAACAGTTTTGGTAAAGACATTCTTCCTATTATATTATCAATTTACACATTTAAATTTGCATTGCTTGCTCTAACCGGCCCAATCTACTTTGGTGCATTACAGGGAAAAAACAGGGCATTTTCCAACCTACTATGAGCAATGTATATGCGTGTGGGTGCGTGCATATGTGCATGGGTGTCTGTGTGTGTATATGTGTGTGTATGGGCTGGATGTTTTGCTCATTTGGAAGGTGGGTTCTATAGCGGTGTGACTGGAAAACTGGCACAGATTTGTTTGCCATGGATCCCGATTAAAGGCCTACTCAGGTCTGCAAATGAAACCTGACTTGAGCCTGACAGAACCACATCCGACCCGAGCCCGACCCGGCTCGTGTCCTCTGATTTTTTCCCACGCCCGACCCGACCCGATAACCGGAATAAAGCTGATTGTCTTAAAGAGGTTGTACTCTACTTTGGATGGAATCGCTCACTGCAGACTAATGCGGAGTGTTTCCCGCCTTGACGTCCTGGCTGTCACTGTGTCCGACTCGGCCTGACCCGAGCCGAGCCCGAATGCCGGACCTGGAAGAGCGACCCGACCTGACTCGACCCAACACATGTCGTTGGGTTCGGGTCGGCTAGCCATGCTCTAATCCCGATGCCGTAATGCCGGTTTCCGATTTTCTCAGAGGCGGTGACGTTCCGTGGCGATACCTGCGCCACTCTGTGACAGCCCCATACTTTAACTATGTTAAATACCGTTTTGCATGAATTAGTATTTAATTCGTCACGATCCTACCAACTGTTTGCAATCTTCTGCGTGACGTGCGCTACTCATGTGCCTTCACTTTCCCGTGTTTTAAAAGCTAGCGCCACTGAGGCGAGAGTCCTCGGTGCCTGCAAAGGTTAGGTAAGGTATGCATTGTTATCCTGTTGAATTTGTTTTAAAACGGAACGATGCCACTAAGGTGAATCTGCAGATGTGAGGGGAGGTTGGAGCTCTGCAAGTGGGTACTGTTGGAGAGGGCGCAGGTGGAAGGGGGGGAGCTCTGCAACTGTATACTGTTGTGGGGGGAAGAGGGGGGGGGGGCGCTGCAAGTGGGTACTGTTGGAGAGGGGGCAGGTGGAAAGGGGGGGGAGCTCTGCAACTGTATACTGTTGTGGGGGGAAGAGAGGGGGTGCTGCAAGTGGGTACTCTTGTGGGGGGAAGAGAGGGGGTGCTGCAAGTGGGTACTATTGGGGGGGAGCTCTGCAAGTGGATACTGTTGGCGGGGGGATGGAGGAAACTCTGCAAGAGGGTACTGTGGGGTAGAGGGTTGAACTCTGCAATCCAACATCAGGAGACCCCGTAAATGCTGCCCCCGCCACGTGATTTGGGGGGACGGCCACCGTCATTTTGCTAAGTAGTCACCGCTGAGTAATTGCGGTGGTGTAGCAATATCACAGGTAGGATCACCTCCTGGCCCCTTGTGGTTCGATCAACCTCCTGCACTAGGGCCTCCAGCGCTGTATCTGAAAACCTAAGAGCCCTCTCTCTGGCCTACTGTACCATTACTCTGGCTTCTACCTGCTCCCCTTTAAGAGATGCCAGCTGGCTTTAAGAAGGGCAGGCTAACTTTATCTGATATAGCAAACAGAAAGTGCTGGAAATACTCAGCAGGTCTGGCAGCATCTGTGGAGAGAGAAACAGAAGTTAATGTTTCAGGTTGATGATCTTCCATCAGAACTTTAACTGATGTTAGCCTCACATAAACATGGAGCCCCTGCTAAGGCATGCACACACTCAGCAGCACATTCAGCACTGTAAATGAGCAGGCAGTTTGTGTGTTGTTTGTATCATGCATCGCGCTCCTCACACCCGTTATCGGACCATCTCAAATTTTTAGCCCAATGGCTCCCTCACACTGCATTGTTCCCTATGTTAATTGCAGTGTTTCTCTCTGTGATAACTCTCTCTCACACATCTAAGATAATTTGATAACCTGACATAAAGCTGAATGTCATACTCCACTTGTGAAGGAATTAATAGCCTTCTAATAACTTTGAGGAACACCGTCTCTTTGCTTTTTGCGATCAACATTGGCCCTTAAATTGAACCAACATATCTCTGACAGGATTGCAGAGGAAAGCTCATGGCACGGGATACGTGATGTCCCAGCCTTGGCTCCTATTGTCTGTGGGCTGCGGGGTTCGGTGGGTGGGGCTTTGTTGCAGGCAATTTTTCACCTGACTGCTGCATCCTTCAATTGATATTAGAAGACTGAAATGGAAAACTTGTGAAGGTGAAGTGATTTATGACTTTAACCCCTTATAGGGACTAAACCAAATCAAGTGCATATCCCCATGAATCTCCTTTAATTCAGTTCAGAACAGACAGATTCCTACAGACACTTGTTTGGGTCCGAAGAA
Source organism: Heterodontus francisci (assembly GCF_036365525.1). Lineage (NCBI taxonomy): Eukaryota > Metazoa > Chordata > Chondrichthyes > Heterodontiformes > Heterodontidae > Heterodontus > Heterodontus francisci. Next base: position 110,924,925 of record NC_090378.1, read on the forward strand.
CTGAACTAGTTTTCCCTCAAAGAAAGAAAACCATCAGAGAATATTACTATCTTTCGGTTAGCCTATTTTAAAAAATAATTATAGCTAAGTCATAAATATCCCAGATATTATAAGGGTCTGGGAAACTCTCTTCAAAGAGTATCTCCCCACTTAAGGAGACACAGAGAGGGGGTTCTTGTAGTTGTATACAGAATGCTACATGAAACGATTTATTAACTTTTATATATTTATTAAAGAGTTGAACATGCAGTACACTTTAAGTGGCTAAGTATACTAACATATCAAAGATTACTAAGAGTTTTAAAACATAATTTTGTTTCTAAAATGGAATCCAAAAGTTTCACCTTGACAATATCTTAGAATATCCATCAACATTTAAAGTAAACTTTTACCTTAAATTCCCCAACAATCATAGGTTGAGAAGCATTGATGAGAAATTCAATACTTCTGTTTTTTTGATTCAAAACTCTCATGTTTATACGGTTTCTAATCATCTCATCTTTTAGAATGCAGGTGTTACCTTTCTGTGTGTTTTTCCTGCTTTTAAGATCCATATATGGTCGTATCATTAGCTACCATTCCCACTTAATGTATTTGCTGGAAATTCCCTTCTCTTGAAGTTGTGAGCTTTTATCTGGTCAAAATGTTTGTAATTGGGTTTACTTGACATCTGTTTTTGTAAGTACCATTTCATTTTGTAATTTATTATCTGTAATTGTCTTTTTATGGCACCTTGTACCATCCTGTTAAGTCAGTTTGTCTATATCACCAACACTATCAACTAATTAAGTTTACAGTTGTCAGTACTGACTTCACATAAGATGTTTCAGTGTATTTCATCTTCTAATTCCATTGTAGACCTTGAAAGACCTTGGAATGGAATTTTTTTTAACTTAAAAGGTGTTTCTAGTTCACATTCTATTGTAACAGCGATGTTTATAGATTCTTAACTCTGCTCTTAAAAGGGAATTTCAGTGAATCTTGAAAACTGACCATTTATTCAATTTTTAATTCTAAAAGGTAAAATGTATTAATTATATCTAAATTCTACGTAATTAAGCCTATTATACCTGTTTCATCACAAAGAGGCAGAGGAAAGAAGCTGTGTTTGAAAAGGCAACATGAATAACAAGGGATTATTCTGTTCCTTTTTGCCATTTCAATGCACCCTGGCTGAGACATGCTCATCATTCTTGAGTCTTTTCCAGCTCGCAGGCAGTTGCAGGTGTGGGAAGATTCCAGTTCCTGCCGGTCTTACTGAGCGTTAGCAGTCAGGCAGGGCTGAGGGATCAGGGTTGGGAGAGTACAGCAATCATTACCTGACACACAAGACCCAGCTCACTGCTTCACTAGACCCTCCCTCCATACCGCATTCAGCCAATTCATACCTCTGTCAGCTGAGCCCTTGGGCCAGCTGAGGCATGGCAGAGAAAGGGACTCTGTCAGGCTGGCTTAGCTGATGGACAACAGACATCTATCCGCAATATGTAGCCACAGAAGAGGTGAAATGGGCTCTTCCTGTGCCAGAGGCCTTGGAGTTCCACATGCAAGCCCACCCATGCCCTTCTGAAAACAGCGCTCTCGTTGTCATCTCGACACCCATGGCACATATCCTGGCTCGAAGGAAACTTTCTGCAGCTGCTTTTTGGAAGTGACTTTCAATGCCAGAGATTTATAATGTTCCTTCAGATTTTGTTTCGTGATTTCAGGATTTGACAGATTGTAGAGGTGGAGATGATAAGGCAGAAACCTTGTCTTAAAGGGAAACTGCAAGAAAAACACATCAAGCTTTTTCTACTATAATAAAAACAGGAAATGCTGGAACCACTCAGCAGGTCTGGCAGCATCTGTGGAAAGAGAAGCAGAGTTAACGTTTCAGGTCAGTGACCCTTCATCGGAACTGACAAATATTAGAAAAGTCACAGGTTATAAGCAAGTGAGGTGGGAGTGGGGCAAGAGATAACAAAGGAGGTCTAGATTGGATCAGGCCACATAGCTGACCAAAAGGTCACGGAGCAAAGGCAAACAATATGTTAATGGTGTGTTGAAAGACAAAGCATTAGTACAGATTAGGTGTTAATACACTGAATATTGAACAGCAGCAAGTGCAAACCTGAAAAAAAAACAGTGGGTAAGCAAACTGAACAAACTAAGATGAAATGAAATAAATGCAAAAAAAAAATTGCAAAAAGAATGTAAAAAAAAGGGAAGAAAAAATAACTGAAAATGAAAGTAAAATGGCGGGCTGTCATGCTCTGAAATTATTGAACTCAATGTTCAGTCCGGCAGGCTGTAGTGTGTCTAATCGGTAGATGAGATGCTGTTCCTCGAACTTGCGTTGATGCTCACTGGAACACTGCAGCAATCCCAGGACAGAGATGTGAGCATGAGAGCAGGGGGGAGTGTTGAAATGGCAAGCAACCGGAAGCTCAGGGTCCTGCTTGCGGACTGAGCGGAGAGCTTCCGCAAAGCGGTCACCCAGTCTGCGCTTGGTCTCCCCAATGTAGAGGAGGCCACACTGTGAGCAGCGAATACAGTATACTACATTGAAAGAAGTACAAGTAAATCGCTGCTTCACCTGAAAGGAGTGTTTGGTGCCTGGGATAGTGAGGAGAGAGGAGGTAAATGGGCAGGGGGCTTTTTCTACTTGTCATTTCTGAGCGTAAAGTGTAAAATCCACCTTTGGATTGTGATTTCATCCTATCCTGTAACTTCTCTCCAAATATGGGGATCGCCAGGCAAAAATACTCCATTTCATTTCCGTTCTTGGGTGTCCATGTGCTTTATATAAGACTGAAAGAAAGACCTGCATTTATATTGCAGTTTTCACAACCTCAGCATACCCTATTGAACTTGACAGCCAGCAAAGTGCTTGTGAAGTGTCGTCATTATTATAGTGTTGGGAAACACAGAAGTCAATTTGTGCTCAGCACACTCCCACAAACAGCAACATGATAAATGAGCAGGTAATCCATTTTTAATGATGTTGTTTGAGGAATGAAGATGAGCCAGGTTACAGGGAAGAACTGTCCCACTCTTCTTTGAATAGTGACATGGGACCTTTTACATTTACCTGAGAGGGCAGACATAGTCTTGGTTTAATGTCTCATCAGAAAGACGACAGCTTTGATAATACAGCATTTCCTCAGTACTGCACTGGACTGTCAGCCTGGATTATGGGATCCAGGTCTCTGGAGTTGGCCTTAAACTCATGACTTTCTGAGTCAGAGATGAGAGTGCCATCTTTGAGCCCAGAACTTCACTAGAAGATGGCCCCTTGTACACAATCACATCAAATACTTCTAGGCATGTCCAGACGGCTCTCGTTCTTTTGTGTTTGTGTGGGAGTCTCTCAATCTTCCTCTCTCCCACTCTATGTATGGATCTCACGCTCACTTTGTCTTCTACCTGTGTGTGGATGCCTCACTCTCTCACCCTCTATCCTTGCGTAGGTCTCTCTCTTTCTCTCCCCCTCTCGCCCTCTATCCTTATGTGGGTGTCTCTCGTGCTCTCTCTCTCTCACCCTCTATCCTTGTGTGGATGTTGTCATTTGTTCTTTGTGTTGTCTTAAGTAACACAATGAGTTACATGGATTCCAATTCCTTGAAGATCTAAAACAGGTTTATTAACTGCTAAATATTATGTACAATACAGAGGAAACTATATCGAGTACCTTTGTTTAGGGAGTTACAGTTGCAGAGTGACAATGGCTCCTAGTCACATGGCTACCTCCTGGCACTTAGTTTAGTTTAGTTTAGTTTAGAGATACAGCACTGAAACAGGCTCTTCGGCCCACCGAGTCTGTGCCGACCATCAACCACCCATTTATACTAATCCTGTACTAATTCCATATTCCTACCACATCCCCACCTGTCCCTATATTCCCCTACCACCTACCTATACTAGGGGCAATTTATAATGGCCAATTAACCTATTAACCAGCAAGTCTTTGGCATGTGGGAGGAAACCGGAGCACCCGGAGGAAACCCACGCAGACACAGGGAGAACTTGCAAACTCCACACAGGCAGTACCCAGAATTGAACCCGGGTCACTGGAGCTGTGAGGCTGTGGTGCTAACCACTGCGCCACTGTGCCGCCCCAAGGCCTTAGCTCATTAACATACTGAGTTCTTAAAGGGACATCACTCTTAAGGCAATCACACAACATCCCCTTTCTTTCCAAAGATAAATCTTATATGCTATAAAGTAAAAACATATAAAATTGGATATCAAAGTTATTTACACATTGAAATTATATATGGACTCCTCAGCTTCTGCATGTGTAATCAATATAATCTATATCTGAGAATTTGCATCTCAGTTGTTGCTGTTTTTTCTGAGGTTTCTCCCTCTCTGCATTCAGTTTCTGTTGCTCTGCCTTCAGCCTGCTAATATACTCTGTTACTTTTCTCAAGATGACCACTTTTGAGGCCTTGTTATTCTTGGAAAGTTCCAGCACCTCATCTTGAAGAGCCTAGAGACAATGCTTCAACTCATTCTACCGCCACCTCTTCAGGATATTGTGTCCTTTGCCTTTCCTTATCCTCTGCATCTGAAAGCCTGGGGCTCAAGGTTGAGGACTTGTTGTGGGAGGACTACTTGTCCTCATGGAGGTACCTGTCCGTTCTGGCTTATTTTGGTGCTGGCAGTTCTTCAGATAGCAGAGGTGAGGGCGTAGCATAGTTGTGCTGTTGCTGGGTTTCCAGGCTGCACCGTTTGATGTTGGCCAGAGTCTGCGGGCAGGTTCCGGTACTTGAAGATTTCCCCTTGGCAATGCTCCCCACTGCCAGCCTTTGCTTCTCAGTAGTGACAACGTCAATCTCTTCTTATGAGTCGCTGGAGCGCAAGGAAACACTGCTGATTGACAAAGAACTTTCACCATCTAAATTTGGATCTTCATTCTCTTGGTGTGGCGTCTCTGAGAAAGAGCTGATACTCTCCAAACCAGAACCACTGAGAACCTGGAAGGACTGTGACTCAACCCTTGGTCTCTTGCTAGTGCTGTTGGGGTGGGGGGGGGGGTTTCAACTAATTTGGCAGGGGGATGGGATACAGAGTGGAGGTACAGTAGGGGGTGATGTACAGTCAAATATAGAAGAGAAGCTGAGTCAGTCTGGAAGGCAGAGCAAATATAGACCTGTTAAGGCACAAGTGAAAATGCAAGGCTGGATTACATCTATTTTAATGCAAGGAGTCTTATTAGTAAGGCAGATGAATTGAGGGCGTTGATTAGTACGTGGGAATGTGATATTATTGCTATTACAGAGACATGGTTGAGGGCGGGGCAGGACTGGCAGCTCAATATTCCAGGGTATAGAATCTTCGATCGTGACATGGGAGGGCATAAAAGAGGAGGTGGCATTGCACTGTTGATCAAGGAGTCAATTACTGCAATAAGGAATGATGACATCTCAGAAGGTTCCTCAAATGAGGCCATATGGGTAGAGCTTAAAAACAAAAAGGGGGCAATCATTTGGCTGGGAGTGTACTACAGGCCTCCAAACAGTCAGGGAGAGATAGAGGTACAGAACTGTAAGCAAATCTCAGAGAGGTGTAAAAATAATAGGGTAATAATAGAAGATTTCAACTTCTCCAATATCAACTGGGATAGTCTTAGTGCAAAGGGCATAAAGGGGGCGGAATTCTTAAAATGCATACAGGAGAGCTTTTTGAGCCAGCACGAAGAAAGTCCCACAAGAGAAGGGGCAGTACTGGACCTAATCCGAGGGAATGAAGCTGGACAAGTGGTAGAAGTATCAGTGGGGTAGCATTTCGGGGATAGTGACCTTAACTCTCATATTTAAGGTAGTTATGGAAAAGGACAAAGATAGACCGGAAGTAAAGGTACTAAATTGGGGGAAGGCCGATTTTAAGATGATAAAACAGGATCTGGCTAAAGTGGACTGGAAGCTGCTACTTTTAGGAAAGTTGACATCAGACCAGTGGGAGTCATTCAAAGAGGAAATCGTGAGAGCTCAGAGCCAACATGTACCCATTAAGGTGAAGGGTAGGACTAACAAGTCCAGGGAACCTGGATGTCAAGGGATATAGAGGATTGGATCAGGAAAAAAAGGAGGCTTATGGCAAATTCAGAGCAGTGAAAACAGCGAAGGCACTAGAGGAGTATATAAAGTGTAGGGAGGTACTTAAAAAAGTAATTAGGAGAGCAAAGGGGGGACATGAAAAAACACTGACGGGCAACATAAAGGAAAATCCTAAGGCGCTTTATAAGTATATTAAGGGCAAGAGGATAACCAGGGAAAGAGTAGGCCCATTAGGGACCAAAGTCACAATGTATGTGTGGAAATGGAGGACATAGGTGAGGTTTTAAATGATTACTTTTCATTTGTGTTCACTATGGAGAAGGACGATGTAGGTGTAGAGATCAGGGAGGGGGATTATGATATACTGGAACATATTACCATTGAAAGGGAGGAAGTATTAGCTTTTTTAGTGGGTTTAAAAGTGGATAAATCCCCAGTCCTAGATGAGATGTATCCCAGGCTGTTATGTGAGGCAAATGAGGAGATAGCAGGGGCTCTGACACAAATTTTCAAATCTTCTCTGGCCACAGGAGAGGCACCAGAGGACTGGAGGACAGTGAATGTGGTACAATTATTCAAAAAGGGTATCAAGGATAAACCAGGTAATTACAGGCCGGTGAGTCTAACATCAGTGGTTGGGAAACTATTGGAAAACATTCTGAGGGACAGGATTAATCTCCACTTGGAGAGGCAGGGATTAATCAAGGATAGTCAGCATGGCTTTGTCAGGGGGAGGTCATGTCCAACTAACTTGATTGAATTTTTTGAGACGGTGACTAGATGTGTAGATGAGAGTTGATGTCGTCGACATGGACTTCAGTAAGGCTTTTGAAAGGTCCCACATGGGAGATTGTTTCAGAAGGTAAGAGCCCATGGGATCCAGGGCAATTTGGCAAATTGGATCCAAAATTTGCTTAGTGGCAGGAGGCAGAGGGTGATGGTCGAGGGTTGTTTTTGCGAGTGGAAGCCTGTGACCAGTGGTGTACCACAGGGATCAGTGCTGGGACCCTTGCTGTTTGTAGTGTACATTAATGATTTAGAAATGAATACAGGAGGTATGATAAGTAAGTTCGCAGATGACACGAAAATTGGTGGTGTCGTAGATAGTGAGGAGGAAAGCTTAGATTACAGGACGATATAGATGGGCTGGTAAAATGGGCGGAGCTGTGGCAAATGGAATTTAATCCCGAGAAGTGTGAGGTGATGTATTTCGGGAGGACTAACGAGGCATGGGAATATACAATGGGTGGTAGGACCCTAGGAAGTACAGAGGGACCTTGGTGTACATATCCATAGATCACTGAAGGCAGCAGCACAGGTAGAAACAGTGGTTAGGAAGGCATATGGGATTAGCTGAGGCATAGAATATAAGAGCAGGGAGGTTATGATGGAGCTGTATAAAATGCTAGTTAGGCCACAGCTGGAGTACTGTGTACAGTTCTGGTCACCACACTATAGGAAGGATGTGATTGCACTGAAGAGGGTGCAGAGGAGATTCACCAGGATGTTGCCTGAGCTGGAGCATTTCAGCTATGAAGAGAGACTGAAAAGGCTAGGGTTATTTTCCTTGGAGCAGAGAAGTCTGAGGGGAGATATGAAGTATACAAAATTATGAGGGGCATTGATAGGGTAGATAGAAAGAAACTTTTTCCCTTAGCAGAGGGTTCAATAACCAGGGGGCATAGAATTAGGGTAAAGGGCAGGAGGTTTAGAGGGGATTTGAGGAAATAAATTTTCACCCAGAGGGTGGTTGGAATCTGGAACGCACTGCCTGAAGAGGTGGTAGAGGCAGGAACCCTTACAGCATTTAAGAAGTATTTAGATGAGCATTTGAAAAGCCATAGCATACAAGGCTATGGGCCAAGTGCTGGAAAATGGGATTAGAATAATTAGGTGTTTGATGGCCAGCACGGACACGATGGGCCGAATGGCCTGTTTCTGTGCTGTATGATTGTATGGCTCTATGGCTCTTCTGCTGTAATGGGACCTTGGTCATCTCGTGGATAGTCACGATGTTGAGGTCCTAACAGACTGGTGGTCCTGCCACTGCTGGACTGCTCGTGTCTACCAGGTAAAATATTTGTGATTTCGATGCTGACTTGCCACAGCTGCATTGTATGTGTGCCACTGCAAGGGATGGTTGACCCATTGTATGCTATTAACTTTGCAGTTGTCGATTGTATCATTAATTTCCAACAACCCCGGTACATATCCTTCAGGATTCGTGTCAATCTTAGCCCTGTTGTGTGTTTGCCAGCTTTCTTTCGGCACATGATATTGATAATAGCAAAGGCTTCCAGTTGTTTGACTTCATCACAATGTGTCAGGTTCATAATGTGAAATACCTGCTTGTCTTCTGGCTGTGAATCGCTCCACTCTGAGCCTTGTCTCGGGTCTATTTTGCTGTGGACTTCATGTATCAGCTTACGTTTACGCAGGTCTCCAGTGTTCTCCTTGCTGCTGTTGCTCGATTGCTGCACCTATCTTCTGTTTGTTTGTGTCCTCTTGTGACTTCTGGCTGTGTCCTTGGAGCCAGATTTCTTACTTAGGCAGGCCCAGGGTCCTTTTGGACAGCACGCCTTCCACAGATCTTGAAATGCAGGACAATGTCTCTGAGTGGGACAGACCATACTTACCTCACAGCTTGCTTGCTTTTTGCGACCTGGTTATTGTGCCGATAATGTCAGTTGCATCTATTGCTTGCAGATGCAGTTGTCCAGCTACAATGTCTTCATAATTCCTGCCACCATCTAGCAGTGCAGCAATGCTGTGACCTTTTTTCTCCAAGAGGTCTTTTTGAAATGTGCAATAGGTGCTGAGATAATCACCAGCTCCAAGCTGTGGGGTGGCGGGGAATGTGAGCTGTGAGGAGGATACAAAGAGGCCCCGATGTAATTTGGACAAGTTGGGTGAGTGGGCAAATGCATGGCGGATGCAGTTTAATAAGGATAAATGTGAGGTTATCCACTTTGGTTGTAAAAATAGAAAGGCAGATTATCGGAATAGTGATAGATTGAGAAAGGGGGAGGTGCAACGAGACCTAGGTGTTCTTGTACACCAGTCGCTGAAAGCAAGCATTCAGGTGCAGCAAGCAGTTAGGAAGGCGAATGGTATGTTGGCCTTCATTGCAAGAGAATTTTAGTACAGGAGCAGGGATGTCTTACTGCAGTTATACAGGGTCTTGGTGAGACCACATCTGGAGTATTGTGTGCAGTTTTGGTCTCCTTATCTGAGGAAGGATGTTCTTGCCTTGGAGGGAGTGCAAAGAAAATTTACTAGGCTGATTCCTGGGATGGCAGGATTGACATATGAGGAGAGATTGGGTCGACTAGGCCTATATTCACTCGAGTTGAGAAGAATGAAAGGGGATCTCATAGAAACCTATAAAATTCCAACAGGACTAGACAGGCTAGATGCAGGAAGGATGTTCCCGATGGCTGGAGAGTCCAGAACCAGGGGTCACAGTCTCAGGATACGGGGTATGCCATTTAGAACCGAGATGAGGAGAATTATTTTCACTCAGAGGGTGGTGAACCTGTGGAATTCTCTACTGCAGAAGGCAGTGGAGACCAAATCATTAAATATATTCAAGAAGGAGATAGATATGTTTCTTAATACCAAAGGGATCAAGGGATATGGGGAGAAAGCGGGAACAGAGTACTGAATTAGACCATCAGCCACGATCTTTTTGAATGGTGGAGCAGGCCCAAAGGGCTGAATGGCCGACTCCTGCTCCTATTTTCTATGTTTCTATGTTTCTCCATTATTTGCTCCAACAGCCCAGTTTCTGGAAAATTGCATTCGTTGTCCTTACTACGGCATCTACTGACGAATTGATCTATTGATTCCTGTGGCTGTTGCCTGTAGGACATCAATTCCAGGTGATGAATTCTAAAATTCACTCTTAGCCGAAGCTGACCTTCTGGCACTTTCCATATCTTCGTGGGCTCTTTCTGGTCCCCTTCAGATAAGCCAGAGGTATTGATTCTGTACAACCCCTCATTTCCAACTGCTATCAGTATTTTCACTGCCTTCTTCTCTGGTTCCACAACCGCTTGGTCAGTGATGCTTAACTGCATTTTGTTTAAAAAGTTTAAACTCAGATAGGATATCAGTGGAAAATCAGTTCATGCTGGAAAATTTGATATCCATCTTTCTGCTGTTCTTTTGCTTTCTGCTCTGTACTTAACTTTGTTCTGCAGCACTGTATTTATTATGACTTTTCTATTTGTGGTTTAAAACTTGCTTTAAGATTTGCTAGTTCTCTTTTATTTGGACTAGCTGCTTTGATGGAGACCAACAGGTGCAAGACAGTATTGTCTATTTGCTTTAAGAACTTTGGCTTATGTGTTTACACAGCTCTTCAATAGGCAGTTCAAGGGTTTTCACATTTGCTTTTTTTTCCTAGAGATTGTTTATATTCTTCACGGTTGTGTGGTTTAATTTTTTTTAGCTTTGGCTGCCTGAATGGAGACTTTACAGCCTTCGGGGTTTCCCGTGCTTTTTCTTTTTGGGCGCCTCCTGTAATGGCACTGAACTCGATCAGCCTGAGAGAGGAATTGGGTTTTCCCCGTTTTTTATCTCCGCCACGGAGCTATTTAAAAAAATCAATTTTTTAAGCACTTCCAATGTTTTTTTTTTAAACTGTGATCCCTCGACCATTAGTACAAGGACTCACCAGATCACAGGAATTTATTTGCAGCCTGTCATTCAGTGTTCTGTCTCCTGCAGCTGGAGGTATGTTTTTTCTTCTTTCCCCTGTTTGCGCCAGTATTTATTTCACTCTTTTCAGGTATTTTTAAAAACGTTTCTTCACTGGTTTGCCTTTTCTGCTTGTGGTCTTCAAGATTATGGCTTGTCTTTTCACCACAGCTGCCACCACGTCAAGTCTTCTTTGTGTTGTCTTAAGTAACGCAATGAGTTACGTGGATTCCAATTCCTTGAAGATCTCAAGCAGGTTTATTAACAGCTAAATATTATATAGAATACAGAGCAAACTATATACAGAACCTTTGTTTGGCAAGTTACAGTTGAAGTGACTATGGCTCCTAGTCACATGACTACATCCTGGCACTTAACTCATAAGCATACTGAGTTCTTAAAGGGACATCACTCTTAAAGCGTTCATACAGGAGGTATCTGTCTCTTTCTCTCGCCCTCTATCCTTGTGTGGGTCTCTCTCTCTCTCGCCCTCTATCCTTGTGTGAGTGTCTCTCTCCCCATTTCTCTCTCTCTAGCCCTCTATCCTTGTGTGGGTGCCTCCCTCCCTTTCTCGCCCTCTATTCTTGTGTGGATCTCGCTCTCTCTCTCTCCCTCTATCCTTGTGTGTGTCTCCACCCCCCACCCCTCCCTTTCTCTTTCTTTTTTGCCTCTATCCTTTGATAGGTGTTTCTCTCCCTCTCTGTCTGGGTGTGTCAGTCTCTCTCTCTCTCTCTCTCTCTCTCTCTCTCTCCCCTTCTATCTTATTGACTACATACCCATCCATCCTTTGTACATTTGATGATTTTGTGTTTTCTCTTATATCTTTATGTAAGATTCTCTAAATAATAGATGTTGGTCTTGGACACTCTTAGAACACTTTCTTCTGTAAAAGCTGCAGTCCCTTCCTAGGTAGTTTCATACTGATCTCTTGTGATTCCTTAGTGACTGCATTCCTATCTCATCTGTATCGCCCCTCAGGAAGTATTAAGGAAATTCAACAGGCACCTGTTCCTTTCAGCAATGAAAAGGAATGTGCAGGTTCATTCCACATATTTAAAAAGATATTTCTCAAAAACACAAAGCTGGTCCAGAATAAACCCCAATAGATCTGGTTTATGGAATTCCAGACCACCTTCCATATCCCTTCCCAATCTGTACCATTCTAAACCCCTTCCCATTTCACAGAATTTCAGACCATTTTCCAATCTATAGCATTCCAAACCCTTTCCAATTCCATGGATTTCCAAACCACTTCCCTTTCTCTAGCATTAACATGCAATTTGCATATGACTCTGCTGAAGTGTGGCAGTACCACAAAACTGATTACAAAATAAATGGATAAATAACAAGAAGTCGGACAGGTAGTCTAGATTGCAACTGAGCAAAGAGACACAGCTCTGCTAAGTTACAAATATTTTGTCCTAATTGACACAGCAATGAACCCACGAGATAAAGATCTATTGGAAGAGGGCACACTTTAAGGTTGAATAAATTTATCTCTGGCAACATACTCAAACATGGATTCCTCAGCCTTTAGCACCAGCCTCTTCCCCTCCTACCTTCCGAATCCCCCGGGATCAGTAACACATTATGAAGAGCTACACCTTAGAGACTAATGGACAAAACTGTAACTGCTGATGATGACCTCCCAGTTGGGGCCTATTGCTGGAGAATTCACACATTCCTCTTAGGAAGCTCTAAATCCCTTCAACAAAAACAAGAAATGCTGGATTCACTCAGCAGGTCTGGCAGCATCTGTGGAAAGAGAAGCAGAGTTAACGTTTCGGGTCAGTGACCCTTCTTCGGAACCCCTTCAATATCTGTTTGATAAATTAACTGATTCCAAAATTGTAATCAATCTCCAGTACTGACTCTAATCTATTCTGGGAAGGTTCCAAAGCAGTGGTGAGAGGGTGAAAACAGGTTTTCAACTGTAAAACAAGAGTGCTCAAGAGGAATTGGAGAACAGTAAGTACATAGCTGAAGGGAACTTGACTCTTTCTCATGGTTGATGCAGAGATTCATCTACTTCATAAGAACATAACACTATGAAGAATATTTCGAATGAGGAAGACTTCTAGCCCAGACCCTTAAACACCAACAGGTGAGCATTGCATTGCCAACACTGGGCGGCACAATGGCGCAGTGGTTAGCACCGCAGCCTCACAGCTCCAGCGACCTGGGTTCAATTCTGGGTACTGCCTGTGTGGAGTTTGCAAGTTCTCCCTGTGTCTGCGTGGGTTTCCTCCGGGTGCTTCGGTTTTCTCCCACATGCCAAAGACTTGCAGGTTGATAGTTAAATTGGCCATTATAAAAATTGCCCCTAGTATAGGTAGGTGGTAGGGAAATAGAGGGACAGGGTGGGGATGTAGTAGGAATCTGGGATTAGTGTAGGATTAGTATAAATGGGTGGTTGATGGTCGGCACAGACTCGGTGGGCCGAAGGGCCTGTTTCAGTGCTGTATCTCTAAACTAAAGGATGCTTTTGATGCCTTACTATAACAATAAGTTCTGCCCAGTGTCTTCGCCAATACTTATCCCTCAACAAACATCATTACAAGAACAAATTATCTGAACGTTGGGTCAGATTTTGCACTAGAGATAGTGGTGAGGCTAACAGTGCTCACCATTATTAATGTGGAAATCAAACAGCAACTTCCAGCAACTGCACATGTACAGTTAAATGTGGAAGTTTGGAAGTTGCTGTTTGAGTTGCTCTGCTCCTCCAGAAGCTGTGGAAGAACAGTATCTCACTGTCTGACACATCATTCAAATACATTGAATAGCATGAGTTTCCTGTACTCATCTCACAGATACAAACTAAACTCAGTAGTTAGGCCTTGTCCATTCCAATACAACTATCCTTTTAACAGTGTGATAAGTCGTAATTACTGCCAAACAACCTCTCTGACATGGAAAATTAACTTTAATACGTGTGGTGTCTCATTCCTTCAGATTTTAATTATTATTAGAGATTTTAAAACATTTTATTTTTTTCTGTCTCTTTTATCTATCTCTCCTAATACCATCTTTCTTTCCCTCTCTTTATTTGGCTTTTTGTATCTGGTTTGACGTTGAATTCAGTATTTTATCTGTTGGTCTGCTTTTGCTCATCTTGTGTCTGGCCTAGAATGATGTAGACAGATCTCGAGAAGAGAGTTTGGTGCAAAGGGACCAAGGAACATCCATACAGAACTCACCCTCAAGACAGTAGGGAAATGGGGAAGATTTGACGACTGCTAATCCAACTGCCAGACGAGAGCTGATCAAAGGTTCTGAGGATAAAGGGCCAATCAGCTTGATGATTATGATAAGCTAAACACCACGGTTGATTATAAAGGAAGTGATTCACAAGCATCCGGGGAGCGAAAACAATAGCAGCCTGGAATTTTCATGAGGTTTCCCCTGTTCTCTTACCCCAATTTTAACAGTGCGGTTCCCATCAATCTTCCGTCAAAGATACAGCAGGAGACTGGGATGCCTCCATGAGAATTCCAGGCACAGATTTTTGAGGCCCTGTTGACATTTCTGGTAGCCCACACCTAGACTAGACAGATGTCTCACACTGGTGATTCATTCAGCCTCCTGTAGTGGGTTAGACAGGAAACTAGGGCCAGCAGGGTTAGACCTTCATCTGGGCAGGCACAGATCCCACTATCTCTAGAGACAGACATCGAGATACACTAGCTAAGACTTGCAGGACCAGGCCTCATTGTGGGTTGATAGCCATTCATAGTGGTTTGGATTCCTTTAATTAAGACTGATTTGCAGACTTAGTAATGAAATGGACTGACATTTAAGCATGATAATCCAGTCATTTAGACAGGCAATCAATAGGTCCATTATTAATTTCTTTACAAACTAATCATGGATTTATTTAGGTTCACCTCGACTGTACATAATTTCTATTATCACTTTCATAGAGTCATACAGCATGGGAGGAGGCCATTCAGCTCACTGTGCCAGTACTGGCTCTTTGAAAAAGCTATCCTATTAGTCCCACTCCCATGTTCTTTCACCAAAGCCCTGCAAATCTGAATTACTTTTTTAAGTACTTATCCAATTACTTTTGGAAGCTACGAGTAAATTTGCTTCCACCACCCTTTCAGGCAGCGCATTCCAGATCTTAACAACAGGCTGTGTAAAATAAATTGTCCTCATGTTGCCTCTGTTTTGCCAATTACCTTAAATCTGTGTTCTCTGATTACTGACCCTCCTGTCAGTGGAAAAAGCTTCTTCTTATTTAATCTATCAAACTTTGAACCCTTCTATTAAATCTCCCTTTCACCTTCTCTGCTCCAGATGAACAATCCTAGCGTTTCCAGTCTCTCCACATAACTGAAGTCCCTCATCCGTGATGCCATTCTAGTAAATCTCTGCACCCTCTCCAAGGGTTTGTTGCCAGTTTTCTCTGATCCATGGCAATATCGCAGGAGGGTGGGATTTTTGTCCACTGCCCTAAGACCACTGCAGGCTCAATTCTTTTTCCTGCATTGAGGGCCATTTTCCAACTGCATAGCAGTCTCCAGGCAGGAATAAACTGTTCCTGCCAGTGTCCAGAATTGATAATGGTGTTGGCATAGGGTGGCGAGGCACCTTAATGAGTGGGGAGGACCTCCCAAGGATGAAGAAAGCACCTGGCTTTGCAGTCCTTTGCAGTGCAGAGGCCGAGGCCTACAAAGGTGAGCATTGAGGTGGGCCCTATTTGAAGGGAGAGGAGGCCATGGGTAGGCCTTACTGCACTGACACCCACTCTGTGAGAGCAGAATAAAATCTAAACTTATGACCTTTTCCTGGGCTGTAGCTCCACCGGTGCTGTGCATCTTGTGGTGCCTTGACTGAGCATTTCTTCATAAGTAAATCTACGCAGTGAATGCCGATGAACTATTCAACTGTGGAGGCATGACAGCCAAGTCTGACCTCGTCTTCCCTCAACAATTGTACACACTCCCTTTCGAGTAAGAGTTATTAGAGATGATTCGGGCTGTTCCGGCAATGCTTCTTAAAGGGGATGTGTGCCGAATGTGGGGACCTTTTTTCAGGGATGTTCCTTTTGTGTCATTAACTGGATCATCCTGCATGTAGAACCCTGTCATTGTTACATCTGGAGTAAATATTCCACATCATGGGATACATTTTCTCCCAAAGCAGATCACCAGCTTATTATACTTGAGCCCATAATCCAGGCTAACACTCCAGTGCAGTACTGAGGGAGCACTGCACTGTTGGAGATGCCATCTTTTTGGTGAGATGATAAACCCAGGTCCTGTTTTTCCTCTCAGCTGGACATAAAAGACCCCATGACACTATTTTGAAGTAGAACATCCCAGTGTCCTGGCAAATATTTATCTCTGGCCATATTATAAAGCCTATACTCAAACTTCATTGGAATCTCGGAGCACCGCTACACATGCTCAAGGCCATACATTCCAACCTGTGTCAGTTTTGGGAGCAAAGATCCAACAGTGGGCCTTCCCCCTCAATTTACCACCTTCCTCCATTCCTTCTAGTGTCATCAGCATTTTTGTGTTATTGTTTCCATTTTGAGCCACATTCCAGATTTTTATTTTTCAGAAATTAGAATTGGTTGTGCAATTAATTGAAATTTGTACGTCAGAAGTAGAATTTAATCCTGAATTGTAAATAGTATTTTCCCTGTATTTTTTTTACTGACTTGCATTAAGGTCACATTTGTCCTCATGACAGTAATATTCTGGCTGGGTAAAACTTCCCCGAACTCCACAAAAAACTGGTTTTGGGTTCAACTCCCAGTGGGACTCCCACTGCCAAGCGGGAGTCTGCCATTTCTGGCTATAAAATCCCAGGAGTGCCGGAAAGGCGGGAAATCCACCTGGGACGCAGGCCTCTGCCTTCCAGTGACTACACTTTAAAAGTACCTCATTGACTCTGAAGAGATTTGGGACATCCTAAATGGTGAAAGGTGCTGCATCAACGCAGGTCTTTCTTTCTGTATAGAACCCGTCTGATCCTCAGTCCATTTCTACTCCCATTGTTTTCTCATGAGCCGACTTCACGCATGTTACTTGTGCTGGGATGACATAGTCTAACAACTTACATTTATACAGAACCTTAATGGAGAAATTGTTCCAAAATGCAGCATGAGAGCATAATCAAAGGAATGGACAGCAAGCCAAACTAGGAGCGATTAGGAGGGCTGACTGAAAGCTTGGCCCATTTAAGGTGGACATTAAAGGAAGGTTGTGAGGCAGAAGGTGTTTTATGGAGGGTATTCCAGAAGATGGGAGTTAAGTGGCTGAAGGCATGCTGCCAATCGAGGGAAGAAGAGAGGGTAGTGTGCACAAGAGGACAGAGCCAAAAGAACAGAGAGTTGAGAGGTAGGGTATTGTAGGACTGGAGGCTGTTGTAAAGAGAGTGTTGGGGGGCGGTGGTAATGAAGGGATTAGAATTTTAAATTGGAGGCATTTTGAGACCAATACCCAATGCAAGTTGGCGAAGGTGAGTGATGGGTGAGTTGGACTTGGTGTGGGATAGGATACAAGCAGCAGAGTTTTGGATAAGCGAAAGTTTATAAAGGGTAAGGGTGGGAGTTGAAAAAGGCACACAAAGGTTTTCAGTAGCAGAGGGCCTGAGGCAGGGGCAGAGAGGGACAATGTTATGGAGGTGGAAGTAGGCAGTCTTGGTCGTGAATAAGGGGTCAGAAGCTCAGCTCAAGGTTGAAGAACATGCTGAGGTTGTGGACTGTCTGGTACAGTTTCAGATACTGGCTGGGGAGGAAAATTTAATCAATGGCAAACGTATAGAATTTGTGACAAAAATAGTGACTTATTTCTTTCAAGTGTTTAGCTGGAGGAAATTGTGGCTCATCCAAAACTGGGTGTTGGATGAAGAATCTGACAGCACAGAGACAATGAAGGGGTTAAGGGAGGTGATGGTCCGGCAGAGCTGAGGGATTGTTAATGCACGTGTAGAACCTGACCCTATGAGTGTGGATGATGTCGCCAAGGGGCAGCATGTAGATGAGAAGTAGGGGGGGGGGGGGGCCAAGGATAGATCTTTGGGGAATGTCACAGGTAACAGCTCAGGGACAGGAAGAAAAGCTGCTGCAGAAGATACTGCGGCTATGATCAGATAAGTGAGAATTGAGCCAAGTAAGGCCAATCCCATCCAGCTGGACAATGGAGGAGAGGTAAAAACAACAGAACCGATGAAAGATCACAGACCTAAGACATTAACTTTGCTTCTCTCTCCAGGATGCTGCCAGACTGCTGAGTATTTTCCAGCACTTTTTGTTTTTATTTCAGATTTCCAGCATCTGCAGCATTTTGCTTCTATTTTAATGAAGAAGAGGTGTTGGGGAAGGATGGCATGGTTAACTGTGCCAAAGGTCATAGACAGGGAGGGAAGATTGAGAAGGCACAGTGCACTATTGTCATTTGTGACTTGGATATGGGCTATTTCAGTGGCATGGACAGGGCTGGAAACATGCTTGGATTGGAAAGGTTCAAACATGGAGTTGGGGAAAGATGACCACATTCAAGAACTTTGGAGAGCAAAGGGAAGTTGGAGATGGGGAGGTAGTACACAAGGTCAGAGGGGCTGAGGGTGGGGCTTTTGAGGAGTGGGTGATAACAGCAGTTTTAAATGGAGGGGTCAGTACCTGAGGAGCGGGAACCATTCAAAATGTCAGATATCATGGGGGTCAGGAAGGAAGTTGGATGGTCAGTGGTTTAGTGGGAAAATGGGTCAAGAGGTGGGTCTCATGGATGAGATGAACTTGAAGAGGGGATAGGAGAGAATCTAGAGAAAGATGTAAGTTCAGGGCTGGCTATTTAATAAGGCTATCACGTACTGTTTATAAATAGATTAAGTTGCCTTGCAGGACGTTATATCCTCTTAAAAGTAAAATGCAATGCAAAGGGTGACCAACATCACAGTTCCCTTTTTTTTATGAAGCTCAATGAGATTGCAATCACTGTATCAAATCCAAGGTAGCAATTTAAATATAGCTCCTCAGCAAGGCCATTATATTAACCTGAAAATGCAGTACCCTCAACTTATGATGTGCAAACAGTGCTGGAGGAGAGGAGGTTTGCTGAAGGATTGTGCATTGGGCTGATGTTCAGGTGATGGATAGTGCTGAGTGCTAGACCCTGAAGGTGTAGAGCAGGCAGAAGATTGGATGGACAGGATGTGTACAGATGAAGATTTGTACCCATAGAATGAGCCTCACTTTTGAAAAGACTATGTAGACAGGCAAGGTACAACCTGGGCAGAGAATGAGAGACCCTTTTACTGTCATGCCTGGGGAAGGGAGGCACAACAGTCATTTAGTGCTGGAATTGAGGTCATGTGACTGGTCTGGTAGTGTTCCCAACTATCCTGTTGTATATTGAGTGGCCTGTCTGGAGATTTCTTAAATGGAAGAATTTTTGAATAGAAGACAATGATTGCTATTTACTTCTGATGGTTACTGAGGGCGACAGGCAGTTTCCTTCATCAGCAAAGCAATCATGGTTATGGGCCATGATCTTACCTACTGCTCCTCCCCTTCCCCACTCCTCCACCCCCATCCAGCTAGGGACTTGAGAAAGGTTTCAACCCTGCTATCCATGTGGACCTCAATCAACGGGGTAAATGCAAATACTTAAAACAAGAACAAGGGGAAAGATACTGCCACACGTAATTTTCAAGAACAGTATTTTAGTACAGGAGGCACAACATTAACCAATACATTTTATACTGATCACTTCATGATTATTTCATGCGATTAATAAATCAGTCCAAACATACTGGATATAAAGCTGTCAAATTTGTGGTATGAGATCTTCAGGCAGGTATACAACAATGGACGTAGAGATTTCCAGCACTCATAGTAGTAATGAAAGCCTTGTATTTAAAACCATAGGGCCAAATGTGAAACAGCTGGTAGGCCTTAGGCTATGACAATTGTTATAAATGTACATGGGCAGATTTAAAATTCACGGTCAACTTTAAGGACTTTTTATGCAATGCCCAAAGGAAGGTGTCAAGTACATATTCACAATGGCATATCCTATTGTTCATGTGACCCCTCCACCCCTTTACCAGCCAATAAATAAATAAAAAAAGTCCACATCCTCAAATATTTTCCCAGGTCTCCTTTTTTCTGTAAGAGAGCTATTGCAACTTTGTTATGTTATGTGCAGAGACTGGGGAAGCTAGAATTGTTCTCCTTGGAGTAGAGAAGGTTGAGGGGAGATTAAATAGAGGTGTTCAACATTCTGAGGGGCTTTCGTAGACTAGATAGGAAAAAAACTATTTTCACTGGCAGAGGAGCCAAATATAAAATAATTGACAAACGAACCAGGGCAGAGATGAGGAGAATTTTTTTGCACAAGTTGTAATCTGGAGGTCACTGCCTGAAAGAGCACTGAAAGCAGATTCAAAAGAGAATTGGGTAAATACTTAAAAAAGAAAAAAATTGTAAGGAAATGGGGAAAGAGCAGGGGAGTGGCACTAATTGGATAGATCTTTCAATAGGATGGCGCAGACACAATGGGCCGAATGGCCTCCTTACCTGCTGTATAATTCTATGATTCTAGCCCCCAGGCCCTAAGCTCTGGAATTCTCTCCCTACACCTCTCTGACTCTCTACTTCACTTTCTTCCTTTAAGACACTCCT
Organism: Heterodontus francisci; assembly: GCF_036365525.1. Classification (NCBI taxonomy): domain Eukaryota; kingdom Metazoa; phylum Chordata; class Chondrichthyes; order Heterodontiformes; family Heterodontidae; genus Heterodontus; species Heterodontus francisci. The sequence goes on from NC_090378.1 coordinate 110,945,313, forward strand.
TAAAACCTACATCTTTGACTAAGCTTTTGGTCATCTGACCTAATATCTCCTTCTGATGAAAGGTCACACAGACCTGAAACGTTAACTCTGTTTCTCTCTCCACAGATGCTGCCTGACCTGCTAAGTATTTCCAGAATTTTCAGTTTTTGTTTCAGATTTCCAACAACTGCCACATTTTGCTTTTGTCTAATATCTCCTTCTGTGACTCGGTGTTGTATTTTATTCTATAATGTTCCTGTGAAGCGCCGTGGGATGTTTTATTACATTACAGGCGCGATATAAATATAAGTTGTTGTTGTTGATTCTATGATGAAGGCACCCAGTCATCCCTGAATCATAGGGACAAGCTGATTCTCAATTAGCCACAGTAAACTCTCCCGCTGAGCAAACTAGCAATGGAATCCGAGAACCCCGTATTAAGCAGTATCCTTTATCCAACTGGACCCAGTATTAAGCAGTATTCTTTATTCAGCTGGCAAACATTTCTACATGCAAGAACTGAATGCTTCTCTGTATAACAGATTAATTTGCCAGCCATAAAAGTACTAACATTATATGTTGGAATGATTAATGATTTCAATTGCAGGGTTTTCACTAACTGAATTTCAACTTGAAATTATCAGTGCTCCTTCTGAAATACGATGACATTCAGTCGAAGTGTCAGGGATTATCCATCTCTCTTTCTCAAAATGAGCCCTTTCAGGGAAACCAAACTGTAAGAGGACATGGAATTGGGATGGAACTGCATCAGGCCCTCAGGTCAAGGGCTGGGATTTGGTCTTTGTGTTTTCGCTCAGTTTCTTTTATCTTCTCAGTCTACCGTAAGTAGGCTGCGTGCATTAAACAAGTCTGACAGAGTGCCAGGCTATAGTCAGGCTGATGATGTGCTAACAAGATGTCGTTAAACTAGGCTGCTCCCAGCAGTTTGCAGGGCTATTGGTCATGATATAACACGGAGACTGGCTACACTGTTGGAGAGATCCTGGCTGATTCTCGCAAGACCTGGTCCACAATACAAAAACAGCTCCAACAAATGATCAAACCATTGAGTTTTCCTTCTGCCTCTCCCCCACATTCTCTCCTCTTTCTCTTGGGAAGGCACTGACTCAGGTTCAGGCACTGTCCCACTGGAACTGGCTCGAGTGACCACTCCCCATGTTTGAGCCTGGGAAATGAGTGTTGTTATTTGACTGCAGGAGGCATCAGAGTCCACCTTGCTTGGTCCCAACATGAGCTGCTGTCATTGATTACTACCCTTCACCTACAAGAGCGTTACCAATTCATTAGACACTTAGAATTGGCCCACCAATCCCACACGATGAGATCTCATTCAATAACTTTCTGGGCTTCCTGGAAATCAAGACACACAACATGAACTGGGCTAATTCCAGCCACCTATTTCATCAACTCTTTGAAAAAGAACTCAGCTGCTCTTCTTTAACTATTGCCGTGGAAATTTTTACGTCCAACTAAGAGGGATCAGATTGTGCCTCGGTTTAACGTTTTATCCAAAAAATGGCACCCTGGATAGTTTAGCACTCCTTCAGTATTGCATTGGAGAGCCAGCCTGGATTATGTGCTCAGTTCTGTGGAGTGATATTTGAACACTATCAAACCATCTCCCATTGACATTTAACTGCATTGCCATCACTGAATCCCCAACCATCAACATCCATGGGGTTACCATTGACCAGAAACTCAACTGGACCAGCCATATAAAAATTGTATCTACAACAGAAGGTGAGAGGCTGGGTATTCTGTGGAGAGTAACTCACCACCTGATTCCCCAAAGTCTGTCCACCATCTACAAGGCACGAGTCAGGAGTGTGTTGGAATACTCTCCACTTGCCTGGATGGGTGCAGCTCCAACAACAATCAAGAAGCTCAACCATCCAGGACAAAGCAGCCTGCTCGATTGACACCCCCGTCCATCACCTTCAACATTCACTCCCTCCACCACCAGTGCACAGTGGTACTAAGATGCACTGCAGCAACTCGCCAAGCCTCCTTTGACAGCACCTTCCAATCTCTGCCAACTAAAAGATAAAAGAAACTGAGCGAAAACACAAAGACCAAATCCCAGCCCTTGACCTGAGGGCCTGATGCAGTTCCATCCCAATTCCAAGGGCAGCAGATGCATGGGAACACCACCACCTGCAAGTTCCTCTCCAAGTCCCACACCATCCTGACTTGGAACTATATCGGTCCTTCACTGTTCTGGGTCCAAATCCTGGATCTCCCTTCTTATTAGCACTGTGGGTGTACCTACAGCACATGGACAGCAGCGGTTCAAGAAGGGGGTTCACCACCACCTTTTCAAGGGCAATTAGGGATGGGAAATAAATGCTGGTCTTGCCAGCGACGTCCACATTCCACGAATGCATAAAGAAAAAAGAGCCCATGTGGCACCTATAAGGTAAAATGACTCCCAAAGTACTTGGCAAGAATGGAGGGAGATTTTAGGAGGACGTAACCGAAAGCTCAGTGACTGCAATCATCTGACTCAGAAACACGAGTGTTACCAACTGAGCCAAGCTGGCACCATGGCTAGGCTTTCCCTTTTGTGCTTGGGCATAAAATACCATGTAGGAGTAACACCAAGAGGAGAATTAGGCATGCCGCAGGATGGTCACGCAATCCTCCCCACCCGATTAGCTGCCAACTGTGGAAATGTGCGAGTGACACATGCCCGAATTTCTGACATATATGTTCTCTGCTGTCTCTCGGGAAAGTGCAATGTCAGACCATTTCTCCTTTAATGTGCACAGTCTAAATGGAGGCTCGCATTTAAAGGAATTTGTAGCAGATAGTTCTGAAGTTCAAAGAGGCACGAGTAGAATTTCACGAAAGATTGCAGAGCAAATGTTAAGTAAATAAGAAATAAAGAGAGTGAAATCACAGTGTGATCTTAGTGTATGCATGTGTTTGATTGATTTCCCTTTGCTCCTTAAATATACACATTAACTGTTTAAACAGCCGACTGAGGAATTTCATACAAGCTCATTAACACCTTCCTATACCAATACTGCACAGTGTGATTTCAAAATGGCTGGGTTGGTTTTCAAACGATAGAAATAGTTGTTCAGAACCCTTCATTAACCTCTGCAAATAAATGCTAATCTCACCCCACGCTTGTATTAAGAGTGTTGGGATAAAAAGTGCTGATAGGACAAAGCCTAGTCCTGCAATTCTCAGTGGGTCAGCCACTGAAGATTGAAGGGTTAAACAGAGCCTCCCCATCTTTTTGGGCACTCCTGGTCCATTTTTATTAACAGCACCCAGCAGAGCTTTAAGTCGTATTGGATATACTCCATCTCGCTCTCTTTCTCTCTTTGCTAATCTGTTTTCACTGCTCTATTTCCCAACTTTTTTCCAGAACACAGTTGGTCAAGGAATCTATAAATGGTAGCAAATATAATGATGTGGTACTGCAAGAGAATATTCCAATATTCACTCAGTACAGTTGGAACTGATTAATGAATCTCAAACCATTAATGAGTCCAAGGCCATTAATGAGTAACTCATTTGGCCGAGCACTTTCTTGGTTGGACAAGTTCTTCCAAGTCTGATATTGACTTTGTTATGTAATTGGTCTAACCGTATCATTCTAAGGAGTGGGTGTACAAGCGGCTGAAAGCCAAGTCGGCTATTTCCTGGCAGGTGCTGAAAATCGACCACCGTGCCTTCAGTGGGAGATCAGCAGAAACTCTGTTCGCATGGGGTCTCCTGGGTTTCTGTCGATCTTCCACCAATGTTAAAGCGGCTGATTGGGTGAGTAAGGGAGACAGACCTCCCAAGAAATTTCCCTGCATCAGTTGCCAGTACAATGCTCCGAGTGTGAGAGAGGACACAGAAGTGGGACGGAGGCAAAGACACACCCACAGGCAAAGATGGAGACAATTGTTTTTCACACTAAGCAAGGTGACAGGAGATCAGCCATGGCATAACAACACACCACATGTTACTGGGTATAATGCTCCTGTATATGTCTATATTGCAACATTTCTACATTAAACACCTTTATTATAAACATTGGTTTGTGTTCTTTTAGCATTGATTTAAAATGACACCAATCAGAAAATCATGGCCTGTGTGTTAATTATTTGGATTTCAAAGTCCATTGAAGCAGATTGCTTGTGTCTCGGGTGTGTACCGTATTGGTTGAAGCAGTCCATAACACCCTCCTACTGTATAGGACAAACTACCCTATCATCTGGTAGAAAGATAGGACATGGAAAGTTAGGACCATGGAAGGAGCCTGTCAGACTGTTAATCAGCCTGCAAATCCTTCCACTACTCCATACCATTCTCCAAGGGCACAGCAAACAGCACCAGTGATACTAGGGGCTGGATTTTATGGGCGCCTGAGGAGGAATCGGAGGCGGGGGGCATGGAGTATGATGATGGGTGGCGGGGGGCCCATCACCTCCCCATCACCCAGTGTACTTCCCGGAGGTGGGAAAGGCCAATGACAACCTTCCCGCCGAGAGGCCAATTGAGGTCCTTAAGTGGCCTATTAACGGGCAATTAAGGGCCTCTTCCCAACGCCGCTGGGATTTTACCAATCACTGTGCTGGGAAGGCACCTTGTAAAATGAGGTACACTCCCTGCGGGCTTGGGTGGGGTGGGGGTGTTCCTTCCTCTGTGGACAATTAGTGGCCCACAGAGGATCCCCGCCAGGAACCAATTCACCCCCGGGACCACCCCCCACCCCCCCACTGGACTGCAAGACCAACCCCGGCCCCCGCCCCCAGTTTCCAGGGCCTTCCGGACTGACCCCGGCGACCCCCCGCCCCCTCACTTACCTTGGGTCTGGAGTTCCAGCACAGGGCCTGGGTCCGAGGACTCTGCAGTATCAACAGTGGCCACCGCTCCTGGTGGTGCTGTCAATACTGCAGAGCTGCTGGCCCTCTGATTGGCCTACAGCTCATGGAAGTGGGATCCCTGTCTTTAAAGGGATGGGGATCCCGCCTCCTGAAACTTGCATTTAATATCACCGGAGGATCGCACCGGAGAACTGTGAAAATGCAGAGGCGAGGTTTCCCTTCCTTTTCGGCCCAGCATTGGGAGCCCTGCCTCCTACACAAAATCCAGCATTGCCTACCAGCCACACATTAGAGCTTGGGACTGAAACCTGTGGACAGGCGTGTCTATGATTTCCTGCTATGTGTGGCTAATGGGTAAGGGTCCCTGTTGATAAGGAGTGGGCAAAGAGTGAGGGAGAGAAATCCTGCAATGTGAGGAGGGGGATCTCTGGTTTGGCTGGGAGTGGAAGAGACTGTTTCGGGCATGACCTCACCCCTCCCTGTCTCCATAACCTCCTTCAGTCCTACAATCCTCTGAGATCTCCACCCTCCTCCAATTCTGGCCTCTTCCGCATCTCTGAATTTTAATCACTCCAGCACTGGCCACCCACGCCTTAAGCTACCAAGTTTCTAAGCTCTGGAATTCCCTTTCTGAAGCTCTCCGCCTCTCTACCTCACTCTCCTCCTTTTAAGATGCTTTTTGAAACCTACCTCTTTGACCAAGCTTTTGTCACCTGTCCTAATAATTCCTTGTATGGCTTGGGGTCAAATTTTGTTTTATAACACTCCTGTGAAATGACGTGGGACAGTTCAGTACGTCAAAGATGCTACATAAATGCAAGTTGTCATTGTAACAGGTCCACGTTCTTAATGGAACATCCTCCAACCCATCATGAATGATGCCATGGGAGGGCCCCCAGTTTGTATACAGCAGGGCACCACATGTAGCACTGTGAGTGGGCATTGGGTAGAGACCAGTTCAAAGGGCAGGCATGCTGTATCCATGCAGCAAATCCCACTTAGCTAGATCTGCTGTACTTTTCTCCTGTGCCTTTTCATGGGAACTAAGACAGAGCTTAGCCTGGTGTGTTTATAAAATAAATAAGCCAAACAGTCTGCATGGAATAACATTAAACTGAACTTGATAGCTCAGTCCATCTGATTATTATTGTAACTTATTTTTTCATCAGCCTGGCTGGCTGACTGACTGGGCAGCGCAGTTCCCCAGACTTGGAGCACTACTGTCACACGCAGGTCATTCTGTGTTACTGCACCGTTCAGGAGGCAAGAAGCACCAAATATTACCACTCCAGCTCATGGGTTATCTGACTCCTTTGTCTCTGTAGAGCACCCAGTCCAATCTCAGACAGGACAGGGCTCTTCTTCGGTGCTGGACTTTGTTGATTCTAAAGGATGTGGGGAAACAGCAGGGAATTGGGGATTGGGGGAGATAGCTCTGGTTGAGGAGCTAAGACCAGCACAGGTCTGATGGGCTGAATGGTCTCCTTCTGTGCTGTTTGGCCCATTATTCCATGAGGTAATGGGATTGGAGTAGATTGCTATGGTTAAACAGCTAAGGCTAGTAAAGATTTGATGGGCCAAATGTGCTATAATTTCTGTTTCTACAGCTGTTGCTTGCAGCAGTTTCTAAAAGGCAGCAATTCAAAACTTGTCTTTTCCTATTCAGCTTTCGATTTTTATAATTACCTAACCTGGACAATCCATCCATACATCAGACCACTGGGGGTGGGGAATGGGGGCTCTTTTTTCATGCTTCTTTCCTTTGGCATCTGAAGAAAACAAGCAGAAAACTCTTGAATAAAAGCAAAATACTGCAGATGTTGGAAATTTGAAATAAAACCAAAAAGTGCCGGAAATACTCATCAGGTCTGGCAGCATGTGTGGAGAGAGAAGCAAAGTTAACGTTTCAGGTCAGTGACCTTTCATCAGAACCGGCAAAGGTTAGAAAAGTAATAGGTTTTAAGCAAATAAAGTGTGGGTGGGGCAAAAGAGAACAAATGGGGAGGTGTTGCTAGGAGAGAGGGTCACAGAGAATAACTGACAAGGAGGTTAACTCACACAGCTACCCCGACTATATTTCTTCACACCCTGCCTCCTGTAAGGACTCCATTCCATTCTCCCAGTTCTCCGTCTCCGACGCATCTGCTCTGATGATGCTACCTCCCACAACAGCGCTTCTGACATGTCTTTCTTTTTCCTCAACCAAGGATTCCTCCCCACTGTGGTTGACAGGGCCCTCGACCATGTCCGGCCCATTCCCCGCACCTCTACCCCTCCCTCCCAGAACCATGACAGGATGCCACTTGTCCTCACTTTCCACCCCACCAGCCTCCACATCCTAAAGATCATCCTGCGCCATTTCAGCCATGATGCCACTACTAAACGTATCTTCCCCTCCCCTGTCAGCATTCCAAAGGGATCATTCCCTCTGTAACACCCTGGTCCACCCCTCCATTACCCCCTACACCTCGTCCCTTTCCCACAGCACCTTCTCACGCAATCACAGGAGGTGTAATACCTGCCCTTTTACCTCCTCTCTCCAAGGCCCCAAACATTCCTTTCAGGTGAAGCAGTGATTTACCTGTACTTCTTTCAATTTAGTATACTGTATTCACTGCTCACAATGCAGTCTCCTCTACATTGGGGAGACCGCTTTGCGGAACACCTCCGCTCAGTCCGAAAACATGACCCCGAGCTTCTGGTTGCTGGCCTTTTCAACACCCCACCTGCTCTCATCTCTGTCCTGGATTGCTGCAGTGTTCATCAACGCAAGCTCAAGGAACAGCACCTCATTTACTGATTAGGCACGCTACAGCCTACTGAACTGAACACTGAGTTTAATAATTTCAGAGTATGACTGGCCCCTTTTTTTTTTTAGTTTGACCTTGTTTTTTTTATTTCATTATTAGACTTTTTTTTAAACCATGTGCCTGCCCACTTTCTTTTTCATGTTTTGCTTTTGACTAGGGCTTTCATTATTCTGTCATTTAACATCCTTTCTGCACTAACACTTTGACTTTCACCACACTATTAACGCACTCTTTGCCTCATGACCTCCTTGTCAGTTATTCTCTGTGACCCTCTGTCCTGACAACACCTTCCCATTTGTTCTCTTTTGCCCCACCCTCTTTGTCATAGAGAGATACAGCACTGAAATAGGCCCTTTGGCCCACTGAGTCTGTGCTGACCAATAACCACCCATTTATACTAACCCTACATTAATCCCATATTCCCTACCATTCTCCTACCTACACTGGGGGAAATTTACCTATCAAAATGCAAGTCTTTGGCTGATGGAGGAAACCAGAGCACCTGGTAGAAACCCACATGGTTACAGGGAGAACTTGCAAACTCCACACAGGCAGTACCCAGAACTGAACCCAGGTTGCTGGAGTTGTGCGGTTACGGTGCTAACCACTGCGCCACAGCTTTTCTCAAAATCTATTACATTTCTAACCTTTGCCAGTTCTGATGAAAAGTCACTGACCTGAAACGTTAACTCTGCTTCTCTCTCCACACATGCTGCCAGACCTGATGAGTATTTCCAGCACTTTTTGGTTCTATTTCAGAAAACCCTTGGAGTTTTGCAAACTGTAGCACCTCTGATGAAAAGGTGGCAGCTTCCAATTTCTTTCATCTTAAGCTGGCACTAAAAGTGAGGATCAGATTGCTCGGAGGTGTCTCCAGTATTGTCGATATTATAGCAGTGTGTTTTAGGATTTGACGTTAATGAGAGAGATACTCCCTAACAAGCCATCCTTTTGTAGCTCAGTACCAATACAGGCCTGGCCCTATACCAACCGAGAGGGAGGCAAGTTCAGTGTACCAGATACAAAGGGCAGGGTGAGCAGGAAGGAACATTAGGACAGGACGAAGCCATTCAGCCCCTCAAGCCTGTTCTGTCATGCAATTAGATCTGTATCTTAACTCCATTTACCCACCTTCATTCCATATCCTTAATACTCTTACCTAACAAAAATCTATATTAATCTCAGTTTTGACCCCTGCCCCAGCCCCTCACCTCCACAAGTCTCACCAGCTTTTAGGGGGCGAGAGTTCCAGATTTCAAATACCTTTTGAGTGAAGAAGTGCTTCTTGACATCACCCTTGACTGACCTAACTCTAATTTTAAGGGTATGCCCCCTTGTTCTGGACTCAGCCACAAGAGGAAATAGTTTCTCTCTATCTAACCTAACAGATTCTTTAATCATCTAAAACACCTCAACTAGATCACCCCTTAATATTCTATACTCAAGGGAAAATAAGCCAAATCTGTGCACCCTGGCCCATCAATTTAACCCTTTTAGCCCTAATATCATTCTGGGGAATCTGCTCTGCATGTCCTCCAAGGGAAATATATACTTTCTGAGATGCAGTGCCCAGAATTGAACACAGTTACTACGGATAGGGTCAGACCAGAGCTTTATACAATTATAATGTAACCTTCACCCCTTGCTATTGTACTGGGAGCAACTTAAGAGGCTGTAAGTGAGGATCACCGGAGAAAGTGATGTCGAGTCACAAATGACCAGGGAGTTGTGGGTGTAGGCTGACAAAGTGAGACATGTGTAGATGTGCTCCTGTAGTAGCTGTGTATATATCTGTTCTAGTTTAAGTTATGATAAAAACCCACATATTCTTTGGATATTACGTGTAGTCCTGTGAATATTACAATAGTTCAAAACCAAAGAAACAAGTAATATTACATGGTGGCAATGGTAGGATATATTTTTCTGAAGACAACCAAATATTACATTGTGGCAACGTTTGATTTTTTTTTCTGAAGAACAAACCAAGAGAGAACAAAGAACAGCTAACTGCTTACCTGGAATGGCTGAAGATACAGGAAGAGAGCAGTTGGCAAGAGACTGCCCAACACTGCAGTGAGCTAGAACTGCAGACAGGACTCTGGGAAGCATTGAAAATCTGTACGTACAGTAGGCAATTTGCCAGGACATTGGAGCTTTCAACTAATCTGACAGTGGGTCTACAAATTTGAAAAGAAGTAACTATAGCCATTATTGCAATAGTTTTCTCCATTTTCTTTGCTTTGTGGGTGGGGCCTAAACCAAAAATAAAGGGAAGAGCTCAACAACACCACTGGAGGTCTAGCATAAAGTAAACAGCTGGTTGTGGCAGCTGCCAGTACTGCAAGTTGTAGCTCTCTGCAGAGGGGAAAAAACTGCTTTCTCAGTTTAAAAAAGCACATGAGCTGTGTAAGCAAAGAAAGCAGCTGTAGTCTGTCACTCTTAAAAGGGGCAGGCCTACAAAAATGAACCTGACTAAAAAAGGAAATAGAAAGCTGTACTTTGGGACAGAAAAGCTGTAAAGCAGAAAGTCTGTAAAAGAATTGTACCTGCTAAAAAGAAAACCTGTAAAAAAAGAAGCCTATATTGGTGAAAAAAACATGAAAATCCGGAAAATGGCATTCAAGTATCCAGTTATGGTTTGGAAGGCATCAGACTTAGCATCTGAGTGTAAACTGTTTGCCAGGGATGGAATTGTGTTTCCTGGATCAAGAAGTGAGCTAACCAGAGAAACAAGCTGTGAAAATCACGATCACACTGGGTAATGAGCGCCTGCAACAGGTCAACACATCAGGATTGTCAGCTGACAATCAGAAGGATCCTAGCAAGCTATGGACATTCCTGGAGGAGTAACTCAAGGTGAAGGTAAATTTTCGAGTACATAGGGTTGGGTTTATGACATACTGGCAAAGACAAGATGAATCCATTGACCAATTTGTTGCAAGGTGCTGAGACAAAGTTCAAGAATGCAACTTTGTGGATATTAAATTGTCGGAATGGGTTATACAGCTAGTAATCGCGTCTACCCCAATAAAGGCCTTTCAAAAAGACATGCTAGAAAAGAGGAGAGGGCACACCATCGATGCACTACTCAGTGATGGGAGGAAATTTGACACTGCAATAGGGGAGTGCCAACAGTTACAAGCATTGGGGGCATCTACAACAATTGATATGGCAACCAAGACTCAGACGTCTGCTAAGCCTTGAGGTAAATATGGTCTGACTCACCCAATTCACATTTGTCCAGCATGTCAGGGCCTGTGCAAAGCTTGTGGCATGTGAAGACATTGGGCAAGGGAGTGCAGAAAGCCGAGCTCAAATACTGCACACATACAGAGAGAACATCTGCAAGACAGGATGGCAAACACAAGCAAAGGTATGCTGACACTTGACAACAGCCCAAGCAAGTACATCACATCAGCAGGGAGACAGATTATCAGGAGGACACAGGTGAAGAATGCGCACATGTGATCAGTGAGCAAACATTTCACGTAGTTCATTTGGATCGAAGTGTCAATGCTATCATGCAATCTGAGGCATTTGCCATGATTGGAATTATATGTCCACAGAAGAGTGACAAGCATAAGTTCAGAGTAAAAATCGACACTGGAGCAAGGGCAAATATTCTGCGCATCCATTTAGTGAAGGACATGTATCTAAAGAAATAGAAGAAATGGGAATCTACAATCCACCACAGCTAGGCTGACTGCCTACAATGGTTCTCCAATCAAGTGCATTGGAACAATAACCACACAGAGCATCAATGGGAGCTCTGATTGGCTACCACAAATGTTTTATATTGTAAACACAAATGGACAGCTGTTACAAGACTTCCAGTGTGCCGAGGTTTACGAATTGTCACAATACATGAAGTCCGTAACGTACCAAATATGGTAGAAAGTATCCAGGTTGAGTGTATCGGGTCGGTCCATGTAAAGGACGACACAAAGGCTGGTAGTCATAACACAAAGAGGCGATATGACTGGGAGTCTTGCCTCGGGCTTCAGTTCGTTGCAGTAAGCATCTGGAGGCCAGAGAGATTGCCGGTGAATGGTGATGTTGCCGGTCAAGCACAGAGGAAGAACATGGTAACTAGAGTTCCATGTTGCCAGAGTCTCAGAGGAATTGTCAAGATGAGCTCAGCTCTGGGAAGAGGTTCACAATAACAAGATCGGGGCAAATCAGCAAACCTCCTCTATGTGTTAGAGAGTGTTAAACTTGCTTACTTGGAAAGTACACTTATTTTTAATCATGTATAGTTAGTCTGAACCACAACATCATTGTATATTGTACATATGTTTATATCTTTGGAAAAAAGGGGATGTTGTGGGACCACCTTAAGAGGCTGTAGGTACAGGTCACTGGAGGAAGTGATGTCACGTCACAAGTGAGTTGTGGGTGTAGGCTGACAGAGTAAAACATGTGTAGATGTGCTGCTGTGTATATATCTATGCTAGTTCAATTTATAATAAAAACCCACATATTCTTTTGATATTACTTGGAGTCTTGTGTATCTTACAATGGTTCACATACCAAAGGAACAAGTAATATTATAGGTATTCCAGCCCTGTTCAGATAAAAAACAACATTCCATTGGCATTTTTAATTATTTATTGCACCTGCCCACTAGCCTTCAGTGATTTCTCAACAGCCACATCTGTCTGCTTCTCCAGAGTTCCTAGATTCTCACAATTTTAAAAATACCCTGACTTAACTTTCTTAGGTCCAAAGTAGATGGCCTCACATTTTTTCCACATTGAATTCCAGCTGCCATAGTTTTGCCCACTCACTTAATCTATCAGGAGAGGAATTGTAGCTTTGTAAATTAGTGTGTTTGATTTTTCCTTCAGTGTATATTTCCAAGTAAAACAGGAGTCAATGCTTCTGAAGCCAAGTGTGGTGAGACTGAGGAATGCAGGTGTTAACCTGTCAGTTTCAGTACACAACACGTTTCAATTTCATCTGTTATATCACGCTAGAGGCTAAAACATGTTCAGCAGATCTAGCTGTTCCCTTAATCGAGCTGCTTCAATTCAGCTATAACACGGGTACCTACTTGGTAATGGGAAAGATTTTTCAGGAATGCCCTACCCGTGAATAAACAGGACAAATCTAACTCGGCCAATTATTGCCCTCTCAGTCCCCTCCCAATTAACAGCAACAACACTTACATTTATATAAAACCTCAAATGTAGGAACCCATCCCCAGGCGCTTAACTGGAGCATTTCAAACATAAGGAGATATTAGGGCAGCTGACCAAAAGCTTGGCCGAAGAGGTCGGTTTAAGAAACAAGTAAAGGAGATGGGACAGATAGTATCAATCATTGATGGTATCTATCAGTGATATGTCAGTATCTATCGCTGATGGGACAGTATCTATCAGTGTGGGTCACTATGTATCAGTGATTGAAGTGTAATTATCAGTGATGGGAGAATATTTATCAATAATGGGTCAGGATCTGTCAATGGTGGGACAGCAGCAATGGGGGAGGCTGTGGTGTAGGGGTAATGTCACTAGACTAGTAACCCAGTACCCCAGGCAAATGCTCTGGGGACATGGGTTCAAATCCTACCATGTCAAATGGTGGAATTTCAATTCATGAAAACATCTGGAATTGAAAAGCTAGTCTTGTGGTGATCATGAAACCATTGTTGATTGTTACAAAAACCCATCTGGTTCACGAATGTCCTTTAGAGAAGGAAATCTGCTGTCCTTAGCTGGTTTGGCTTACATGTGATACTTGAACCACAGCAATGTGGTTGACTCTTAAATACCCTCTGAAATGGCCTAGCAAGCCACTCAGTTGTATCAAACCGCTACCAAGTTTAAGAGAATGAATGAAACCGGACAGACCACCTGGCATTGACGTAGGCACTGGAAACAACAATGACAAACCCAGCCCTGTTGATCCTGCAAAGTCCTCCTGACTAACATCTGAGGTCTTGTGCCATAGAGTCATGCAGCACAGAAGCAGGCCCTTCGGCCCATCGTGTCTGTGACGGCCATAAGCACCTACCTATTCGAATCCGATTTTCCAGCACTTGGCCCATAGCCTTGTATGCTATGGCGTTTCAAGCGCTCAACTAAATACTTCTTAAATGTTGGGTGAGCTGTCACACAGACTAGTCAAGCAACAGCCTGACATTGTCATACTCACGGAATCATACCTTTCAGACAATGTCCCAGACACCACCATCGCCATCCCCGACGGTGGAACAGGACATACCCACCAGAGGTGGCGGGGGCACAGTGGGTATACAGTCAGGAGGGAGTTGCCCTGGGAATCTTCAACATTGACTCCAGACCCCATGAAGTCTCATGGCATTAGGTCAAACATGGGCAAGGAAACCTCCTGCTGAACCATCTACTGCTCCCTGCTGGGCTGATGAATCAGTGCATCTCCATGTTGAACATCAATTGGAAGAAGCACTGAGAGTGACATGGACACAAAATGGACTCTGAGTGGGGGATTTCAATATCAATCACCAAGATTGGCTCGGTAGCACCACTACTGACCAAGCTGGCCGAATCCTAAAGGACATAATTGCTAGACTGGGTCTGCGGCAGGTGGTGAGGGAAACAACAAGAGGGAAAAACTTACTTGAGCTCATCCTCATGAAACTACCTGTCGCAGTTGCATCTGTCCGTGACAGTATTGGTAGGAGTGAACACCGTACAGTCCTTGTGGAGACAAAGTCCTGTCGTCACATTGAGGGGACCCACCATCGTGTTGCTAAATGGAATAGATTTTGAACAGACTAGCAATGCAAAACTGGGCATCCATGGGGTGCTGTGGGCCATCAGTAGCAGCAGAATTCTATTCAATCACAATCTGTAACCTCATGACCCGGCATATCCCCCACTCTACCATTACCATCAAACCAGGGGACTAACCCTGGTTCAATGAAGAGTGCAGGAGGGCATGCCAGGAGCAGCACCAGGCATACCTCAAAATGAGGTGTCATCCTGGTGAAGCTACAACAGAGGACTACTTGCATGTCAATCAGCAGAAGCAGCGTTCAATAATCAGGGCTAAGCGATCTCACAACCAACGGATCAGATCTAAGCTCTGCAGTCCTGCCACATCCAGTCGTGAATGGTAGTGGACAATTAAACAACTGACAAGAGGAGGATGCTCCACAAACATTCCCATCCTCTATGATGGGGGAGCCCAGCACAACAGTGTGAAAGATAAGGCTGAAGCATTGGGCCAAAGGGCCTGTTTCTGTGTTGTAAAACTCTTTGACTCTATGAGTATCTAACAGTGATGGGACAGTATCTATCAGTGACAGGACAGTATCTATCTGTCATGGGCGTGTATCTTTCAATGATGGGTATCAATCAATGATTGGGCAGCATCCTTCAGTGTTATGACAGCATCTATCTGTGATTGGACAATGTCAATCGGTGATGGGAGATTAACTATCGCTGATGGGTCAGTATCCATCAGTGATGGGACAGTGTCTGTGAGTAATTGGTCAATATCTATCAGTGATGTCAGTATCAATTAGGGATGGGACAGTATCTATTTGTGATTGGACAGTATCTATCACTGATTGATCAATACCTATCAGTGATGCGAGAGTACCTAGCAGTGATGGAACAGTATCCATCAGTGATGCATCAAAATCTATCAATGATGAGACAGCATCTTTCAGTGATAGGACAGCAACCTTCAGTATGTATCAATGATGGACAGGATAAATCAGTTATGGGTATCTAATGACAGTATTTATCAGTGATTTGATTAATATCTATCAGTGATGGGTCAGTATTGAAATAGAATAGATTGGCTTGATGGCCGGCATGGACATGAAGGGCCGAAGGGCCTGTTTCTCTGCTGTATAACTCTATGACTATGACTATGAATATCTCTCAGTGATGGGACAATATCAATCCGTGATGGATCGATATCCATCAGCGATGGGACAGGAAAAATTCAATGGGTCAGTATTTTGTGAGCTGTCCTTACCATTAGATGTCTATTTTAGTTGTGGATTTGACCATACCACACTAGAATATTTCCTGGAATATAGTCATGTTGGTTCAATTTATAATGTGTGTAAATCAGGAAGTAAAAGATAATGTCACAGTCCAGAGTGTCTGCAGCCACGGCATGCGGTAAGTCCATTGAGGTGAAGAAGGAGCTGCGGGACCCGAGAGAAGTCCTGTGAAAAGGTGCCCCGAACACCCAAAACATCCACGAACGGCCCCCCCCGGCCGCAACTTCAAAGCGCCCGCGGGAGATGGCTCGGAGAGCATCTGCAGCGCACTGTCGGCAATGCTGCATGCCTTTATTTAAACCACTGCAAAAAAAAACGCTTAGCAAATGTAATCACCTCTAAGTCTGCCAAATGATGCTTCACCTCCCGAAGGACGTAGATGAGCTTTCCGGACGTCGATGGTGGGCACTGAGGAAATGGCTTATTACCTGCACCAGATTCCACCCCCCCTCCCCCCCCCCCTTTACCCCCCTTCCACCCCCCCCCCACCCCCGTCCCCTTCCCTGCTCCACCCTCTCAGCTCACCCCCTCACAACCCCGTCCCAGCCCGCCCCCCCCTCGCACCATCTTCACCCCGCACCCCCTTCCCCTGCACCCCCCCCCACCCCCTCCCTCTACCCCTCCCCCTTGCATCCCCTCCTCCCACCGGCACCATCCTACACCTGTGTAGGGGCCCCAACAACCCCACTGCCTTGTGGGCGTCTCGGGAGAGACCAAGGCTAAGGGAGTAAACCCTAACAGAAAATCCGGAGCGGAACCCCGTAGGCGGTCATGTGTCACCTTTGGCATGTTTCCGGCAGTTCCTGCAGCCATACTGGTGCCAAACGTCGTGTCCTGCACTCCTTTGGACCCCACCAGAAAGGCCGAGAGGGGGGTTTTGACGACTGGGCAACTCTCAACCTCCATAAATTTGCCCAGGCATGCGCCATGGAGAGGTCACTCCATAGTTGCCTCACAGCGACTGAAACAACACGGAAGGCAGCAGTTACGGGTTATAAGTCCAGATAAATTGGCGTAGAAACTGGGCGCCACGGGTTGCCTTTGTCGGTGGGAGAGGTCATTGCACCTCACTGGACAGCTACCGCCCGCCTCAAACCGGGCAGCCCCCGGTCAATAAGGTTCTGTCCCGCCACAGTCTGCCTGCTTCAATGGGTGCTTGGAGCTCAGGGTCATTGCCCGAAAGGTGGACTGATACACCACACCAAACAACATGAAAAAAGGAAAGAAGGTACCAGCCCTTCGCTTTGCAAGCTGGAACGTCAGAACTATGTGTCCTGGCCTGTCGGAAGACCTTACACAAATCAACGATTCTCGGAAGACCGCCATCATTAACAACGAGCTCAGTAGACTCAATGTGGACATTGCAGCACTTCAGGAGACTCGCCTCCCCGCGAGTGGCTCTCTAGCAGAGCAAGACTACACCTTCTTCTGGCAGGGCAGGGATCCTGAAGAACCAAGACAGCATGGAGTGGGCTTCGCCATCAGAAACTCCTTGCTCAGCATGATAGAGCCTCCCTCAAATGGCTCGGAACGCATACTGTCCATCCGACTGCTCACCACCTCTGGTCCAGTACACCTACTCAGCATCTATGCTCCAACACTCTGTTCCGCACCTGAAGCTAAAGACCAGTTCTATGAACAACTCCATAACATCATTAGCAGCATCCCCAACACCGAACACCTATTCCTGCTGGGGGACTTTAATGCCAGGGTTGGGGCCGACCATGACTCATGGCCCTCCTGCCTTGGGCGCTATGGCGTTGGAAGGATGAATGAGAACGGGCAGAGACTGCTTGAGTTGTGTACCTATCATAACCTCTGCATCACCAACTCGTTCTTTCACACTAAACCCTGTCACCAGGTTTCATGGAGGCACCCAAGATCACGTCGTTGGCACCAGCTAGACCTCATTGTCACAAGGCGAGCCGCCTTAAACAGTGTTCAAATCACACGCAGCTTCCACAGTGCGGACTGCGACACCGACCACTCCCTGGTGTGCAGCAAGGTTAGACTCAGACCAAAGAAGTTGCATCATTCCAAGCAGAAGGGCCACCCGCGCATCAACACGAGCAGAATTTCTCACCCACAGCTGTTACAAAAATTTCTAAATTCACTTGTAACAGCCCTTCAAAACACTCCCACAGGGGATGCTGAGACCAAGTGGGCCCACATCAGAGACGCCATCTATGAGTCAGCTTTGACCACCTACGGCAAAAGTGCGAAGAGAAATGCAGACTGGTTTCAATCTCATAATGAAGAGCTGGAACCTGTCATAGCCGCTAAGCGCATTGCACTTTTGAACTACAAGAAAGCCCCCAGCGATTTAACATCCGCAGCACTTAAAGCAGCCAGAAGTACTGCACAAAGAACAGCTAGGCGTTGCGCAAACGACTACTGGCAACACCTATGCAGTCATATTCAGCTGGCCTCAGACACCGGAAACATCAGAGGAATGTATGATGGCATGAAGAGAGCTCTTGGGCCAACCATCAAGAAGATCACCCCCCTCAAATCTAAATCGGGGGACATAATCACTGACCAACGCAAACAGATGGACCGCTGGGTTGAGCACTACCTAGAACTGTACTCCAGGGAGAATGCTGTCACTGAGACTGCCCTCAATGCAGCCCAGCCTCTACCAGTCATGGATGAGCTGGACATACAGCCAACCAAATCGGAACTCAGTGCTGCCATTGATTCCCTAGCCAGCGGAAAAGCCCCTGGGAAGGACAGCATTACCCCTGAAATAATCAAGAGTGCCAAGCCTGCTATACTCTCAGCACTACATGAACTGCTATGCCTGTGCTGGGACGAGGGAGCAGTACCCCAGGACATGCGCGATGCCAACATCATCACCCTCTATAAAAACAAAGGTGACCGCGGTGACTGCAACAACTACCGTGGAATCTCCCTGCTCAGCATAGTGGGGAAAGTCTTTGCTCGAGTCGCTCTGAACAGGCTCCAGAAGCTGGCCGAGCGCGTCTACCCTGAGGCACAGTGTGGCTTTCGTGCAGAGAGATCGACTATTGACATGCTGTTCTCCCTTCGTCAGATACAGGAGAAATGCCGTGAACAACAGATGCCCCTCTACATTGCTTTCATTGATCTCACCAAAGCCTTTGACCTCGTCAGCAGACGTGGTCTCTTCAGACTACTAGAAAAGATCGGATGTCCACCAAAGCTACTAAGTATCATCACCTCATTCCATGACAATATGAAAGGCACAATTCAACATGGTGGCTCCTCATCAGAGCCCTTTCCTATCCTGAGTGGTGTGAAACAGGGCTGTGTTCTCGCACCCACACTTTTTGGGATTTTCTTCTCCCTGCTGCTTTCACATGCGTTCAAATCCTCTGAAGAAGGCATTTTCCTCCACACAAGATCAGGGGGCAGGTTGTTCAACCTTGCCCGTCTAAGAGCGAAGTCCAAAGTACGGAAAGTCCTCATCAGAGAACTCCTCTTTGCTGACGATGCTGCTTTAACATCTCACACTGAAGAATGCCTGCAG
Source organism: Heterodontus francisci (assembly GCF_036365525.1). Classification (NCBI taxonomy): domain Eukaryota; kingdom Metazoa; phylum Chordata; class Chondrichthyes; order Heterodontiformes; family Heterodontidae; genus Heterodontus; species Heterodontus francisci. Next base: position 110,964,459 of record NC_090378.1, read on the forward strand.
AGTCTCATCGACAGGTTTGCGTCTGCCTGCAATGAATTTGGCCTAACCATCAGCCTCAAGAAAACGAACATCATGGGGCAGGATGTCAGAAATGCTCCATCCATCAATATTGGCGACCACGCTCTGGAAGTGGTTCAAGAGTTCACCTACCTAGGCTCAACTATCACCAGTAACCTGTCTCTAGATGCAGAAATCAACAAGCGCATGGGTAAGGCTTCCACTGCTATGTTCAGACTGGCCAAGAGAGTGTGGGAAAATGGCGCACTGACACGGAACACAAAAGTCCGAGTGTATCAGGCCTGTGTCCTCAGTACCTTGCTCTACGGCAGCGAGGCCTGGACAACGTATGCCAGCCAAGAGCGACGTCTCAATTCATTCCATCTTCGCTGCCTTCGGAGAATACTTGGCATCAGGTGGCAGGACTATATCTCCAACACAGAAGTCCTTGAAGCGGCCAACATCCCCAGCTTATACACACTACTGAGTCAGCGGCGCTTGAGATGGCTTGGCCATGTGAGCCGCATGGAAGATGGCAGGATCCCCAAAGACACATTGTACAGCGAGCTCGCCACTGGTATCAGACCCACCGGCCGTCCATGTCTCCGTTATAAAGACATCTGCAAACGCGACATGAAATCGTGTGACATTGATCACAAGTCGTGGGAGTCAGTTGCCAGCATTCGCCAGAGCTGGCGGGCAGCCATAAAGACAGGGCTAAATTGTGGCGAGTCGAAGAGACTTAGTAGTTGGCAGGAAAAAAGACAGAGGCGCAAGGGGAGAGCCAACTGTGCAACAGCCCCAACAAACAAATTTCTCTGCAGCACCTGTGGAAGAGCCTGTCACTCCAGAATTGGCCTTTATAGCCACTCCAGGCGCTGCTTCACAAACCACTGACCACCTCCAGGCGCGTAGCCATTGTCTCTCGAGATAAGGAGGCCCAAAAGAAAAGATAATGTAATGTGTATTATTTTCATCCACCTCAGTGACTCATTTGTTGGCCTGGGGTGTGGTGATCAAGCTGAAACCTAAAAGCCTTTGTACCCTTGAATTCTCTGATAATGTCATTAATGAAGGAATACTCTTGATACTGAAGGCATAGCAAATAATAGAGCCTTTCGGAGGAAGTAGGATATTTATTAAAGTGTAGAGTGATAATTATTGTTAATAAAATAACTAACGTTAGTTGAAGGAGCTGTCTACGTATCATGAACGCTGCCTACCTAAGGGCATTTTCATTGAAAGATTCCTCATTCATGGCCTTGACCCGAAGCAGGTTCAATTTTTCTCTCGAACTTTACAAGTGATTTAGTTTCTATCCTGTGCCAAATGCATTAATAACAATCCTGATCCCAACATCTTGGTCTCAGTGTTACTGAACCTATTTTACATAGAAACATAGAAAATAGGAGCAGGAGTAGGCCGTTCGGCCCTTCGGGCCTGCTCCACCATTCAAAAAAGATCATGGCTGATCGTCTAATTAAGTACCCTGTTCACGCTTTCTCCCCATATCCCTTGATCCCTTTGGCATTAAGAAATATATCTATCCCCTTCTTGAATATATTTAATGACTTGGCCTCCACTGCCTTCTGCAGTAGAGAATTTTACAGGTTCACTATCCTCTGAGCAAAGAAATTTCTCCTCATCTCGGTTCCAAATAGAATTCCCTGTATCCTGAGACTGTGACCCCTGGTTCTGGACTCCCCAGCCAGCGGGAACATCCTTCCTGCATCTAGCCTGTCTAGCCCTGTTAGAATTTTATAGGTTTTTATGAGATCCCCTCTCATTCTTCTGAACCCTAGTGAATATAGGCCTAGTCGACCCAATCTCTCCTCATACATCAATATTGCCATCCCATGAATCAGCCTAGTAAATCTTCTTTGCACTCCCTCCATGGCAAGAACACCCTTCCTCAGATAAGGAGTCCAAAACTGCACACAATACTCCAGATGTGGTCTCACCAAGGCCCTGTATAACTGTAGGAAGACATCCCTGCTCTTGGACTCAAAACCTCTTACAATGAAGGCCAGCATAACATTTGCCTTCCTAACTGCTTGCTGTAACTGAATGCTTGCTTTCAGCGACTGGCGTACAAGGACACCCAGGTCTCATTGCACCTCCCCCTTTCCTAATCTATCACCATTCAGATAATCTGCCTTTCTGTTTTTACAACCAAAGTGGCGAACCTCACATTTATCCACATTATACTGCATCTGCCATGCATTTGCCCACACACCCAACTTGTCCAAATCACATTGGAGTCTCTCTGCATCCTCCTCACAGCTCACATTCCCCCCCCAGCTTTGTGCCGTCTGCAAACTTGGAAATGTTACATTTAGTTCCCTCACCCAAGTCATTAATATATATTGTGAATAGCTGGGGCCCAAGCACTGATCCCTGTGGTACCCCACTAGTCACTGCCTGCCACCAGGAAAAAGACCCATTTATTCCTACTTTCTGTTTCCTGTCTGTCAACCAATTCTCAATCCATGCCAGTATATTACCCCCAATCCCATGTGCTTTAATTTTGCACACTAACTTCTTATGTGGGACCTTATCAAAAGCCTTCTGAAAATCCAAATACACCACATCCACTGCTTCTCCCTTATCTATTCTACTAGTTGCATGATTTCCCTTTCATAAACCCATGCTGACTTTGTCCAATCCCGTTTATGTTTTCCAGGTGTTCTGTTATCACATCCTTTATAATAGACTCTAGCATTTTCCCCACTACTGATATAAGGCTAACTGGTCTGTAATTCCCTGTTATTTCTCTCCCTTTTTTTTTTAAATAGTGGAGTTACATTTGCCACCCTCCAATCTGTAGGAATTGCTCCAGAGTCTATAGAATTTTGGAAGATGACCACCAATGCATCCACTATTTCCAGGGCCACTTCCTTTAGTACTCTGGGATGTAGATTATCAGGCCACGGGGATTTGTCAGCCTTTAACCCCATTAATTTCCCTCGCACTATTTTTTTACTAATACTGATTTCCTTCAGTTCCTCCCTCTCATTAGACCCTTGGTTCCCTAACATTTCTGGGAGGTTATTTGTGTCCTCCTTTGTGAAGACAGAACCAAAGTATATGTTTCATTGTTCTGCCATTTCTTTGTTCCCCACTATAATTTCCCCCGTTTCGGACTGTAAGGGACCTACATTTGGCTTCACTAATCATTTTCTCTTCACATATTTATAGAAGCTTTTACAGTCAGTTTTTATGTTCCCCGCAAGTTTACTCTCATACTCTACTTTCCCCTGCTTAATCAACCTCTTTGTCCTCCTTTGATGAATTCTAAACTGCTGCCAATCCCCAGACTTGCTGCTTTTTCTGCCAATTTTATATGCCTCCTCTTTGAATCTAATACTATCCCTAATTTCTTTTGTAAGCCATGCATGAGCCACCTTTCCGGTTTTATTTTTGCGCCAGACAGGAATGAATAATTGTTGTAATTCATGCACATGTTCTATAAATATTATCCATTGCCTATCCACGGTCAACCCTTTTAGTAAAATTCCCCAATCTACCATAGCCAACTCGTGCCTCATACCTTTGTAGTTTCCTTTATTTAGATTCAGGACCCTAGTTTTGGATTCAACTACTTCACTCTCCACCTTAATGAAGAATTCTATCATGTTATGGTCGCTCCTCCCCAAGGGACCCCGCACAAGATTGTTAATTAATCCTTTCTCATTGCACAATACACAGTCTAGGATAACCTGTTCTCTCGTTGGTTCCTCAACGTATTGGTCTAAAAAACTGTCACGTACACGCTCCAGGAAGTCGTCCTCCACAGTATTATTGCTAATTTGGTTTGACCGTTCCATATGTAGATTAAGGTCACCCATTATTACAGTTATACAGTTAGAAAGATACAAAGATAAGTACCAATGAGGAAGGCCATTTAGCCCATCTAGCTCATTGTTTCATAGAATCCTATACTGTTTTCCCACCCCACCCATATCCCCCCAACCTGTCTCCATTCACAGCATCCAACTGACTTCTGGGGAGTAATTTTAACTTTACCTGCATTGTGGGAAACTTATGGCATCGGATCAGTCACCTGTTTAGCACCATGACCCCGCTTTATGTTTCGTCGTTTATGGGATGTGAGCATCACTGGCAAGGCCAGCATTTATTGCCCATCCCTAATTTCCTTGAGAAGATGGTGGTGAACCACCTTCTTGAACCACTGCAATCCACATGGTGTAGGTACACCCACAGTGCTGTTAGGAAGGGAGTGCCAGGATTTTGACCCAGCGACAGTGAAGGAACTGAAATATAGTTCCAAGTCAGGATGGTGTGTGACTTGGAGGGGAACTTGCAGGTGGTGGTGTGTTCCCATGCATCTGCTGCCCTTGTCTTTCTAGTTCGTAGAGGTTACAGCCAATGTTTCAGAAATCTCCATCATTTCCCTGGGTATGTCTTGTCCCAGCACCTTTCACTGCCTCAGAACATCCCAAACCATCTTACTGCCAATTAAGTACTTTTGAAGTGTCAACAGTGTTGCAATGTAGGAAATCCAGCAGCCAATTTGTGCACAGAAAGCTCCAGCAAACAGACAGTTCTACAAAGTTACAGACTTCAATGCACTGATAGATACAGCATTTCTCAAATATTATGGCCAAAAGGTATTTTTCATGCTATTGAATGAAACTTTTAGCATGAGAGCAATCCATATTCTGTGACCAAAATCAAGACGGCTATGTGGCTGACACCAGTGGCTTAACCTCAGCCTCTCAGCTGATGGATGGACATGTCGACTGTTTCGAGACACACAGCAATAAAATCAGAAAGCTACGTGTTTATTTAATTCTTATTTCACACTAGGATATCTAGTGTGGTGGGTCTCTAATGCCCACTGGTCGAGCAGTGGCCACGATTCCTCTTCTCCATATGGAGGGTCCATTACTTGCGCATCTGATCTCTGCCAGCCTTGTAGAATGAGGAGGGTCAGTGGAGACCCAAATATCAGCCTTCATGATTGGGAGCTGGTTTCCATCTTCCTGAGAACCCAGATTGGAAGTTTGACCCTCACTGCTGCAGGTGAGGTGTGCTGGTGAACTCTCACTGTAAGGTTTAATGTCTGTGCCACCAAAGTACAAAACCAACTACAATTTGGCATGGACATGGTGCTAGCCATTACGTTCAGATGAACTGTACGAACCAGGCCTTGGGGTAAAACTCTCCTTTAAAGTCCAGTCTTTATGACAGACGTAGGTCTGAAGGAACTTTCTCAATCCACAGAAACCTTGAAACCTCTGATTGGATGGATGAGAATTTGACACTGTTGTCGGACAAATAAACTTTGAAAACTTTCTTTAGAAGGCAGTGAGTTACTGATTTTTCTGATATGGTATACTTTCCTTCCGTGTGTGTATGTGAGTGAATGGCCGGGATGTTGTGCAGTAGGCAGGGCTCATAGCATTGGGCCAAAACGTCGGGAAGTATCCTGCCTCTGCATTTTGTCTGAGCCCCGGAGCGATCCTCTGGTCTTTTGGGATCAAAGCTAAAGGAGGCAGGATCCCCGTCCCTTTAAACATTTAATAGGGCAGGGATCCCGCCCCCAAGAGCTGCCAGCCAATCACAGGGCCAGCAGCTCAGCAATATTGGCAGTGCCATTGGGAGTGGTGACCACTGCTGGTACTGCAGATGCCCTGGACCCAGGCCCAGTGCTGGAACCCCAGAGAAGAGGTAGGTGAGGAAGGGTTGCCAGGGCCAGTCCAAAAGCCCCCAGCGAGGGTGGGCGGGCATTTCATCTAGGGTGAGGGGGGGGTCCTGGGGGTACATTTGTTCCCGATGGGTGTCCTCCATGGGCTTCAAATTGCCCACGAAGGAGAAACCCCACATCGCCAAGCCTGCGGGGATGGTCCCTCATTTACTAAGGCGTCCTCCCCGCGCGGGGGAGGTGCCCCCACTGCTGGTAAGATCCCAGAGGCAATGGGAAAAAGACCTCAGTTGGCCTCTGGGTGAGAAGGCCATCATCGGCCTATCCCACCCCCTGGAGAACTGCAACCAGGAGAATCGCAACCGGGATTCCTGGCATCGGGTTCTGTGATGAGTGACTCTGCCCCGATTCTCCAGCACCCCTCCGCCACGAAACCTGCCTTAGGGATGAACACAAAATGTGTGGCTGTGTGTGTATGTGTGTTTGTGTGTGCATGAGTATCTGCGTGCAAGGGGCTGTGTGTGTGTAAACGAGTGTTGGTGTGGCTGTGTGTGTATGTGTGTTTGTATGTGCATGAGTATCTGTGTGCGAGGGGCTGTGTGTGTGTAAACGAGTGTTGGTGTGGATGTGTGTGTATGCGAGTGTTTATCTGAGTGTAAGTGCATGTGTGTGGCTGTCAATGTGTGCCAATGAGTTATGCATTGTTAGGAAAATATGAAAACACGTAGGTTTATGATCAGCAAATGTTTCCTCAGTAAATGGAGTTGCACATGTGGTCTGTCAGAATCTGCTCAGATGGAGGAAAGTCTTGAACAGTGACCCTTCATCAGAACTGCAGTCAGGACCTTAATACTTTGGCAAATCTTCTGAAACACAACACAAATGAACCTTTCGGCTTACCAAACAACCGAACAGGTTACTGAGGTTCTGATACACAGGAATTACAAAATCAACACAGGTCATTCTGGCCAACTAGCCCATCTTGACATTTACGCTGCACAGGAGCAAATAGTCCTCATCACAATTACTCTTTGTATGAAAAGTGTCTAATAGCCCTTACTTTAACAACTTTCCTCTTCACTTCCCTTTGGTTCTTCCACTTTACTGGCTGATCTTTTCTCAGTGCGTTTCCCACTCCTGGCTCAATGATGGTGCCCACTCCATTCCTTGCTAGAGCCCATTTTCCCGGCCCCTGGTCCCCTTCTCCTTCATTTCCATCTCTCCCCAAGCCCTCAGTCTCCATCTCTAACCCATTCCCCATCTCTTTAACACCCATTCCCTATCACTGCCCCCGAGCCCCCAAAATTGTAAACCTTGATCTCTCCCGCGAGCCCCCATATCTACTGCCTGAGCCCCGCAACCTCTTATCTCCCACCATTTCCAAGTCCTCCTATTTTAAAATCCCACCCCATTTCAGAACACTCCTATTTTAGATTCCCCAGAGACATCGCCAAGTGAACAACTTTCATGGTCACTTGTAATGATTTTTTTTCCCGGAGATTTTCTGAACTGAATTCAAATTCTCAAACTGCTCAGACTGGGATTTGCTCTGGATTCTTAGACCAGGGACACAACCACTACGCTATGCTACCTTACCCTGGACTCTGAATCTCTGAGAGCTTCTTTCAAAATGGTCCAAACATCAGATCACCCTATGTAAGCCATATTCCTCTCTTGTTTTAGGCTTCTAATGAGAGGTGCGGTGATTTAAAAGGCCGGAATTCACAGAGCTCATTTATAGTTGATTGGAGTTTGGGCAGCTGGAGACGGATAAGCTCACAGGCCCCCTTTGAAAGATTAGAGTGTTCTTTGTTTGCACTCACTTTGGCTGGCTGTCCATACAAACTGCCTGTTTGATCATAGCATGGAGGGCTTGACTTCCTCCTCAGCGCATTACAAGTCCACTGCACATGGCCTACTTCAGTGAAGAGGATACTTACTTCAGAAGCTGGAGAGAGAAAAGGAAAGGTTTATTTTCTTCATGAAAAGGGGCATTGTCAGCGGATGAGAGAGCTTTTCAGAGAGGCTTGACTACCATGACAATCTGCTTCAGAAATTCTGAGAGTCTACAATGTTGGTCTCAGACAAGTTTGTACAGCAATGAATGTAAACTTCTGCCACGCAATTCTTGTCTCTCAGTTAGTCATTTCCAGCCTAAACATTTCGGAGTAGATGTTCATGTCAACACCAGCCATCTTTTTCAGTGTGAAGGAACAGTGGAAAGCCTAAATTTTCTTCAATTATATAAAAAAAATGCCACTCATTAACTGCCTGAGGCCCAGCTGATGCAATTTTCAAGCGGGCATCACCCGAAGCAGATCCAATATCTCCAAGTAAATGAGGGCCCCAACATGCCATTAGACTCCAGATGCTATTTTGGTTTCCAACCATTCTTTCCCCTGCACAGCAAGTAAGAGGATTGGCTGCCTGCAGGCAAGTGTTATCTCAAGTAAAGTTGGCTCGTGACTCCTCTCCAGAACCCACTGTGCTACAATCAGATCCCTGGGTCATCAGCAGCTCTCATCGAGCAGACCTTCAGAGTGCTCAAGCAGCCACTGCCCATCCCCCTCCCAGACAGCCCGCTGAGAGTGCCCTTTGTGATAGCAGCTTACTGTAAGCTGTAAAACTTTACTCTGCAATGGGGAGACTACGTAGAGCCACAATTGGACAACGACTTTCAGCACTATGAGGCAGAGGACAGTGAATACGCAGAGGATGGTGAGGAAATGGGAGGGCTCCACACCTGGCCTGTAGCTAGAGCTCCTCAGCAGCTCATTGAAGAGCACTTCAGCTGGTCAATCACTGCATGGAGGGATTTGAAAACAAGGATGGGAATTTTAAAATCAAGGTATTGCTGGAGCAGAAGTCAATGTAGATCAGGGAGCACAGGGGGTAATGGGTGAACAGGACTTGCTGCAAGTTAGGACAGAGGCCACATTATCTCTACCACAGGAGATGAATTGGACAAAGGGCCTACACGTGTTTTTTTTAGATTGTATTATCCCATTACCTAAAGCATGCAGAATACAAGATTCTGTGCTGGCACTTGAAAGGCCAAAAGCAGCTTGCGGTGACTCTTCAGGAGGTTCTTGACCGCAGCCTCAGCACAAAAATGCTCCTTTAGGACTGTTGTCAGGAGGCTTCTCTTGTGCCATGTTGTGCCCAGGCCTGCATGGGACGTCTCTCACTCATCATCCTTGCTGTCACTAAATAAACAGGCACGAGCGTTGACAGCGAGTGGAGAACAGTGCCCCGGAACTGCTGACCAAAGGGCTGGATGTTGTTCTTCCACAGCCATCGGGTTCCGCGGCAGAGGGGGCCTGAAGATGGCTCTGGATGAGGCCCACCACGGAGCCTTACCTCCATGACGGCCTGACCTGATCCTCACGGCGGCGACGAGGCTCCGTGGCAACCCCCCCCCACCCCCCCCACCGCTAGGCGACGAGCCTCAACTAAAATGTTCAAATCAATAAAATAAATACACTTCAATAGACTTACCTGCAATCTTGAGGGCCCGTCTCGATCTTCGGTGCAGGGGGCCGGCACTCCTGTGCCTTCAAATCCCCATTCGGAGAAACGCGGCGCCACACTGGTGGGTAGGGAGGAGGTAAGATTTTCAGTGCAGTGGCAGTGGGGGGGAGGGAAACGGGGTCAAATAAACATAATGGGTGTAGGGGATTGTAAGGGATGGTGGTAAGGTTGACCTTTAAACTTTGTGCAGTTTTTAGGGGGGGAGGTCAGATGTAAAAGGTAAGAGTTTTGTGGTGGGAAGGGCAAATAGTTACTGTCATTGTTATTGGGGGAGGTGGGAAAGGGGTATTATAAATGTAGTTATTTAAATTTGGGGGTTACTTCTTTAAAAATTTTAATTTACCGTCAGGACTGGTTGCCCTTTAAAAAATGGTGCCAGCGCCTGCTCACAGGCAACTGACGCCATTGCCGGTGACGGACAGCCCGTCCCCTCCGCGTGATTTGTGGGGGGTGGTGGGCCGCCCTGGCCATTTAAACGAGTCGCTGCACTGCGGCAGCTCTTTGGCATCATTTTTTGAGCTCGCCGTCAATCCAGCCCAAAGTGTTCGCCTTTCAAGTCCTTTGTCCATCCTTGAACTCGACAGCCAATCCAATACAGCCCATAAAAGGCCGATAGCTGACAGGGATTAAAACCCAGCGCAGAGTCTAATGCCTGCCTCTTTAGGCTAATTAAAGGAGGAGGTTTGGTTCGCTTGCTGCTGCCTGATCTACCGTTCGAGATTTGTCATCAGGACAAGAAAGATTTGCCTTTGATGTCACATTGGCTGCTGATGATTGGTCCTCTTGTTCAGTCAGGAGAACAATCCCATAATTCAGCAGCGGTTGTGTAGTCAGAACCATTCTTCACACCTGACTGGTATGGGGGGGGGGGTAGTGGTGGTGGGGGGTGGGTGCGAGGTTGGGGTGGGGGGACCAGAGAAGATGAAAGAACGCCTGTGCAGCGATAAGCAGAACTCTGTCAGGCTCTGTGACATGCTAGCTGACAGCCTGACAGGCCCAGCGCTTTGCTGCAAACAATCCCATCACTGTCTTCCTTTGCCGGTCGGTGCAGGTGCGGGTCTGCCAAAGGCTCGAGTTAACCCTTGGATGTCTGAGCAAGCAGTGTGAGTCACTCCCCTCAAGAAAAGACCTCTATCAGGAGCTGTGCAATGTTGAAAGAAACAACTCTGGGGGGAGGATGTGAATCACTGCACATTTTGAACATTTCCTTGTGATTACACTGAGTTGCTTCATGCACCCCTCGAAACTTTTCATTTCACAGCGTAGTTTGGCCAATTGGGGACTGTTCCCAGAAGAGTGAATCCATTTTGTTTATCACCTTACTGCTCTGGCCAGGACTGATCCTGATCCCTATTTCACATTTTGCTCACACCCCTCTAAGATATATCTTCCACAGAATGTACTGCACACAAAAAGACCACTCAGCCCAACGGCTCTGTGCCAGTGTTTCTGCTCCACACAAAACTGCTTCCTCTTCTGTAAGCCGTGGCTCAGTGAGTGGCACACCTGCCTCTGAATCAGAAGGGGCTGAGTTCAAGTCCCACTCCAGAGACCTGAGCACACGATCTTGACACTCGCCTGGGATTAAGCATACAACAGTCCTCTTCTTCTGCAGGCTGAGTCTACCTTCCATCTGCTGTGTTTGTTAGAATCATGGAATCATACATCACAGAAGAAGGCTAATCTGCCCAACATCCCTGTGCCAGCCCATTGAAAGAGCTATCCAATTAGGCCCACTCTCCTGCTCTTTCTCTACAGCCCTGCTAATTTTTTTCAACTATTTATTCAATTCCCGTTGGAAAGTTAACCATTGAATCTGCTTCCACCACCCTTTCAGGCAGTAGCACGTGCCTTTTATACAACCTAATGAGAGGACACTGTTGTCATAATGATAACTGAGTGTTAGGTGGGCTTGCAGATTAGATACAATATGGTACACGCTGTACTAGTTAGGAAGTCATCTGACCTGGGGATTCAAAGGTCAGATAGCACATGTTGAAGGACTGTATCTGTAAAGTGAAAATGGCTGAATAAAGACTATGAAGCAAGTTAAATCTCAGTGTTGGAAAGGTTGCAAGCAGTGGATCTAATGGCGAATGCAGACAAATGCCTATTTGAAGTGACAGAGCTGGTATTTATTGGTCACAAGTTGACAAGCCAAGGCATTGATCCAGCAAGAGAGAAAGTTAAGGCAGTGGCAGAGGCAAGAGAACCACACAATGTCTGTGAGGTGAGGAGTTTTCTTGGTCTTGTAAACTATTGTGCAAAATTGAGCACATGGTGTAGGGGGTGACATATTAGCATGGATAAAGGACTGGTTAGCTAACAGGAAGCAGAGAGTAGGGAAAAATGGATCTTTTTCGGGTTGGCAAGCTGTAATTAGTGGAGTGCCACAGAGATCAGTGCTGGAGCCTCAACTATTTACAATCTATATCGATGACTTGGATGAAGGGACCAAATGTATGGTAGCTAAATTTGGTGATAACACCAAGATGGGAAAGAAAGTAAGTTGTCAAAAGGAGGTAAAGAGTCTATAAAGGCGTATAGATAGGTTAAATGAGTGAGCAAAACTTTAGCTGATGGAGCAGAATGTGGGAAAATGTGAACCTGTCCACTTGGGCAGGAAGAATAGAAAAGCTGTATATTATTTAAATGGAGAGAGATTGCAGAAGTTGGTGGTACAGAGGGATCGAGGTGTCCTGGTACATGAATCATAAAAGGTTAATATGCAGATACAGCAAGTGATTAGGAAGACAAATGGAGTAGTGGCATTTATTGCAAGGGAGATCAAGTATAAAAGTAGGGAAGTTTCACTGCAGCTGTACAGGGCCTTGATGAGACCACATTTGGGTACTGTGTATAATTTTGGTCTCCTTACCTAAGAAATGATTTAATTGCATTAGAAGCAGTTCAGAGAACGTTCACTCGACTAATTCCACGGATGAAGGGCTTATCTTATGAAGAAAGGTTGAACAGGTTGGGCCGATACCCATTAGAGTTTAGAAGAATGAAAGGTAATCTTATTGAAACATATAAGATCCTGAGGGTCTTGATAGAGTGGATACTGGGAGGATGTTTCCACTTGTGGGAGAGACTAGAACAAGGGGACACGGTTTAAGAATAAGAGGTCTCCTTTTTAAGATGGAGACAAGGAGAATTTCTTTTCTCAAAGGGTCGTTAGTCTGTGGAATTTTCTTCCCCAGAGAGCAGTGGAGGCTGGGTCATTAAATTTATTCAAGGCTGAGTTAGACAGATTTTTGATAAACAAGGGAGTCAATGGTTATCGGGGTCAGACAGGAAAGTGGAGTTTAGACCACAACCAGACCAGCCATGATCTTATCGAATGACAAAATAGGTTTGAAGGACCAAATGGTCGACTTCTGCTTCTAAAACCTATGTTCCTATACGAACATATGAATTAGGACCAGGAGTAGGCCACTCGGCCCCTCAAGCCTGCTCCTCCATTCAACAAGATCATGACTGATCTGATTATAACCTCAACTCCACACTCCTGATTTCCCCTGATAACCTTTCACCCCCTAGCCTATCAAGAATCTATCTACCTCTGCCTTAAAAATATTCAAAGACTCTGCTTCCACTGCCTTTTGAGGAAGAGAGTTTGAAAGACTCACAACTCTCTAAAAGAAAAAAAATCTCCTCGTCACTGTCTTAAATGGGTGACCCCTTATTTTTAAACAGTGATCCCTAGTTCTAGATTCTCCCACAAGAGGAAACATCTTTTCCACATCCACCCTGTCAAGACCCCTCACGATCTTATATGTTTCAATCAAGTCACCTCTTACTCTTTTAAACTCCAGTAGATACAAGTTCAACCTGTTCAACTTTTCCTCATAAGACAACCTGCCCATTCCAGGTATTAGTCGAGAAGACCTTCTCTGAACTGCTTTCAATGCATTTACATCCTTCCTTAAATAAGGAGACCAATATTGTACACAGTAATCCAGATGTGGTCTCACCAATGCCCTGTATAGCTGATGCATAAACTCCCTACTTCCGTATTCAATTCCCCTTGCAATAAACGATAACATTTTATTAGCTTTCCTAATTACTTGCTCTACTTGCATACTAACCTTTTGCAATTCATGCACTAGGACACCCAGATCCCTTTGCATCTCAGAGCTCTGCAATCTCTCACCATTTAGATAATAAGCTTCTTTTATATTCTTCCTGCCCAAATGGACAATTTCACACTTTCTGACAGTATGCTCCATTTGCCAGATCTTTGCCCACTCACTTAACCTATCAATATCCCTTTGTAGCCTCCTTATGTCCTAAGGAATAGAATGGTGGCATTGGCTCTTGAAGATCATTTTAGGAGCAGTCGGTATGAAGCAGAACCTGAGAACCAAGGTTTGGCGACCTGGAATGGAGAAGGATGCAGAAGGAGTTGTCAAATCATGTCATGGATGTCAAGTCATTAGTCAACCCCACCCAGCTGAACCAATATGCCACACAGTCCTACCAGCTGGGCCTGTGGAAGATGCAGCCATTGATTTTTTTAGTCTGTTTCCATTAGGAGAGTCAATTCAGCGTGTGATTAACTATTACAGTGGCTACTATGAGTATGTTGTGATGAAATCTACAACAGCATAGAAAACAGTGACAGCACGGACTGAGATATTTGCGAGGCATGGTTTGCCAGTTACTCTGTACTCAGACAACGGACCGCAATTTATCTCACAGATGTTTGCTGACTACATGCAGGTTACAGGGATTCATCACGACAGAGTGATGCCAAAATAACAAGCTAATAGAGAGCAGGAACATCAGAACCAATCTCTACAGAAGCAGATGAGAATTGCCCAAGCTGAAGGCAAAGACTGGAAGGAGGCACTTTTATCATATGTGACTGTGTACAGAGCAATTCCACATACTACGCCAGGGACGAGCCCAGCAGAGTTGCTGTTTGGCTGCAAAATCTGCACCAAAATATCGAAAGTCAAACAGGTGATCAACCTGATGATCAACAGGTTCAAGACCATGATGCTGAGAAGAAGGGTGCGTCGAGGTTTTATGCAGATCAGGCTCGAGGGGCCGAGTGGCCTACTCCTGCTCCTAATTCGTATGTTCGTGTATAAGGGGTGCCAGAGAGTCTGAAGTAATGCCAGGTCATGAAGTGTTGGTTAGACGAGAGATTCTGAGCAAGATGGACACAACATTCTTTCCAAAATCGTATAATGTTATTTCCTGGACTGGAAATAGGGTGACTCTGAGGTCACCAGAAGGAGTTGAATATGACAGAAATACGTCATGTGCCAAAAAATATCAGTCACAGTAGTTTTATGATGCAGAATTCAGAGTCTGAACTAAATCTGGTTCCGGATCAAGATGCACAGAGGGTGGAATAGCAAATAGCAGTTCGACATCGAGAAGAGGTTCAGACGGCGGCAGGGGCTGATGAGGTACCTGGACCAGGGACCAGAGCCTCCAGGCTGACAACTTGCTGTCCAGAGGCACAGATGGAGGCTCCTGAAAGGAAGCTGATAACATCAAGTCCAGGGACAATCACCAGAGTTCCTGAGATGGCAGGTAAAGCCAAGCATCAGCTGAGACCACCCAAGAATTATGAGGATTTTATCTAATGTGCATGTATTAATTTTTGTAGTGCCAGAAAAATGATGGACGTATTTTCAGTCTGATAAGCAAGGGATGTCATGATGATAACTGAGTGTTATGTGGACTTGCATATTAGATACAATATGGTACCTACATATTAGATACAGTACAGTACATGCTGTACAGTTAGGAGCTCGTCTGACCTGGGGGTTCAAAGGTCAGATAGCACATCTTGAAGGACTGTATCTGTAGAGTGAAGGTGGCTGAATAAAGTCGATAAAGCAAGTTAAGTCTCAGTCTTCCTAAGTGTTATTACTGGAGGATCTGGACAACAGTGACAAAGGAAATGGTGGGAAGATAAACTATCTCTCAGCAGCTGCTGGAAGATGGGACATAGATGAGGGATGAAAACCGGCATTAACAGAGCAGATTAAAACAAAGATTCCATGACCTGTGTGGCCGGAATCTCCAACCCGCTGTCAGCAGTGTTAGTGTTGAATGGGTAGTGGCATTTGCCTGAAAGAGGTGCCCAATTTGCACACGGCAAGGCACAAACAGGAACTGAGTTACATAGGGTTAGTTTCACCATATATTAGGTCGCAGATCATCCATGATCTCACTGACTGGTGGAACAGGCTTGAGGGACTAAATGGCCTCCTCCTGTTCCTCTGTTCAAAATGACCAGCTCATTTGCTTCTTCGAGATGTTGGCTGAGGGATGAATGGTTAATTAAGATCCAAGCTGTTCCTCCAGGAGTACTATGGGATCTTTTCAGTCCACCTCATCAGGCACATTAGCTTAAAGATCTCACCTGAAAGACGGATAAGAGCAGGCAGTATAAGCAGACCGTAACACCAAAGTGTAAAAACCCAGAATTTAATAGGAGCTGCTCCTCTAACTATTCCTGTACCTTCACTGGGAAGTGTGGCAGACACTCCAGTCCTTTGTGTAAATAGGGTCTTTGCTGAGTTTCTGCCGATGTTATATTGATGGAAGTCCATGGTTTGTTCTTTCTTTTGGGCCTCCTTATCTCGAGAGACAATGGATACGCGCCTGGAGGTGGTCAGTGGTTTGTGAAGCAGCGCCTGGAGTGGCTATAAAGGCCAATTCTGGAGTAACAGGCTCTTCCACAGGTGCTGCAGAGAAATTTGTTTGTTGGGGCTGTTGCACAGTTGGCTCTCCCCTTGCGCCTCTGTCTTTTTTCCTGCCAACTACTAAGTCTCTTCGACTCGCCACAATTTAGCCCTGTCTTTATGGCTGCCCGCCAGCTCTGGCGAATGCTGGCAACTGACTCCCACGACTTGTGATCAATGTCACACGATTTCATGTCGCGTTTGCAGACGTCTTTATAACGGAGACATGGACGGCCGGTGGGTCTGATACCAGTGGCGAGCTCGCTGTACAATGTGTCTTTGGGGATCCTGCCATCTTCCATGCGGCTCACATGGCCAAGCCATCTCAAGCGCCGCTGACTCAGTAGTGTGTATAAGCTGGGGATGTTGGCCGCTTCAAGGACTTCTGTGTTGGAGATATAGTCCTGCCACCTGATGCCAAGTATTCTCCGAAGGCAGCGAAGATGGAATGAATTGAGACGTCGCTCTTGGCTGGCATACGTTGTCCAGGCCTCGCTGCCGTAGAGCAAGGTACTGAGGACACAGGCCTGATGGGTCTGGGTCAAGGAATTTATGCCACGAGACACTAACATAAAAAGGCTTCACACACTAGTCTGAAATTCCTGTTCACAATTGCAGAGGCAGTAACCCATTTATTTTAGACAAATTAACATTTCCTTCTGAATAGGAAGACCCAAACAATCGTTCATACGTTGGTAGCCTATGCAGAATCTCAGGTCCTAGGCTTTTGTAGCCAGGGCCAAAAAACACAAAGCTAAAGAGAAGCATCGATTAACTTGCTGTATCCTTTCCTTCTACTTATTCCACCACACTCAGTAGTGCTACAAACTTTTCAGTCGAGTCAATTGCCTAGAAATTGGATGTAAAATCAGGGGCACAGAGATCCAATTTAGAGTCAACCTCCCATGTGCCAACAGAGTCAGAAACAGGTGAGCCTGGAATCAGCCTAAAACAGGTGGTATGTTTGTTTCTTTGACATTTTTGTTATGGACTCAGGTGTGTCATGAAAAGAGAAACACAACTCTTTGCTTCGCCTTACCACCATAAACACGGCAAT
Source organism: Heterodontus francisci (assembly GCF_036365525.1). Taxonomy (NCBI): domain Eukaryota; kingdom Metazoa; phylum Chordata; class Chondrichthyes; order Heterodontiformes; family Heterodontidae; genus Heterodontus; species Heterodontus francisci. The sequence goes on from NC_090378.1 coordinate 110,981,422, forward strand.
TGTCACAGCTGACCTTGAAACATGGTCATGCCCTGGGTGTCCGCTCTCTCCTTTTCTTTTGATTGCAACTTAACTGTGCAGTCCCATTGAATTCTGAACCACAGAATTTAGCACTCACCTGCCTCCCACAATGCACTGGGCCAGAGCATCTGGGTCTAAAACACACAAAACCAATTGTGCAGTACTGCCGGCGTTTACTCTGCGCTCAGACTCAGCAATAAGCACACACAATCGAGCAAACTTTGCCTGTTAATTAATGCTGAATAACAAAGGAAAGACAAAGGCCGATCTTTATACGGACAGCAAGGAGCAGATTTAATGAGCAAACTAGGCAAATATTTGTTGATGTGCCTCTGCCTCTTTCAATCCATTTATGACACTGGGGTCTGTTCAATCCAATACCTTGCAATCAAATCAGCCTTAATCCTTTCATCCATAAATATTGGCCCTAGTGAAGTTAAATAGTTACTGCCAAAGGGATGTCAGACCCATGTAAACGACTGTCACTGGTCTAAATGAACCTCATATTTAACAATGAAATGTTCCACAAACCCAGTTAATTTCTGATTACTTTAAGTTAATTTCAAAAATAAGAAAGTCACTTGTGGTGCCCCGTGAGAAAAAGCAGGCAGATCATTTGCATAGAAACATAGAAAATAGGAGCAGGAGTAGGCCATTCGGCCCTTCGAGCCTGCTGTGCTATTCATTATGATCATGGCTGATCATCCAGCTCAGTAACCTGTTCCTGCTTTCGCCCCACATCCTTTGAGCCCTTTCGCCCCAAGAGCTACATCTAACTCCTTTTTGAAAACATACAATGTTTTGGCCTCAACTGCTTTCTGTAGTAGCAAATTCCACAGGCTCACCACTCGCTGGGTGAAGTAATTTCTCCTCATAACAGTCCTGAAAGGTTTACCCCGTATCCTTAGACTATGACCCCTGGTTCTGGACTCCCCCACCATCGGGAACATCCTTCCTGCATCCACCCTGTCAAGCCCTGTTAGAATTTTCCTAGATTCTATGAGATCCCCCTCACGCTTCTGAACTCCAGCAAATATAATCCTAACCGACTCAATCTCTCCTCATATGTCAGTCCCGCCATCCGAGGAATCAGTCTGGTAAACCTTCGCTGCACTCCCTCTACAGCAAAAACATCCTTCCTCAGATAAGGAGACCAAAACTGCACACAATATTCCAGGTGTGATCTCACCAAGGCCCTGTATAATTGCAGCAAGACATCCCTGCTCCTGTACTCGAATCCTCTCGCTATGAAGGCCAACGTACCATTTGCCTTTTTTACTGCTTGTTGCATTTCATCTGTAATAAAATTGTAAAGTTCAGTAAGTAGCACTTTAGCCTCTGAAATCTGTGGGTTCAAGTCTCACTGAGGAGCCATTAGCACAAATTTCTGGCTGAACTCCCAGTGCCAAACTGTGGGAGTGCTGCGCTGTCTGAGCTGGCGTTTTTTTGATTAGATGTTAAAACAAAGCCCTGTCTGCCTTCTTGAATGGGCGTAAAAGATCCCACAGAACTATTTCAAAGAGGAGCAGGGAAGATCCCCCCAGGGTCCAGGACAATTTTTATCCCTCAATCAACATCATTAAAACAGATTATCTGGTCATAATCACATTGCTGTTTGTGGGATCTTGCTGTGCACAATTTGGCTGCCGCATTTCTCGCATTGCAACAGAGTCTGCACTCCAAACATATTTCATCCCTTCTGCTGCAGTACTAAAGCACACAGACCAGATGGTCCAAGATTCGATTCCCAATCTCTGCTGAGTCAGGGGTGCTGCCAAGGAGATCTATTACTGTACTATTTATCTGTGTCGACAATCTGAGCCTGCATTTCCTCTTTCAATGGCTACTAAGAGCAGACTGAGGAATATGCATGTGGGTGAGGGTGAGGAATGGCCTCAGCTCTGATAACCTCCGTGGCTGAACTGCCCACAAAATCTCATGACGCTCACATGTGAAAAATGATCAGAGCGCTGGGTCACCATGGGGATGGAGATGCCACAGACCCGGACATCCAAGAAGGTAGAGGTACACAGGAGCTGGAGGTATGAGGGAGATGGAGGTACCAGGGAGATGGAGATACACAGGAGCTGAAGGTATGAGGGAGTTGAAGCTATGAGAGAGGTGGAGGTATGAGGGAGGTAGAGGTACACAGTAGCTGGAAGTAAGAAGGAGCCAGTGGTACAAGGGAAATGACAATACAGGAGATCTGGCAGTATGAGGGAATTGGGGGTACAAGACACTTACAATCAGGAAGATGGAAGTACTCAGGTGTTGGAGGTATGAGGATGTTGAAGCTATGAGGGAGATGGCGGTAACTCTGGAACTATACACTTGGAAGAAAACAGATATCTGAAAGAGAATGGACATAAAAAAAAACTGGGAGCGATTTTCGAATACCTTGGCCCAATTCCTGTACTGAAAATGGGGCAGGGATCCTTACTCCATCTTAACACCGAGAATGTAGGCAGCACCATACTGAGGGGGTCCTCCTGGCAAGTGTCCAAAGCACTTGCCTGTTTCAGGCGATAGTTCGGTTTTAATATGGAAATTAGGGTCATGCAATGTAATTAGGACCCAACTTGCTGATTTAGATAGGAGCCGGTCTAAATCTGCACTGTGTTTACTCGGTCCAGTTCCACAAGCAATGAAACCAATTGTGAACCTTATCCCAGGCCCCCCACTCACTGTGAACCTGACCCTGGGACCCCCACTCACTGTGAACCTTATCCCAAGACCCCCACTCACTGTCAACCCGACCCTGGGACCCCCACTCACTGTGAACCTTATTCCAGGACCCCTACTCACTGTGAACCCGACCCTGGGACCCCCACTCACTGTGAACCTTATCCCAGGACCCCCACTCACTGTGAACCCGACCCTGGGACCCCCACTCACTGTGAACCTTATCCCAGGACCCCCACTCACTGTAAACCCGACCCTGGGACCCCCACTCATTGTGAACCTTATCCCAGGACCCCCACTCTCTGATCACGAGCTTTGCCCTGGGGCGCCCACTCTCTGAAAGTGAACCTTTGCCCAGGACCCCCACTCACTGTGAACTTTACCCCACTCTCTGGTTGCGGACCTTACCCTGGGACCCCCACTCTCTGGTCACAGTCCTTACCCTGGGACCCCCACTCTCTGGTTGCAGACCTTACCCTGGGACACCAATTCTCTGGTTGCGGACCTTACCCTGGGTCCCCCCACTCTCTGGTTGCGGACCTTACACTGGGACCCCCCCACTCTCTGGTTGCGGACCTTACCCTGGGACCCCCCCACTCTCTGGTTGCGAACCTTACCCTGGGAACCCCCCACTCTCTGGTTGTGGACCTTACCCTGGGACCCCCCACTCTCTGGTTGCGAACCTTACCCTGGGACCCTCCAATCTCTGGTTGCGAACCGTACCCTGGGACCCCCACTCTCTGGTCATAGTCCTTACCCTGGGACCCCCACTCTCTGGTTGCAGACCTTACCCTGGCACCCCCACGCTCTGGTCATAGTCCTTACCCTGGGACCCCCACTCTCTGGTTGCAGACCTTACCCTGGGACCCCCACTCTCTGGTCATAGTCCTTACCCTGGGACCCCCACTCTCTGGTCATAGTCCTTACCCTGGGACCCCCACTCTCGTTGCAGACCTTACCCTGGGACCCCCATTCTCTGGTTGCGGACCTCACCCTGGGTCCCCCCATTCTCTGGTTGTGGACCTTACCCTGGGATTCCCCACTCTGGTTGCGGACCTTACCCTGGGACTCCCCACTCTCTGGTCGTGGACCTTACCCTGAGGCCCCCATTCTCTGGTCCTGGACCTTACCCTGGGACCCCCACTCTCTGGTTGCGGACCTTACCCTGGGACCCCCACTCTCTGGTCGCAGACCTTACCCTGGGACCCCCACTCTCTGGTCATAGTCCTTACCCTGGGACCCCCACTCCCTGGTTGCAGACCTTACCCTGGGACCCCCACTCTCTGGTTGCGGACCTTACACTGGGACCCCCACTCTCTGGTCGTGGACCTTACCCTGAGACCCCCATTCTCTAGTCCTGGACCTTAACCTGGGACCCCCACTCTCTGGTTGCGGACCTTACCCTGGGACCCCCACTCTCTGGTCGCAGACCTTACCCTGGGACCCCCACTCTCTGGTCATAGTCCTTACCCTGGGACCCCCACTCTCTGGTTGCAGACCTTACCCTGGGACCCCCACTCTCTGGTTGCGGACCTTACACTGGGACCCCCCACTCTCTGGTTGCGGACCTAACCCTGGAACCCCCCACTCTCTGGTTGTGGACCTTACCCTGGGACCCCCCACTCTCTGGTTGCGAACCTTACCCTGGGACCACTCACTCTCTGGTTGTGGACCTTACCCTGGGACCCCCCACTCTCTGGTTGTGGATCTTACCCTGGGACCCCCACTCTCTGGTTGTGGATCTTACCCTGGGACCCCCACTCTCTGGTTGTGGACCTTACCCTGGACCCCCCACTCTCTGGTTGCGGACCTTACTCTGGGACCCCCACTCTCTGGTCGCAGATCTTACCCTGGGACTCCCCACTCTCTGGTTGCGGACCTTACCCTGGGACCCCCCACTCTGGTCGCGGACCTTACCCTGGGACTCCCCACTCTCTGGTTGCGGACCTTACCCTGGACCCCCCACTCTCTGGTTGCGGACCTTGCTCTGGGACCCCCACTCTCTGGTCGCAGATCTTACCCTGGGACTCCCCACTCTCTGGTTGCGGACCTTACCCTGGGACCCCCCACTCTGGTCGCGGACCTTACCCTGGGACTCCCCACTCGCTGGTTGCGGACCTTACCCTGGGACTCCCCACTCTCTGGTTGTGGACCTTACCCTGGGACTCCCCACTCTCTGGTTGCGGACCTTACCCTGGACCCCCACTCTCTGGTTGTGGACCTTACCCTGGGACTCCCCACTCTGGTTGCAGACCTTACCCTGGGACTCCCCACTCTCTGGTTGTGGACCTTACCCTGGGACCCCCCACTCTCTGGTTGCGGACCCTACCCTGGGACCCCCCATTCTCTGGTTGTGGATCTTACCCTGGGACACCCCACTCTCTGGTTGTGGACCTTAACCTGGGACCCCCCACTCTCTGGTTGCAAACCTTACTATGGGACCCCCCACTCTCTGGTTGTGGATCTTACCCTGGGACACCCCACTCTCTGGTTGTGGACCTTAACCTGGGACCCCCCACTCTCTGGTTGCGAACCTTACTATGGGACCCCCCACTCTCTGGTTGTGGATCTTACCCTGGGACCCCCCCACTCTCTGGTTGTGGATCTTACCCTGGGACCCCCCACACTCTGGTTGTGGACCTTACCCTGGGACCCCCCACTCTCTGGTTGTGGATCTTACCCTGGGACCCCTCAGTCTCTGGTTGTGGATCTTACCCTGGGACCACCCACTCTCTGGTTGTGGATCTTACCATGGGACCCCCCACTCTCTGGTTGTGGATCTTACCCTGGGACCCCTCAGTCTCTGGTTGTGGATCTTACCCTGGGACCACCCACTCTCTGGTTGTGGATCTTACCATGGGACCCCCACTCTCTGGTTGTGGATCTTACTCTGGGACCCCCCACTCTCTGGTTGTGGATCTTACCCTGGGACCCCCCACTCTCTGGTTGTGGTTCTTACACTGGGATCCCCACTCTCTGGTTGTGGATCTTACCCTGGGATCCCCACTCTCTGGTTGTGGTTCTTACACTGGGATCCCCACTCTCTGGTTGTGGATCATACCCTGGGATCCCCACTCTCTGGTTGTGGATCATACCCTGGGACCCCTCAGTCTCTGGTTGTGGATCTTACCCTGGGATCCCCACTCTCTGGTTGTGGATCTTACCCTGGGACCCCCCACTCTCTGGTTGTGGATCTTACCCTGGGACCCCCACTCTCTGGTTGTGGTTCTTACCCTGGGACCCCCACTCTCTGGTTGTGGTTCTTACCCTGGGACCCCCACTCTCTGGTTGTGGTTCTCACCCTGGGACCCCCACTCTCTGGTTGTGGATCTTACCCTGGGACCCCCACTCTCTGGTTGTGGATCTTACCCTGGGACCCCCACTCTCTGGTTGTGGATCTTACCCTGGGACCCCCCACTCTCTGGTTGTGGATCTTACCCTGGGATCCCCCCACTCTCTGGTTGTGGTTCTTACGCTGGGACCCCTCAGTCTCTGGTTGTGGATCTTACCCTGGGACCCCCCACTCTCTGGTTGTGGTTCTTACACTGGGATCCCCACTCTCTGGTTGTGGATCTTACCCTGGGACCCCCACTCTCTGGTTGTGGTTCTTACCCTGGGACCCCCCACTCTCTGGTTGTGGATCTTACCCTGGGACCCCCACTCTCTGGTTGTGGATCTTACCCTGGGACCCCCCACTCTCTGGTTGTGGTTCTTACACTGGGACCCCCCACTCTCTGGTTGTGGATCTTACCCTGGGACCCCCCACTCTCTGGTTGTGGTTCTTACACTGGGACCCCCCACTCTCTGGTTGTGGATCTTACCCTGGGACCCCCCACTCTCTGGTTGTGGTTCTTACACTGGGACCCCTCAGTCTCTGGTTGTGGATCTTACCCTGGGATCCCCCACTCTCTGGTTGTGGATCTTACCCTGGGATCCCCACTCTCTGGTTGTGGATCTTACCCTGGGACCCCCCACTCTCTGGTTGTGGTTCTTACCCTGGGACCCCCACTCTCTGGTTGTGGATCTTACCCTGGGACCCCCACTCTCTGGTTGTGGATCTTACCCTGGGACCCCCCACTCTCTGGTTGTGGATCTTACCCTGGGATCCCCACTCTCTGGTTGTGGATCTTACCCTGGGATCCCCACTCTCTGGTTGTGGATCTTACCCTGGGACCCCCACTCTCTGGTTGTAGATCTTACCCTGGGACCCCCCACTCTCTGGTTGTGGATCTTACCCTGGGATCCCCACTCTCTGGTTGTGGATCTTACCCTGGGATCCCCCACTCTCTGGTTGTGGATCTTACCCTGGGATCCCCACTCTCTGGTTGTGGTTCTTACCCTGGGACCCCCACTCTCTGGTTGTAGATCTTACCCTGGGACCCCCACTCTCTGGTTGTGGTTCTTACCCTGAGACCCCCACTCTCTGGTTGTGGTTCTTACCCTGGGACCCCCACTCTCTGGTTGTAGATCTTACCCTGGGACCCCCACTCTCTGGTTGTGGTTCTTACCCTGAGACCCCCACTCTCTGGTTGTGGTTCTTACCCTGGGACCCCCACTCTCTGGGCTGTATTTTATTCTCCCACTGCAGGCAGCGCCAGCGGATGAAAAAACTGTCAGCGCTCACGCACGGGCTGCACGCCTCCACGCCGCCGCGATCTAGCGCACTGTGGCTCATTTAAATACGCAGGGAAGGCCGCCACCCCCACCCCCCCAATCATGTGGAGGGGGTGGCCTCATGAATGGCGCCAACTGCCTCTGCACAGGCGCTTACGCCATTTTTAAAAAGCTGCCAGTCCTGCACAGAAACGACAGAGTTGAACACCATATCCCACCCCCCCACTATACAGTAAATACATTTCTGACCTGTCTCCCCCCACCGTACCCCCCCCTCCCCCCCACCGATTGCATTGAAAATAAATGGCTGGCCTGTCGCCCCCACCTTCCCAAAACGCTTATATAGAAGATTGACCTCTTCCCCACCAATTGCACCAAGTGCAGAGGTCACCCCTTCCCCTCTACCCCCGACATCAGAAATGCAGAGTTGACCCTGTTACCCCCCCCCCCACCCTACTTCACTAAAAACCTTAAGATCCCCCCTTCCCCACCTGAGTGGCGCCAGCTGCCCCTGGACGGGAAAGTGAAGGCACGCGAGTGCCGCCTATTGCACGGTACATCACGAATCGCCGTTAAGACCGTGGGAATTGTAGGTAAATGTATTCATGAGGTTTATTCAAATGCTTAAAATTTGTTTCCGTCACCGAATGGCGGGGGGCTGCCATGGAGCCTCGCTGCCACTGGGAAGATGGAGCCCGGCAATCCCAGAGTCAGGCTCCTTGGAGGGGGAGGCTGCAAATGCGATCGTCCACACCCCCCTCATCTCCTCGCCATGGAGACCGATGTCGGGAGGGCAACAAAATTCAGCCCTATGATTGTGTGCCTGACACTGGGACCCCCCACTCTCTGATCCTGATCCCGGGACCCCCACTCTCTGATCCTGATCCCCGGACCCCCCACTCTCTGATCCTGATCCTGAGACCCCCACTCTCTGATCCTGATCCGGAGACCCCCACTCTCTGATCCTGATCCAGAGACCCCCACTCTCTGACCCTGATCCTGAGATCCCCACTCTCTGATCCTGATCCCGGGACCCCCACTCTCTGATCCTGATCCTGAGACCCCCACTCTCTGATCCTGATCCTGAGACCCCCACTCTCTGATCCTGATCCTGAGACCCCCACTCTCTGATCCTGATCCCGGGACCCCCACTCTCTGACCCTGATCCTGAGAACCCCACTCTCTGATCCTGATCCCGGGACCCCCACTCTCTGATCCTGATATCGGGACCCCCACTCTCTGATCCTGATCCTGACCCCCACTCTCTGATCCTGATCCTGAGAGCCCCACTCTCTGATCCTGATCCAGAGACCCCCACTCTCTGATCCTGATCCCGGGACCCCCACTCTCTGATCCTGATCCCGGGACCCCCACTCTCTGATCCTGATATCGGGACCCCCACTCTCTGATCCTGATCCTGAGACCCCCACTCTCTGATCCTGATCCTGAGACCCCCACTCTCTGATCCTGATCCCGGGACCCCCACTCTCTGACCCTGATCCTGAGAACCCCACTCTCTGATCCTGATCCCGGGACCCCCACTCTCTGATCCTGATATCGGGACCCCCACTTTCTGATCCTGATCCTGACCCCCACTCTCTGATCCTGATCCTGAGAGCCCCACTCTCTGATCCTGATCCAGAGACCCCCACTCTCTGATCCTGATCCCGGGACCCCCACTCTCTAATCCTGATCCCGGGACCCCCCACTCTCTGATCCTGATCCCGGGACCCCCACTCTCTGATCCTGATCCTGAGACCCCCCACTCTCTGATCCTGATCCCGGGACCCCCCACTCTCTGATCCTGATCCCGGGACCTCCCACTCTCTGATCCTGATCCCGGGACCCCCACTCGATGATCCTGATCCTGAGACCCACACTCTCTGATCCTGATCCCGGGACCCCCACTCTCTGATCCCGAGACCCTCTCTCCGATCTTGATCCCGGGACCCCCACTCTTTGATCCTGATCCTGTGACCCCCACTCTCTGATCCTGATCACGACCCCGGGGGACCCCCCCCCACTCTCTGATCATGATCACGACCCCGGGACCCCCCACACTCTGATCATGATCATGACCCCAGGACACCCCACTCTCTGATCATGATCCCGGGACCCCCCACTCTCTGATCATGACCCCGGGATCCCCCACTCTCTGATCATGATCCCGGGACTCCCCACTCTCTGATCATGATCCTGACCCCGGGACCCCCTCACCCATTCTCTGATCATGATCACGACCCCAGGACCCCCCACTCTCTGATCTTGACCCCGGAACCCCCCACTCTCTGATCATGATCCTGACCCCAGGACCCCCACTCTCTGATCATGATCCTGACCCCAGGACCCCCACTCTTTGATCATGATCCTGACCCCAGGACCCCCCACTCTCTGATCTTGATCCTGACCTCAGGCCCCCCCCCACTCTCTGATCACGACCCCGGGACCCCCCACTCTCTGATCATGATCACGACCCCGGGACCCCCCACTCTCTCATCATGATCCTGACCCCAGGACCCCCACTCTCTGATCATGATCCTGACCCCGGGACCCCCCACTCTCTGATCATAATCCTGACCCCGGGACCCCCCACTCTCTCATCATGATCCTAACCCCAGGAACCCCACTCTCTGATCATGATCCTGACCCCGGACCCCCCACTCTCTGATCATGATCCTGACCCCGGACCCCCCACTCTCTGATCATGATCCTGACCCCGGGACCCCCCACTCTCTCATCATGATCCTAACCCCAGGAACCCCACTCTCTGATCATGATCCTGACCCCGGGACCCCCCAATCACTGATCATGATCACGACCCCGGAGCCCCCCACTCTCTGATCATGATCCTGACCCCGTGAGCCCACTCTCTGATCATGATCATGACCCCGGGACCCCCCACTCTCTCATCATGATCCTAACCCCAGGAACCCCACTCGCTGATCATGATCCTGACCCCATGACCCCCCACTCTCTGATCATGATCCTGACCCCGGAACCCCACTCTCTGATCATGATCCTGACCGCGGAACCCCCCACTCTCTGATCATGATCATGACCCCAGGACCCCCACTCTCTGATCATGATCCTGACCGCGGAACCCCCCACTCTCTGATCATGATCCTGACCCCGTGAGCCCACTCTCTGATCATGATCCTGACCCCGGGACCCCCCACTCTCTGATCATGATCCTGACCCCGGAACCCCCCACTCTCTGATCATGATCCTGACCCCGGGACCCCCCACACTCTCATCATGATCCTGACCGCGGGACACCCCACTCTCTGTTCATGATCACGACCCCGGAACCCCCCACTCTCTGATCATGATCCTGACGCCGGGACCCCCCACACTCTGATCATGATCATGACCCCAGGACCCCCACTCTCTGATCATGATCCTGACCCCGGGAGCCCCCACTCTCTCATCATGATCCTGACCCCAGGACCCCCACTCTCTGATCATGATCATGACCCCGGGACCCTCACTCTCTGATCATGATCCTGACGCCGGGACCCCCCACACTCTGATCATGATCATGACCCCAGGACCCCCACTCTCTGATCATGATCCTGACCCCGGGACCCCCCACTCTCTCATCATGATCCTGACCCCAGGACCCCCACTCTCTGATCATGATCATGACCCCGGGACCCCCACTCTCTGATCATGATCCTGACCTCAGCACCCCCCCCCCCCCACTCTCTGATCATGATCCTGACCTCAGGCCCCCCGCCCCCCACTCTCTGATCCTGATCACGGCCCCAGGACCCCCACCCTCTGATCATGATCCTGACCTCAGGCCCACCCCCCTACTCTGATCATGATCCTGACCTCAGGCCCCCCCCCCCCACCACTCGCTGATCATGATCCTGACCTCAGGCCCCCCCCCCACCCCCACTCGCTGATCATGATCCTGACCTCAGGCTCCCCCCCACTCGCTGATAATGATCCTGACCTCAGGCCCCCCCCCACCACTCGCTGATAATGATCCTGACCTCAGGCCCCCCCCCCACTCTCTGATCATGATCCTGACCCCGGGACCCCCCACTCTCTCATCATGATCCTAACCCCAGGACCCCCACTCTCTGATCATGATCCTGACCTCAGGCCCCCCCCCCCCACACTCTGATCATGAGCATGACCCCGGGACCCCATATCTCTGATCATGATCCTAACCCCAGGACCCCCACTCTCTGATCATGATCCTGACCCCGGGACCCCCCACTCTCTCATCATGATCCTGACCCCGGGACCCCCCACTCTCTCATCATGATCCTGACCCCAGGACCCCCAATCTCTGATCATGATCCTAACCCCAGGACCCCCACTCTCTGATCATGATCCTGACCCCGGGACCCCCCACTCTCTCATCATGATCACAACCCCGGGACCCCCCCCCCCCCACCCCTCCCCACTCTCTGATCATGATTCGGACCCCGGGACCCCCCACTCTCTCATCATGATCCTAACCCCAGGAACCCCACTCTCTGATCATGATCCTGACCCCGGGACCCCACTCGCTGATCATGATCATGACCCCGGGACCCCCCACTCTCTCATCATGATCCTAACCCCAGGAACCCCACTCGCTGATCATGATCATGACCCCGGGACCCTCCACTCTCTGATCATGTCCCTGACCCCAGGACCCCCACTCGCTCACTGTGATCCTGATCCCGGGACCCCTACTCTCTGATCATGATCCTGACACCGGGATCCCCCACTCTCCTTGAACATTATCCTGGAACCCCCACTCTCCGTGATCCTTACACCGGCTCACACGCTCTCTGATGGCAGACTTTTCGCTGGTGCTCCCATTCTTTGTGAACCTTCCCAATGATCATCAGGACTCCGACTCTCCACAATGGCAAACCTTCTCCACAGCAACGCCGAGCCCCACTCCTGAGACATGAGCACATAACTCGGCTGTCCACTGTGCAGTGCTGAGGGAGAGCTATACTAAATGATTGCCGACAATCCGATGAGTTGTTGTACTGAGGTCCCTTTGCCTGTTGAGATGAATGTTAAAGATCCCATAGCATTGAAGAAAAGCTGGAGAGTTCTCCCAGTGTCCACGCCAATATTATCTCTTTCCACTGTGTCCCACCCTACTTCCCCCCTCCCTACCACCATATCTCTCCATTCCCTTCTCCCACCTGTATGTGTGAAAGCAGGAAGTAGGAGAGAATGAATGAGTAGAGGGAAGGAGGAGAGATAGAAGTAGGGGAGTGAGAGAAGGAGGAAGGAAGGAGGTGGAAGTAAGAGGAAGACAGAAAGAGGGAAGTTGAAGTAAAGGAAGGAAGGAGGAGGGTGGAAAGTGAGATGAAAGTGAGAGGGAAGGAGAGATTGAAGGAGAGCTATTATCTGCAAACATGCCCTTTAAGAATAAAATATTCCTCCGGACAACATCATGGCCTATCAACAAAGAACAAAGAACAAAGAACAGTACAGCACAGGAACAGGCCATTCGGCCCTCCAAGCCTGCACCGATCTTGATGCCTGCCTAAACTAAAACCTTCTGCACTTCCGGGGACCGTATCCCTCTATTCCCATCCTATTCATGTATTTGTCAAGATGCCTCTTAAACGTCGCTATCGTACCTGCTTCCACCACCTCCCCCGGCAGCAGCTTCCAGGCACTCACCACCCTCTGTGTAAAGAACTTGCCTCGCACATCCCCTCTAAACTTTGCCCCTCTCACCTTAAACCTATGTCCCCTAGTAACTGACTCTTCCACCCTGGGAAAAAGCTTCTGACTATCCACTCTGTCCATGCCACTCATAACTTTGTAAACCTCCATCATGTCACCCCTCCACCTCCGTCGTTCCAGTGAAAACAATCCGAGTTTATCCAACCTCTCCTCATAGCTAATGCCCTCCAGACCAGGCGACATCCTGGTAAATCTCTTCTGTACCCTCTCCAAAGCCTCCACGTCCTTCTGGTAGTGTGGCGACCAGAATTGCACGCAATATTCTAAGTGTGGCCTAACTAAAGTTCTGTACAGCTGCAGCATGACTTGCCAATTTTTATACTCTATGCCCCGACCGATGAAGGCAAGCATGCCGTATGCCTTCTTGACTACCTTATCCACCTGCGTTGCCACTTTCAGTGACCTGTGGACCTGTACACCCAGATCTCTCTGCCTGTCAATACTCCTAAGGGTTCTGCCATTTACTGTATACTTCCCACCTGCATTAGACCTTCCAAAATGCATTACCTCACATTTGTCCGGATTAAACTCCATCTGCCATTTCTCCGCCCAAGTCTCCAACCGATCTATATCCTGCTGTATCCTCTGACAATCCTCATCACTATCCGCGACTCCACCAGCCTTTGTGTCGTCCGCAAACTTATTAATCAGACCAGCTACATTTTCCTCCAAATCATTTATATACACTACAAAGAGCAAAGGTCCCAGCACTGATCCCTGCGGAACACCACTAGTCACATCCCTCCATTCAGAAAAGCACCCTTCCGCTGATACCCTCTGTCTTCTATGACCGAGCCAGTTCTGTATCCATCTTGCCAGCTCACCTCTGATCCCGTGTGACTTCACCTTTTGTACCAGTCTGCCACTATCACTGAACTTTGTGCAGCCTCTGGCCCAGAATTTATCAGAGTGGGGCATCTCACAGTGTGCTTCGTGAGTTAGATTTCTTTCCTTAACATCCAGCTCAAACATACTTTGCGGCGTTGTTTATTGGAAGTACAAACTGATAACGGTACCATGAAAAATTCCAGAAAGCTTGTTGTGGAAGGATAATGCTGGAGCCTATCTTTATTCAGTTTCACATTTATTGTAATGAGTAAAAGGATGACAAACAAGTAGCTCCTCACTCCAAAAGTCCACCAGTCTCAGTAAATGTCTCCCTTTCAGTGCTCAAGTAAGACCCTCCACCTGCATATAATTAAATAACTGATACACAATTAACAGATTCCCTTCTTTCTGTTATAATGAAACTTAGATTAAAATGCTGAAACATTTCAAAGTAAATTCCATATTATGTACAAAGTATTAACATACTCAAAGAACATTTCAAAATAAATCAAAATAAATTTCTTATCAGGCGTGAAGTATTAAATTGTGAGATGCCCCACCTCTAGCACCCTTAACAATTTTTTGTCGCAGCATTTCTCGCTGTGAATGAATCAAATAATTGATGGCTTGCATCTACTCATTTAAGTTTGGAGATTTCTTTTCTCTCCAGCATTTCTTTCAATCCAACAAGGTCAATACGTAATCTTTTCTCACCCACATTTTTTGTCGAGTGTTCATTGACCCACAAAGAACGATTATCCACATGACATTCAGTGTGTATCCTATCTTTAGTATACCCTTGTTCAGAATTTCACCTAAAATATTTGACAGATAGAACCCCATATCCACTGCTTCCACAAGACCCAGCGTTTCCGCAGCTAATTTGCTTCTAATGGCCCTTTTTTATTTTCTTAGCTTCCCCAGCTAAAGGACAACATTTCCCATTTTCACATATCAGAAATATTATGAAAACAGCTGCACTCGAATACCCATTCACAATATTAGCATGTAAAACATCACTAAAGATGACTAGCTTCATGTTATTTGGGTCAGCTTGCTACAACCCAGGCAGGAGTAATGCACTGTTAATTCAGTCCCACTACTCCACAGGTCACAGCATATTATTAAAGTTTCCCACCTACTGGAAATTAACCAAATTAAACACTTTATTAACCCCCAGAATAAAACACACCAAACCAGATGTTACTGTCATGAAGACCCACATCTGCCAAGAATGAGGCATATTAATTTTGTCATATGAACATTGATTTTAAACTGTTGCTGGAGCATGGAAATGACTTGTGATCACCAGACAGTGGGCTGGAAGGACATTTGCATACTAAGAGACACTGCTTGTGGAGACAAAGAACAATTCCCTGGTCCAACTGACCCAAATGGATTTTGATCACCAGAAATTGAAGGTGTAAGGAAGCGCATTCCAGGCCCTGTTAATATGATACAATCCACACAGCCAGGACTGGGTAAATCAGCTGGTCACATGACTAACTGGCTGGTCCAGGCTTTTTGAACTAGCCACAGGACGATCTGAATTCACAAGGCAGTTTTGCAACTGAAGCTAAAACAAGCAAGTCTCTCACCTGACTGTCTCTCTCTGGCTCGCTTGCTCCCAAGCCACCGGACCCACAGAAGACATGTAAACCTCAAGAGAGAAAAGACTCCGACATTGAAACAAGTTGAAGCGTAACTGGGCCCCAACAAACAGCAGGATTTACCGGCAACCAAAGATCAACCAAAGGGGCGGCACAGTGGTGCAGTGGTTAGCACCGCAGCCTCACAGCTCCAGCGACCCGGGTTCAATTCTGGGTCCTGCCTGTGTGGAGTTTGCAAGTTCTCCCTGTGTCTGCGTGGGTTTTCTCCGGGTGC
The DNA here is from genome assembly GCF_036365525.1 of Heterodontus francisci. Lineage (NCBI taxonomy): Eukaryota > Metazoa > Chordata > Chondrichthyes > Heterodontiformes > Heterodontidae > Heterodontus > Heterodontus francisci. The sequence continues at coordinate 110,997,163 of NC_090378.1, forward strand.
TCTGGTTTCCTCCCAAAAGCCAAAAGACTTGCAGGTTGGTAGGTAAATTGGCCATTATAAATTGCCCCTAGTATAGGTAGGTGGTAGGGAAATATAGGGACAGGTGGGGATGTGGTAGGAATATGGGATTAGTGTAGGATTAGTATAAATGGGTGGTTGATGGTCGGCACAGACTCGGTGGGCCGAAGGGCCTGTTTCAGTGCTTTATCTCTAAACTAAACTAAACTCCACATTGGACTTAAAGGACAGTAAATACCTAACAGATATTGCCTGAAACTGTTCCCCTTTGTTCTTTCTACTTTTTCTGTCTCTATCTGCGTGTGTGTTTATCGCGTATGTGTGATTGTGGTTCGCGTCGCATATTCATAGTCGTCAACCAGATTAGAGTTTAAGATTAATAAACTTCTATCTTTCTTGTTTAAATCTAAGGAAACCTGTCTGATTTCTTTGCCTTACAATTAGAGCAGTGAACAAGAATTCACTGAGAGGAAGCTAAAAATGCGGTGTTTTAAAATTATATCCTGTTACGGTTAAACCAGCAAAGGCTGAGAGGGAACCCCTAGACCCCTTCTCACCTGGTCATAACAGTACACATTGCTGCCACTGTGCATCGGTGGTGGAAGGAGTGAATGTTTGTGGATGGGGTGCCGATCAAGCGGGCTGCTTTGGCCTGGATGATGTCAAGCTTCTTGAGTGTTGTTGGAGCTGCACCCATCCAGGCAAATGGAGAGTATTCCATCACACTCCTGACTTGTGCCTTTTAGATGGTGGACAGGCTTTGGGGAGTCAGGAGGTGAGTTACTCGCTGCAGGATTCCTAGCCTCTGACCTGCTCTTGTAGCTATGGTATTTATATGGCTACTCTAGTTCAGTTTCTGGTCAATGGTAACCCCCAGGATGTTGATAGTGGGGGATTCAGCGATCATAATGCCATTGAATGTCAAGGGGAGATGGTTAGATTCTCTCATGTTAGAGATGGTCATTGCCTGGCATTTGTGAGGCACGAATGTTACTTGCCACTTATCAGCCCAAGCCTGGATATTGTCCAGGTCTTGCTGCATTTCTACACTGACTGCTTCAGTATCTGAGGAGTTTCAAATGGTGATGAACATTATGCAATCATCAGCTTGCTGTGCTGCAATTATAGAAAATCTGTTAAACATCTCATTTGGATTATCTAAACCCCAAATAAGGTTTCAGATACTCAGCTATCCGTTTGTGGTGCCAATTTTACCTCCAACAATGGAACCTGTTTAGCCATTTCTCGGGTTACTACACATGCAGGAAATATTCCTGGAACTGGTTTTTGTGATTGTTCCATTTCTTCAACTTCACTTGGTTTCTCTTTAATTATAGGAAAAACTGATACTTTTGATCACGGCCAAATCATTTCCTAGGAGTAGATCAATTCCCTCTACTGGCAAACTATGGACAACTCCTACAGTTACCATCCCAGATATTAGGTCACACTCTAAGTGTACTTTATACAAAGGTATGGGTATATATTCCGTACCAATTCTATTAACTAAAACTTTAGTGTTCAAGGTGCTCTCTGGTGGAAAGTTTATATCTTTCCACAGCAAAAGTGTTGCGTTGCTCCTGTATCCCTGAGTATAATGATAGGTTTTCCTGCCTCACTTAAAGGATGTGGAATTAATATTCCCTTTGACAAGAATTCATTATAACTTTCGGGTATCTTATTCTTAACCTCTATACTCACTTTAGTTTTTGTGTCTGGTTTTACAGCTGCCATTAAAGCTACTGCCTGGTTTGCTGTACACTCAGTCAGAGCTCCTTTTTGGCTGCATTAACTTTGTGTACTCCAACAAGTCCTATGGGTTTACCTCGCAATTTCCAGAATTCTGAACGAAGGTGACCCATCTTGTGGCAATGATAATATTTCGGCTTGCGGACCTCTCTTCTACCCTCAGCACCTTCCTTTCTGACCTGAGGAGGTGTTCCTGGTGCATTCCCAGCTGTTCCTTCCTGTCCCCAGCTACTTGCCTTCCTTTCACTCTCCCACTTTCTGTCCATCTCGGGTTAATGGGGGTGACGGACAAAAGGTTTTGGCTTATTAACAAGCTCAAAATCATCAGCAGTTTCCGCTGCTTGCCTAGCTTTTAAAACTTTCAGGTTATCTACATGAGTCCTCACTACTGAAGGGATTGAATTTTTAAACTCTTCCAAGAGAATCAATTCTCTAAGGTTCTCATACTTTACTGCCCATATCCAATAGCCAAAATGAATTTGCTTCACCCTCTCAAATTCTACATACGTCTGCACAGCCAATCTCCCTAAGTTCTGAAATTTCTGACGGTAAGCTTCAGGTATTAACTCATAGGCAGCAAGAACAGTCTTTTTTTGCCATCTCATAATCTGCAGAAGCCTCTTCAGAAAGCATGGCATAAACTTCATGAGCTCTGCCCATCAACCTGCTTTGCATAAGCAGTGTCCAGCTTTCCTTCGACCACTTCATTTGTTTGGCTATTTTTTCAAAAGAAATGAAAAATGCCTCTATTTCCCTTTCCTCAAACATAGGAAGAGCTTTCTGCTGGGTCCTGCGCTGAATTCAGGATTTTCCCTGGATTCAAGACTACCCCTTTGTTTTCGTTCCATCTCTCTTAATCTAAATTCCCTCTCTTTCTCCCTTTCTTCTTTTTTTAAGTTTTTAAATTCTTTTTCAGCCTCGAGTTTTCTTATTGCTATTTCTTTTTCCTGTTCAAGTTTTCTCATTTTAAACTGAATCTTAGCAAATTCCACTGCATCACTCTCTGACTTATTATCTTCCTGTTCCTCTTCTTCTTCTTCCAATTTTAAATATTGGACTATTACATCAAATATCTCTGCTTTTTTAGCACCTGATTTCAACTCTAGCCCCAATTTTGCTGCCAAATCTTTTAATTTAACCTTAGTTAAAGTTGTCAAGTCACTGAGAGTACCATTGTCCTTTCCCAGAAAAACTGCTGCAACTGCTAATGCATTCTGATGGTACAGCCTTTACCCTATTATACAAGAAACCTGGTTCCTTCTATTTTTTCTCTTTCAAATTATTACTCCCAATATAATTGATGTAATTAGTGTTGGATTTGGATCCCAGACGATCGAACCTCTAATTAATATGTTACGACCCAGGTCGGAGTAATGCACTGTCAATTAAGTCCCAGTACACCACAGGTCACAGCATATTATTAAAGTTTCCCACCTACTGGGAATTAACCAAATTAAACACTTTATTAACCCCCAGAATAAAACACACCAATCCAGGTTTCTTTAAACAACAACAAATTAACTATTTATTAATAAACTAAATCTTAAACACTATTGAGATAAACCCAAGCCCAAAAAGACTTTTTAACTTCTTATTCCTCCTAACCCCCATGCACACACACATACATTCAAAAACCAACGGTTAACCGAGCAAACTATTGGAGTTGAAGGCAAACAAGTCCCCAGGGCCTGATGGCCTACATCCTAGGGTCTTAAAGGAAATGGCAGTGGAGATAATGGATCCATTGGATATAATATTCCAAAATTCTCTGGATATGGGAAAGGTTCCAGTAGATCGGAAAAAAGCTAATGTAATGCCCTTATTCAAAAAGGGAGAGAGACAGAAAGTAGGAAACTATAGACCAGTTAGTTTAACATCTGTCGTTGGGAAATTGTTAGAATCCATTATTAAGGAAGTAATAACAGGATACTTAGAAAGTCAAAATGCAATCCATCAGAGTCAGCATGGTTTTATGAAGGGTAAATCGTGTTTGACTAATTTGCTAGAGTTCTTCAAAGCTGTAATAAGCAAAGTGGATAATGGGGATCTTGTAGATGTAGTATATCTGGACTTCCAGAAGGCATTTGAAAAGGTGCCGCACAAAAGGGGCAATTTATTAGCTTGGACAAAGGATTGGCTAACCAACCGAAAACAGAGAGTCGGATAAATGGGTCTTTTTCTGCGATACAGTCAAGATGGTGTGTGACTTGGAGGAGAACTTGCAGGTGGTGGTGTTCCCATGTGTCTGCTGCCCTTGTTCATCTAGGTGGTAGTGGTTGCGGGTTTGGAAGGTGCTGTTGAAGGAGCCTTGGTGAGTTGCTGCAGTGCATCTTGGAGATGGTACACACTGCTGCCACTGTGCATCGGTGGTGAAGGGAGTGAATGTTGAAGGTGATGGATGAGGTGCCAATCAAGTGGGCTGCTTTGTCCTGGATGGTGTCAGGTTTCTTGAGTGTTGTTGGACCTGCACTCATCCAGGCAAGTGGAGAGTATTCCATCATATTCTTGACTTGTGCCTTGCAGATGGTGGACAGGCATTGGGGAGACAGGAGGTGAGTTACTCGCCACAGAATTCCCAGCCTCTGACCTGCTCTTGTAGCACAATATTTATATGGCTGGTCCAGTTCGGTATCTGGTCAATGGTAACCCCCGCAGGATGTTGATGGTGGGAATTCAACAATGATAATGTCATTGAATGTCAAGGAGAGATTGTTAGATATGCTTTTGTTGGAGACAGTCATTGTCTGGCACTTCTGTGGCATAAACATTATTTGCTACTTACCAGCCCAGAGTAGTTAAGAATGGGACTGAACATTGTGCAATCATCAGTGAACATCCCCAATTCTAACCTTCAGATGGAAGGAAGGTTTTTTTAATTCATTCATGGGATGTGGGTGTCACTGGCGATGTCAGCATTTATTGCCCATATCTAATTGCCCTTGAGAAGGTGGTGGTGAGCTGCCTTCTTGAACCGTGGCAGTCCATGTGGGGTAGGTACACCCACAGTGCTGTTACGAAAGGAGTTCCAGCATTTTGACCCAGCGACAGTGAAGGAACGGCGATATAGTTCCAAGTCAGGATGGTGTGTGACTTGGACAGGAACTTGCAGGTGGTGGTGTTCCCATGCATTTGCTGCCCTTGTCCTTCTAGTTGGTAGAGGTCGCGGGTTTGGAAGGTGCTGTCTAAGGAGCCTTGGTGCATTGCTGCAGTGCATCTTGTAGATGGTACACACTGCTGCCACTGTGCGTCAGTGGTGGAGGCAGTGAATGTTTGTGGATGGGGTGCCAATCAAGCGGGCTGCTTTGATCTGGATGGTGTCAAGCTTCTTGAGTGTTGTTAGAGCTGCCCCCATTCAGGCAAGTGGAGAGTATTCCATCACACTCCTAACTTGTGCTTTGTAGATGGTGGACAGGCTTTTGGGAGTCAGGAGGTGAGTTACTCGCTGAAGGATTTCTAGCCTCTGACCTGCTCTTGTAGCTACAGTATTTATATGGCTACACCAGTTCAATGGTAACCCCCAGGATGTTGATAGTCAGGGATTCAGTGATGGTAATGCCATTGAATATCAACGGGAGATGTTTAGATTCTCTCTTGTTGTAGACGGTCATTTCCTGGCACTTGTGTGACACGAATGTTACTTGCCACTTATCAGCCCAAGCCTGGATATTGTCCAGGTCTTGCTGCATATGGACACGGGCTACTTCAGTATCTGAGGAGTTGCGAATGGTGCTGAACATTGTGCAATCATCAACAAACATCCCCATTTCTGACCTTGTGATTGAAGGAAGGTCATTGATGAAGCAGCTGAAGATGGTTGGGCCTAGGACACTACCCTGAGGACCTCCTGCAGTGATGTCCTGGAGCTCAGATGATTGACCTCCAATAACCACAACCATCTTCCTTTGTAAAAGTAAAATACTGCAGATGCTGGAAAGCGGAAATAAAAACAGAAAGTGCTGAAAATATTCAGCAACTCTGGCAGCACCTGTGGAGAGAGAAACAGAGTTAACGTTGCAGGTCTATTGAGGTCAAAGACCTGAAACATTAACTCTGTTTTGTCACTCTACAGATGCTGCCAGACCTGCTGTGTATTACCAGCACTTTCTGTTTTTATTTCAGCTTCCTTTGTGCTAGGTATGAATCCAACCAGCAGAGAGTTTTCCCCCTGATTTCCATTGACTCCAGCTTTGCAAGGGCTCCTTGATGCTATACTCAGTCAAATGCTGCCTTGATGTCAAGGGGAGTCAGTCTCACATCACCTCTGGAGTTCAGCTCTTTTGTCCATGTTTGGACCAAAGCTGTAATGAGGCCTGGATCCAAGTGGCCCTGGTTGAACCGAAACTAAGCATCAGTGAGCAGGCTGTTGCTGTTTAAGTGTCGTTTGATAGCACTGTTGCCGACACCTTCCATCACTTTACTGATGATTGAGAGTAGACTGATGGGGCGGTAATTGGCCAGGTTGGATTTATCTTGTTTTTCGTGTAAAGGACATACCTGGGCAATTTTCCACATTTTCAGGTAGATGACAGTGTTGTAGTTGTACTGGAACAGCTTGGCTAGGGGCGCGGCTAGTTCTGGAGCACAAGTCTACATCACTGCAGCTTTTAGCATTCTATGTTCTTTCTGCAAAGCTAAGGTCAAAAACGGGAGTGTTAGCAATTTTCTGGAGTTATGGAAAGTCACTATTAAGGCCAGAGGGCTGCAGAGTGCTTGGTAGCAAGATGAGTCACTGTTCCTCGAGCTTCTGTTGAGTTTCATTAGAACAGCTTCGGAGGTCAAGGAGAGGGAGGTCAGTGGGGGAGTGGGCTGAGAATTAAAATGGCAAGTGTCCGGGAGTGGACAGAATGGAGGTGTTCTGCAAAGCAGTCACCCAATCTGTGTTTGAGGAGATCATACCATGAACAGCAAATACAGTATACTCAATTGAAAAAAGCACAAGTTGTTTCATCTGGAAAGGAATGTCTGAGGCTCGGGGCTCAAGACGATGAGAAGGGAGGAGATGAATGGAAAATTGATACGAACACACTGGAGGTGATAGTCCATTTATTTTAATCTGATTAACCTCTCCCCCATGAAAATGGCAGAATCTGATGACATCACAATCATTCCTGGGCCCTAGTTTCTTTGTGTATTTTTAAGGGACCTCTTAATTTGATTATTTTGTGATAAACAAACCAAGCTATTTAGTTAATCAGACAACCACATTTATGAAACTTCATTTAACCTGCCTGCTGCACATGACTGGACTTTGTGACATCCTGATCATATCCTAATTAAAACACAGGGTAAATATTTGCTGTCATCATAGCTTAGGAACAGAATATTTCCAAAGACATTTGTTTTATTGCTGGGAGTACAGTAATCTTCAGACACTCACTGTAAACAGTCATAAAACATTCTTCAATGATCGTAATCATGGAGATGGGTAGGCCACAGCCTGTATCCATGGAAACTGTTTCAAGCTGGCTCTATTTCCTAAAGGTGTTTCCAGCAGTTTGTTTGTCAAACGCACAAATATTGAGACAGTTCAGAAGTGGCTTCACATTGGAAACCTGTTTGTGCTGGTTTCTTTGCCTTATAATCAGGAAGCAGTGAACAAGGATTCACCAAGGGGGAGTTAAAAACACAGTATGTTTAAAATTAAACCCTGTTACAGTAAGACCAGGTGAAGGCTGAGAGGGAACCCTAGACCTCTTTCTCACCTGGTGGTAACAACAGAAAGAACCAATTAGTCCCATCGTGTCTCTTTGAAAGAGCTATCCAATTAGTCTCACACACTCTACTCTTTCACTATAGCCTTGTAATTTATTTTTCTTCAAGTATTTATCCAATTCCCTTTTGAAAGTTACCATTGAATCTGCGTTCACCGCCCTTTCAGGCAACATGTTGCAGAAAACAAAATTTCCTGATGTCACTTCTGTTTATTTTGGCAGTGAAATCTATGCCCTCTGGTTACAGACCCTTCTGTCACTGGAAACAATTTTGCCTTATTTACTTGATCAAAACAATTCAGGATTTTGAACACCTCTATCAATTGGTCTCTTATCCTTCTCTTCTCTAAGAAGAACAACCCCACCTTCTCCAGTCTTGAAAGTAGTACAAGTAAATCGCTGTTTCACCTGGAAGGAGTGCTGGGGATGGGAGGAACTGAAAGGGCAGGTGTTGTGTCTCTTGTGCTGGCAGGAGATGGAGCTGTGTGAATGGGACTGGGTGTTGGGGGGTGATTGAAGAATGGACTAGGGTGTCATGGAATGCTGAAAGAGAAGGGGGGGGGGAGGGGAAAATGTTTTTGGTGGTGGCATCACACTGGAGGTGGTGGAGATGGCAGAGGATGATTGTTTGAATGTAAAAGCTGGTAGGGTCGTTCTGACAGGGAGAAGAAGGGGTGAGAGCTGAAGTGCAGGAAGTGGAACAGACATGGTGCAGGGCTCTGTCAACCACAGTGGGGTGAATCTAGGGTACTGTTGTAGCAGTACCTATTGTGCTGCAGCATGTGAGAGGGAGATGGTGCAGAGACAGGAGGAGGAGGGGCAGAAGGGCTGTCAGCAAGATGCCTTATCCATCTAGGGTCTTCTGGGAACACTTCTTTTACCCCCATCTAAGCCAGAGCAGAGTGTTCGGTGTCTACGATACAACAAAAAGGTGCTCATGGATCTCTGCCACCTCTTGGAATCAGACCTGCAGCCTCAGAGCAGTGCGAGGAAGGCACTGCCAGTGGTGGCTCTCAACTTCTAAGTGTCAGGATCCTTCCAGGCTGAAACAGGTGACATATCTAACAGCTCCCAGTTCGCCAACTATTACTACATCAGAGAGGTGACGGAGGCTCTTCATCACAGGAGAGGTGTGTTCATTATGTTCTCTCTGAACAGAGAGAAGCAGGCGGAACTTGCATGTAGCTTCGCCAGGATAGCCGACTTCCCCATGATGCAGGGTGCCATCGACTACACACACTTGGCTTTGCAGATGCCGCAGCTCAATGCTGAGATGTACCACAACTGCAAAGGTTACCACTTGGTGAATGAGCAGCAGTCATGACGTGTTCATCTCACATCAGTCCACTGTCCCTCAGTCTTTCAGCCACCATGTCAAACAGAGGATGGCGCCTGGGTGACAAGGGCTATCCTCTCTACACCTGGCTGATGACTCCCCTCCACAACTTAACCACACGTGGCCGGCATATGTACAATGAGAGCCATGCTGCCACAAGAAACATTATTGAGCAGACGGTTGGGGTGCTGAAGCAAAGGTTCCATGACCTTGAAACTGCCAGTGGCATTGAAGGTGACCATAGCCCTCACAGTCTGTGCATCAGCTTCCTTCTAGGCTGGAACAAGTGACATAGCGAACATCTCACTGCTCGTCATCCATTGCTGCATCCGGGAGACTCCAGTACTCGGTAGGCATTCCAATTCGTGGTGGTCCTCTGTATTCTCCACAACCTGGCAATAATGGGGGCACTGGCTTTGCCAGAATGAATTTTGCGATGACATGAGGAGGAGGAGGAGCAAGAAGAGGAGGAGAAAGAGGAGAAAAAGCAGGAAGAAAGGAAGCAGCCGGCACAGTTATATTCCAATGGGCTGTCCATCAATGACTAATTATACTCCGATTCCCCTGAACACAATCTACATCTCCATCGAACTACAGTGCCACACCTTACCAACCCTCTGTCACTGACCATCACAGTGACCTTGGTTAAATTCCTGAAATAAACGCCACCACCATTCCATGCCATCTTTATCCAGTAAACCATCTAATATTCCACACAAATTTCAACTAGTCACCTTTGTGAATTCTCTTGCTGCCTGTCTTGTGCATGTCTTTGCCTGTCCTAATGCTCCCACGCAGTGGTACCCCAGTGGCTGCTGCAGGGCTGCTGGAAAGCTGCTGACTTTCACAGGGGGAGAGTGCAGATGGCCTTGCAGGACACCCTTGAGCTGCTCTGGGACTTGAGGGCACATCTTCGGATTGCACTGGCACCACCATGGGCGGCAGCAGTCTGGGCTGGCTGGCTAAGGGCAGTGGAGGGACCACAAATGCTGTGCTTCTGAGAGAGGACAGCAGGCTCTTGCACCATGAAATCACTGCCACTCCCCAGGGCAGCACCTCAGCAACCTGAGTAATCATCAGCTCGACTGCTATGACATTCTGAAAGCCCCTTTGAGCACTGGTTTCCACAGCCATGATGACCTCAGTCTGAGCTTCCACTGCAACACATAGATATTCTGTGGCTTCTGCTTGTGCTGCAGTGGAAGCTGAGACATCAGTCACCAGGCACTGCATCATGTTTGGGTCTGCAAGTGTTCTCATGGAATTGGGCACCATTTCCACGCTGGAAAGGATGGACTCTACCCACTTTGTGAAGCCATGTGCCAAGTTGGAGCTGGTCTCCTCCATGCTCCTTGGCAGGCCTCCCAATCTACCTCTATGTGTAAGCCCACCAGTCTTTTTCTGCACCCCATTGACGTCCTCATCTGATCCTCTCAGCAATACTCATCCAATGTCACCCACAGGCCACCTGGTATCCATGCTATCCTTCCCCCCTGCCCTAGTTTCAGGTCACTTGTGCCTGGTGACTCACAGGGCTGTATTTTGTGGAGGAGATGGTGTTCCCAGTGCTGGGCCAAAAAGGCGGTGGGGGGGAGCCCCACCTCGACCTTCTCGCATCCCCCCTCTGCACCCCCAGCATGACCCTCCGTTGTTCTAGAGATGACGTTTCCGGCGTCGGGATCTCCGACCCCTTAAAAATGGAGATCCCACCTCCAAGAGCTGTCATCAATCACAGGGCCAGCAGCTCAGCAGTATTGGCAGTATTTGGGTCAAAATCCTGGAACTCCCTTCCTATCAGCACTGTGGGTGTACCTACCCCAAATGGACTGCGGCGGTTCAAGAGGCAGTTCACCACCACTTTCTCAAGGGCAATTAGGGATAGGCAATAAATGCTGGCCTGGCCAGCAACGCCCACATCCCTGAATGAATAAAAAAAAGCACTGGGAGCAGTGGCCACTGCCGGTACTGCAGAGGCCTTGGACCCAGGCCCAGCGCTGGAATCCTGGACCCGAGGTAGGAGAGGTGGGGTCACCGGAACCTGGCTGAAAGGCCCTGGCGAGGGGGATGGGGGGGATGGGGGTGAGGGGGTGGTCATAAAGTCCAGGAGGAGGAGGCTCTGGGAGGTGCACTGTTTCCTGGCCACTGATTGCCCACAGAGGAGGGATCCCCAGCACCCCCCAACCCCACCAAGCCCATCAGGCCCACAGGGAGGTCACTTTGTTTTACAAATGAATGATTGGCTGTTGCTTTTGGGGAATAGGGATGATATTTCTCCTATTGCTTCATATGTTTTCTTCAGTCGTGTTTATCACATATGATCGCTGGTAGTTCTCATGTCTCTGGACCCTCCCTTTCTAGGTCACGTATCCATACTCTTTGGCCATTAATCAATTTGGGGAAGTTTCTGGCTTGAAATCTTCTATTTTAATTTCGGGTCTGTTGCCTTCCCTAAGAGTTTTCCCTGTTTCTTACTTTCTCAGAGTCCTGGACATTTAATCCTGGAAGCCATTTTTTAGGCAATACCGGAAGCTGATTTCCTGTCTTCCTGCCCATCAGTAATTCTGCAGGTACAGGAAAAGGGAATTCTGGGGATCTGCCATTATATCACTGCTCACTATGTGGGCTGGACTTTGTGCTCATCCTGATAGCGGGTTTCGTGGCAGGGTGTGATGGAGAATGGGGCAGAATGGGACAGAAGCCAACGCCGGGAATCCCGGTTCCGATTCTCCCGGGGGTGGGATACACTGACAATAGGAAGACCCACATCAGGTATAAATGTACCCCCTTGGACCCCCCTCTCCCCTGGACCAAACGGCTATCCCCCACCTGCCCTCCCTGTGGCCTTCCAGACTGGCCCTGGCGACCCCACCCCACCTACCTCTTCTCCGGGGTTCCAACGCTGGGCCTGGGTCCAAGGCCTTTGCAGTACCCACAGTGGCCACCTCTCCCAGTGGCACTGCTGATACTGCTGAGCTGCCAGCCTTGTGATTGGCTGACAGCTCTTGGGGGAGGGATCCCACCTCCTTAAATTTTGACCCACTCCGGGGGTTTGAAAACCTGCAGGGGCCCTCCCCCTCAATTTTTCGGCCTGGCACTAGAAGCACTGCCTCCTACACAAAATCCAACTCAATGTCCTAAGAAATGAATGAGTTTTTGGAAAATTCGCACTTGTGTTCAGAATTAGTCCTACTTATTGAAGTCATCGTAGAACCGCTCGAACACTTTGGTCATGTTTCTCTACTGTCCGCCCATATATCAGGATGTCATCCATGTGTCAAATAACTCCTTTGAGCCCTTCCAAGATGTTAGATATAGATCTTTGGAAGATCTCTGGTGTGGAAGTTATTCCAAATGGTAACCTATGGAAACAAAACCTCCTGAAAAGTGTTCTAAATGTGGTTAGTAATCTTGAGGTCTTATCTAGGGGAACCTGCCAAAACCCACTATTGGTGTGCAGTTTTGTAAAAATTGTGCTCTGAGAGTTTCGCTAAACTGTTGTCAACTGTGAATATTGGGTGAATCTCACACACTACTGCTTTGTTGAGCTGAGATAGATCCAGGCAAATACGCAGAGTTCCATTTTGTTTTGGGACGGGAACCATGGCCGAACACCACTCCATTGGTTGTGTTACAGGAGCGATAACCCCTATTCTTGTCATCTCTTCCAATTTGTCTTGGATCTGGTTTAATAATGGATGAGGTATCTTCCTGGGTGTGAAGATACACACTGGCCTGGCTCTGTCCTTAAGTGTGATTTTATACTCTGTTGTGAGTCTTTCGAGCCCTGTGAATAGCATCAGGTATTCTACTTGAAAGTATGCATTTCTACTCAGTAAGGAAAGTTCTTGATTCTGCAAAACATATAATGTCTCCATGATTTGTCTCCCTCTATATTGGTGAATTGCTGGAAGATTACCTTGTACTTTCAGTTGTGCCCTGCCTGGACCATGCAACTATATATCCACTGGTTGAAGGTAATGTCTCATCACCCATTTCTCTTTCTCAGATAGCACAGTGACACTAGCCCCTGTGGTGTCCAGTTTAAAATTCGTAAGGTTTCCATTTACGTAGATGTCCGCTGTCAAGAATTCATTGATTTCTCCAAGGCAATTTCTTGGTTCTTTGTCCTGTGGATATTGGTGCACTTGATTCACTGCTCTTTGCATGAAGGTCTTCTGCTTTGCACTCTTGAACAAAGAAATTTTACAATGGCACATTTTCCTCTGGTGTCCAGTCTTTTTACAACTGTAACACTTGGCTTTACATGCTGGACACTGCTCCCGTCTATGGGTCTACCTGTCTCCACAGCATTGGCACAGTTTCCCAGTGCCATGCACCTTTTTATCTGTGTGTCTACTTTTTTCACAAAGTGCTTTTCTGACTTTGGCTTCGCAAACTGTACAGTCTTTGGACTTCTCATCTATGGCTTGTCTTCAGCCTGCAGAATTGGCCCTATTTTGTTTGTGAACTTCAGCCTGTCTTACAATCTGAATGGCCTTTTTGAGTGTAAGATCCTCCTTCAACTGCAAAATGTCTGACAAGGATTCATCAGCTGTAATTTGCCGTAATCGCATCCCTCAGCCAATCTGTACAGATCATTTATATGAGAATCTACGGATTCGCCTATCTTTTTCACCCGTATATTAAATTTGGCTCTTTCAAGGATTTTATTGGTGCAAAGACTGAAATATTTATCGAAAGCTTGAAGTACATCTTCAAATTTATCAGACACTTGATTTATCCCTTGCCGCACTATTGCGTCATCCACAATCACGCCTATTAAATATAAAATGGTATTCACTTGCTCTACTTCTGACTTGATATGGAGTTGGGAAGCAATCCTAAATCGTCGGAACCTTTTCCTCCACAAGGACCGATGTCAGTACCTCCAGAAGCTTTCAGGCATTTTCAATTTCGCATCTATTTTTCTTCCCTAGGCTTTGCTAGGCTTTTATTTTCTTTTATTTTTATTTTTTAAGGTATTCCCCTGTGTCTTTAAACCTTTCAGGCTTGAATAGAGGTGTTTGTGGTCTTTCTGGAGATTTCCCATGCTTTCTGACAGGTCCCACGTTTTCTCTCCGCAATCAGGTTGGGTAATGGCTGCCAATTGTGCCTGGCTCCTGAATCGCCTTATCGCCCGATCAACCTCTCTCCCCACTTTTTTTCCCGATCCAGTGTACCATTAGCCAAGAATGGCTGCTCTGAAATTATCTCACCCGATCCTGGACTCGTTGGACCTGGGTGTTTTGTTACTGACCACCACGCTTCTGTGGTGCAGTCTGAAAGCTGACTCACTGACTGGTCACCTCTTCTTTGGGTATGGAACAACTCTGGAGCTTGTCGCAGTCCCCCAGTGAGATCTGCTGTTCTCTTGGCACTACCGCATGGGGTAAGCGGCTTTCAATATTTTTTGGTCGTGTTAACCACAGCCACCATGCTTTGTGTTGTTGTTGTATTTAGTAGCATTGCTGGGGTGTTCTGGAGAAAGTCTCAGACTCAGGATAAGGTCAACTAAAAATTCTTTATCATTTACATAATACTATATACACTCTCATCAAGCCTCTTAAACCAGTATCCTTTGTGCTGCTCTCTCTTCTCTCCAGCCTAACCTCATGTGACTATGACATCATCATACTTACAGTGGGAGGGGTTGCTCTCACTGTCTTCAGTATTAACCCTTTACATCCTTATGCTACATAAATCATAACTGATTGTGGGATGCGGGTGAAAGTGGGATGTGAGAAACTGGATTGGGAAGGAACATATTGTCAGCTTCAAATGATTTCAGCCCTGCTGCTGGTCACTGACGGCTGCTCCAATGATTTTCAGCACAGTATCCTCCATGGAACTGAGTGCATGCAGCCCTGTCTGTCCTCTGCCATTCAGCTGCTGCTGTTGCTGACAATTATGAGCTACTGTGTCCTGCAAGAGAGACATAAGTGTGGCAGTGAGTGTGGTGCAACGTGTTTAGGTGATGCGCATGCCAAATTTGAATAGCTGATAGCGTGTGCGAGCTGGGAGATATGAATGTATGGGTTGCAGCAGTGCTAAGTGTGTGAGGCTGAGGTGAGGCTATGAATGTGAGGTATGAGTCGTGCTTAATAGAGATTGTTGGTAGGTGAGTGAAGGGGCTGTGGTGATGGAGCAGTGTTTGAGGCTCATGGTGCAGCCAGTAGGATATGGTAATTGAAGATTCATTCACTGACCTTAACCATTCGTGTGAGGTCATTAAGCTTCTTGCGGCACTGCATCCAAGTCCTCAGGGCTCGACTGCTGGCAGTTACAGTAACAACTACCTGCTCTCATGGACTTCTCAGTCTGTCTGGAGGGTCTCCTGGTCCCCGAGGGAAGAGCACCTCTCTCCTCCTGTGCAATTCCTGCATCAAGGCCTCCAATACAGAATCCAAGATTGGGGTATAGTACCTGGCCTGTTGTGCCATTTCTGTATGCTCTTGCAGATCTTCAATTCTTCTGTAACCATTTCCAACCCGTGCTTCAGCCAGAATGCACGTCGCCTTGAAGAGGCGCAGGCTGGCTTTGTGTAGTGCAGGCTAGCTTTAAGTGGTGCTAGCCTCACACAAACTTGGGCCCCCCACTGGGACCTGCAGCCACTCAACAGCGTGTTGAGAGCTGGGTTACAAGCCACAATCATTATAATTAGCAGGCATCGCAAAGTTTGCATTCTGCCGGCATCACTTTGATCGGGCGAAGGCTAATTGTGCTGCGCCATTGCCATGCCCAATGTCAGGGGCGGGCATCCAATTTCTCCCCCCAGGTGTTTGCCAATGGAAGTCCCAGAATAAACAATCCTGAGAGATAGCCGTTGTGGGAATGGATGATTTTAAAAGACATGATAGTTAAAGCCAGCAAATAAAAAAAGATGGACAACTATTGACTGACCCAACTTGAAGTGAGAAAGCAATGGCAAGAAATACATTAAAGAACTATGTGCCAAAGATGGGGAAGGAAGAGCAGGCACCGGGTGACTGTATGGGATCTGAAGTCCTTGAGTGTGAAGTGAGGGTTGCAATGTGAATTCAAGAATGGAAAGACTGCAGATGGTGAAGAAAGCATCACTCCCCCTTACTCACATTCGCTGAAGTAAAAATCAAACATTTGATTTGAGTTCTAAACTAAAACTATCTGAAAAACGCATTTAAAATTCATTCCCCATTGGAGGGTGTTTTCAAAATCATTGGATAAACAATTGAAACCCAAAACCCATGTTACAACAAAGAAAAGGACATTTTTCATATTGTATACTCAAACCAGCAGAGAGATACATGCTGCAAAATGTTGCTGACAGAGTACGATCCCAGCAGAATTAATTAAAATCACAGTAAGAGACATTTTAATTTTCATTTCAGATGCCCAAGAACTGGAAGTTGCCCAGTCACTGGAGGAAGAGGAAGAAGACAGTGAAGATGAACAGACACCCGATCTTACCCTCACAGACAGCAGTTGAGAGACTGACACAGCATCTATTTTAGAGGCTGGGATAGAGGAGGGAACTGCATGTGGTGAGCCACTGGGCACAAGTGCACAGGAGCAAGCGTGAAGGGAAAGGATTGTGCAGGTGCCAGCTCACCAGAGGTTGAGATGAGCAGCCTGGAAGGAGCCAAATGTACAAAAGTTAAAAGTCACCGTCACCTTGACAACCACAGGCAATGCTGTCCTTGCCCTGCTTTGAGAGTGCAGTTGTGGCTGCAACAGGTTCCAGATTTCCATCGTGATCTCTTCAATGAAATAATGAGGCCTCAGGCATTGCTTCTAACTGAAGCTGAGGTAAAACTATTGCTTCTTGACAACCCTAGGTTGATATGGCCTCCTCCTGAGAGTCCTTCTCCCTCTCCACCTCCCACTTCTAGCGACTTGTCCTGCTCTGTGTGAGCTCTCTTCAATCTCCCAGTCATGCTGTATTCCAAGAGGAAGGCCTACCAGACCACCCATGTCTGGGAGCAACTGGTTTCAGCACACGACTTTAAATCAACAGAGAAGTATTTCAGCAACAGCAAGACCATTCCCTGTATTCAACTGAAAATTAAGGCAACTGTCAGAAATCTCAAAAGCCCGTGTACGGTTCCAACAGCAGTCATTAGTAATAGTGCAGCAACTAACGTGCAAGTTGCTCATGATTCCTTTAAATAGTGTCAGTGGGGGGGCCGCGGGGGGAATCCTTCATGCGGTTTAGTGTCTTGTTCAGGTGTGAATGTAGCCTGAATAGCTTCAATTGCTCTAGTTGAGGTTGGAACAGGAGAAGATCCTCTTGTATTCAATCCCAATTCTCTGCACCTTCTCAGTATTCTACACTTCCCAAGTACCTTTCTCCTTTTAAACAGTTATTGCTTTCCACGTTCATGACCTTTTGGTGCAATTCGTTTTTCTCTGTACACGCGGGCTGTACAAACATGTGGGGTTTGAAAATGGCGCCAAATCAGCATCGCACACTGGCATCATAACCTGCCTACGGTGTCTACTGCTAGCAACGTGCACCGACACCTTTATTAAGATGGCATCCCGACAGATGTGTGCACGTGTCTCTTGGACCCCATTTTGGACTGTTAGTACGCCATCCCGCACCTAAGAAATGGGTGCTGCAGAACCCAATTTCTCCCCATCCTCATGATCTATTATTATTCTGTCCAATATCGCTACTGCCTCCTCCTTTACTGCTACATTGGCAGCATCTTCTTCTCTAGTGAAGACAGATGCAAAGTACTCATTTAGCACTTCAGCCATTCCCTCAGCCTCCACAAAAATATCTCCTTTTTGATCCCTAATTAGTCCCACCCTTGCTTTGACTACCCTTTCACTATATATTTGTGTTTATAAAATGAACTAATAGATGAAGGGTACAAAAGGATATCGGTGTGGATTGGAGTGATGCACGCCCGATAAAAGTTTTGTGTAAAGGGTGAACAGCAATAGAATTGCTCAGTGAGTCAGAAATAGGGCTGCAAGTAGAAAGCTGATTGTCGCCTGTGTTGCCCATGGTATATGGAGCAACAATAGTAAGAGAAATGTTTAATCAGGTAAAGGAAGGACTTAATGTTGGAGTAAAAACAGGTGGAGTGGAAGAAAGCCATCCTCGTTCCCAAGGGACCGCCTAAGAAGAAAATCAGGTGGTCGGATCTGAGCAGGGTCTCTTCAACAAGAAATATAGTAACGTCACCACCTGCTGCCCTGTATGGGTTACTGCAGCCAGCAGTGTCATTGCTAAACAGCTGATTACAAAATCAGGGCCTTAACTCATTTTGTTATATTTATTTTTTCAGAACAGCTGTTGAAACTTCTTCAGGTACCTGTGGAGAGACACGGGTCATCTCTCCAGACCTGCTGGACAACACATGGGGAAATTTTGAAATCAATCTGAAAAAGCTGGAAACACATGGCTGGTGAGTCAGATTCTTTTATTTTTATTTAGAGATACAGCACTGAAACAGGCCCTTCGGCCCACCGAGTCTGTGCTGACCAACAATCACCCATTTATACTAACCCTACAGTAATCCTATATTCCCTACCACCTACCTACACTAGGGGCAATTTACAACAGCCAATTTACCTATCAACCTGCAAGTCTTTGGCAGTGGGGGGAAACAGGAGCACCCGGTGAAAACCCACACAGTCACAGGGAGAACTTGCAAACTCCACACAGGCAGTACCCAGAATTGAACCCGGGTCGCTGGAGCTGTGAGGCTGCGGTGCTAACCACTGTGCCACTAGCCTCCACTCTGTGGAGAGAAAAGACAACTGATGGCATTCTGAACATGTACTATTCATCAGAACACCACAACCTTTGCTGATTAGAAGCAGGAAACATCAAAACTGTTATTCCCAGGACATTGACTGTCCACGGTTCTCACCCCTGCTACTGACCAGTTTCTCCAGCTAATTCATTTATCATGTTCTCTCTCACTGTCCAGTTTATTGTACATGTACAGGAGCTGACACTGAGACATACACAGGTCATGTAGTACCAGACAGGAGTGAATCATTCCCTCTTACCCAGTGTGTACTGTACATGTACAGGAGCTGACACTGAGACACCCGATACATTTATAAGGTAGGAGTGAGGTTTCACATTTTACCCTTCACGTACTGCATGAAGCAGAGAAACTAACCCTGGCTGTGGATAGTGAAATAAAAACAAATAAAGCAAATGTTGGAAACACATGACATGATGTGAAAGAAAAAGACAGTTATTGTTTAGAACCTGCCCTTCTTCTGAACTCAGTCGAAGGCCAAATGTTTGCTCTTTTCCTAGTTGGCCACTATCTAATGTTGGGACTGTCTTGACTTACTGAATCTCTGGAATATTGAAGATGTGGAGATGCCAAGTGTAAGGTAGTGGTGATGGATTGCCCATTGAAAGTGTTCTCGCTTGTCCCCCTCAGCAATGACAGGAGGGGCAGCAGCTGAAATTCGATCTGGAGAGTCAGGATCTTACACACTTCACACCATTATATAAACCCTGCCTGCAGCACTTTGGCCAACAGTCCCACTATTCACTCAACTCCTTTTCTCTGATTCTGAATTTTTGTTTTGTGACTTGTGTGTTCATAAAGGGAGCAAATAATCAGGATTCAGGAGTGGAACACATCCCATCAGTATCAGACACTCCCAGAGCAGGAACAGTACGGGGTTAGATACAGAGTAAAGCTCCCTCTACACTGTCCCATCAAACACTCCCAGGACAGGTACAGCACAGGGTTAGATACAGAGTAAAGCTCCCTCTACACTGTCTCATCAAACATTCCCAGGACAGGTACAGCACTGGGATTGGCTGGGCAATTTGGAGCATTTCCTGCAAGCAATCAGGGGGAGCAGCTGCACCTGTGCTGCAGCAATTGCAGAGTGGAGAGTGGAAACTGCAGCAACTGGGGAGAGAGACTGGAGAAAGATGAATACAGAGTGGAGAGTGGAGACTGCAGCAACTGGGGAGAGAGACTGGAGAAAGGTGAATACAGAGTGGAGGGAAACCATCAAGGAAGGCTGCAATTTTTCTGGAAAGGTGGGTGTCAGGGCACCTGAAAGACTCTGAAGTTTAAACTGTTTGGGGGAGGGAGAAGAGGCCTGAAGACTCAGGGGTGGGGCAGCCAAATCCAGTAGGGGCCCCTGTATTTGTATCGGTGTTTGCACACAGGGAGCTCCCTCCCCACCCCAACTGCCTGCTCGGGACAGCTGGAGTTGCCCGGGTGAAGACTGTCTTGTTAAAATCAGAAGAGGAGAGTACCGGGCGGCTCCAGCCGTCCCGGGCGAAGAAGCCTCCCCCAACTGGAAGACAACAAACAGTTTTGGACTAATTGTTATAAAGGTGCTCCAACTGGCAGTTGGATCAAACATCCTTTTCAGCCTTTCTCTCCCTTCCTCCACTCAGTCGCCTCAGTCACCTATCCTCCCCATTTCCTTTACCATCCTACCCCATCCTCCTCTACTCCCACTCCACCTTGTTTAAAGTTTGCTTTTTTAAAAAAATTGTGTAAATTTGTTTTGTTTCTTGGGGGTGGACGTAGCTCTTAGACCCCATGGCAAGCCCCTCTTCGCCGGTGGCGGGGCCTTCCCGTTCATATGCTGCTGCGGCTGCTGCAGCTGCACCTGTTGCCCCATCACCGTTTGCTTTATTAACAACGAAGCATGGGGTCAAGAGCTACGTCCACCCGAACATGACTATAGAGGCATGCGTGAAAGCAATGGCCGAGGTTGTCGGCCCTTTGGCCATTGTTGCAGCCTCTAAAATGTACGGGAAGGTAGTGTTTTTCCTGAAGACCGGGCGGGCGGTGTCCCTGGCTCTGAGCAAGGGGCTCACCGTGGGCGGGACCTTTCTGCCAGTGGACCCCCTGGAGGCCACTGCGCAAAGGCTCATTTTATCCAATGTCCCACCCTTCATCCCTGGTGAGCTCCTCCTTCCCCACCTGCACCATCTGGGGGAGGTAAAGACGGGGCTCACCCCAGTCCCGCTCGGTCTTCGGGAGAACAGCCTCCGACACGTGTACTCCTTCCGCCGCCAGTTATTCATGCAGCTGGCGCGGGAGGAGGTGACAGAGGGCCACTTCAATGTAGAATTCCAGGGGACGGCCTACCGCGTCTTCTGGACCTTGGACGGGGTGCGGTGCCATGTCTGTAAGGGGGTGGGGCATGTTCGTAAGAACTGCCCCAACCTCCCGGCTGCCAACTCCAACTCAGCGGCCCAGGGTGGCGACGCTGCACCTCCTCCCACCCCCACTACACCACCACCAGATACCATTCAGTCGGTACCGGAGGCTGTGGTTTTCACGGCCTCCGGCAGGGAGGGGGGTGACCGTCCAAGTGGAAGGAAGGCGCGGAGGAGAAATAAACATCGAGAGGCGCGTCCCCTGGATATCGTGACACTACCCGAGCCTGAGCTCAGCCCAAGGCCCGAACTCGGGAAGTCAACTTGCCCCAGGGCTGGGCTCAGGCCCAGGGTGAATAAAAAAAAGGAGAGTGTGGAGGTGGAGGCCTCTGATGATATGGAGGTCTCTGAGCCTCCGCACACAACTGGGAAAAAGAGGAGAAGGCACCCCTCCACAGAGGTAACAAGGGGCCCTGAGGCGCAGGGCCCATCTGTTGGAGGGGAGCTGTCTCCTGTTTCGGGTCCCCAGGTTTCCCCTACCGCCACCACCAAGGCTGCAAAGTCCGGGCAGGAGCACTCTATTCCTCAGGATGGAGGGGAGGGGAAGGCCCCGGTACTTGAGGCCCCTCCTGAAGGAGTAAGTGGGGCCCTGCTTGTGGTGGGGGAGCCTGGGGACGCCGCCCATTCTGCCACTGCTACTGGGTCGGGTGCCCTGAATGAAGGGGAGGGCGAGGCCCCAGAGGGTCGGGCATCCCAGCCGGAGTCCACCACCAACCAGGAGACACCCGACCCAGTTATAACTGAGAATGCTGCCCCATCTGCTGGGCCTGTGGGTGCTGGCGGAGCGGGAGGTAGCCTCCTCCCTCCGCCTCCAGTCTCGGCTCCGGCTGGTTTCCCGGAGTCCGGAACTTCTGTCTCCCCTGGACCACTCATTGACAGAGGTGGAGGGGGGTCCTGAACCGCTGGTGCCTACAGGCTCCAGTTTCACAATAGAACCCAGAGAGGACTCCTCCGCCATCGATCCTGGGGGTGGGATCGTGACGGAGGCGGGACCAGCTGGCGCGGCCGGGACGTCCGCCCCACAGTGTGTGGTAGATGTGTCGGCCGCTGGCGGTGACGACCCGGAGGAGGATGGGGATTTGGTGCGGGGCACGGAGGATGATCTTGATTCCATCGCCAGTGAGGTGGTGGAGTCCCTCGTGCCTCCCACCGAATCTCCTCTCATCCCCACGGCGGAACTCCGGGATTTCCTCGCGGCTTGCAGGGGTTGCCGCAATAAAGTTCAGCTGGCCCTCGACCGTTGGTCGAATCTGGCGCTGATCATACAGTCCGTCCGTGCCGCCCTTAAGATAGCGGGCAAGCGCGCGGACGTGAAACTGGTTGAGAGGCGCCGTTTTAATGTGTTCCTCAATGGGTTGCTGGGGGAGTGGAGGGCCAGGTGCACTTCCACTCCCTCCTCACAGTGAGGTGTTTGTGACGGGTTTTAAGTACCTTTGACATGAAGATAACCATAGCCAGCCTCAACATCAACGGCAGCAGAGGGGCTCACCGCAGATTTCACAATCTCTCAGTCCTTAGGGAAGGGAGATACGCGGTGAGCTTTCTGCAGGAAACCCACACCGTTCCGGGAGACGAAGCCACCTGGCTCCTGGAGTGGCAGGGTGGGGTCTACATGAGTCACCTCACCCCTATTTCTAGTGGGGTGGCTATCTTGTTGGCCCCGACTTTTCAGCCGGAGATCTTGGGGGTCAAGGAGCTAGTGCCGGGCCGCTTGCTCCACCTCGCCGTTCGCCTGGGTAGCGTGCCGCTCCACTTTGTGAATGTGTACGCGCCCAGGCCCGGCGCGTTGCAAGCGCGCTTCTTTGAAGAAGTGTCCGCTCTCTTGAGCTCCATCGATAGCGGCGAGTGCATCATCCTCGGTTGGGATTTTAACTGCACCCTCGAGGTGGGGGATCGCTCCGGTCCCCAGCGTGGCCAAGCGTCGGTGGAGAAGTTGAGGGGACTGATCAGCTCCCTTAACTTGGTGGACGTCTGGCGGAATCTCCATCCCGACTCCAGCGCCTTCACGTGGAGGTCTGGAGGAGGGGGGTCGCGAATCGACCGCCTCTACATTTCGCAGGCGTACGTCTCCCGCGTTTCGGCGGCCTCCATGCGGCTGGTGCCGTGCTCGGACCACCGCCTGGTGTGGGCGGAGTTTACTCCGCTCCGCACGCGGGCGGGGTCCGCGTACTGGCACTTTAACAACCGGCTGCTGGAGGACGTGCGATTTCGGGACTCGTTCTGTCGATTCTGGGCCGACTGGAGAAGGAAGCAGGGGGGCTTCCCTGCCTTGAGGCTATGGTGGGATGTGGGCAAGACTCACATCCGCGTCTTCTGTCAGGAGTACGCGAAGGGGTCGACCAAGAGGCGGGAAGCCGAGATCGGGCGCCTTGAGAGGGAGGTGCTCGACTTGGAGTCCCGCCTCGGTCATGCCGTCGTGGACCCGGCCCTGTGGCAGGCGTACAAAGAGAAGAAGGGCGCGCTGAGGGACCTGCAGCTCATAGGGTCCAGAGGCGCGTACGTGAGGTCGCGGATCCAGATCCTGGAAGATTTGGACCGCGCCTCACCCTTCTTCTACTCGCTGGAAAAATGGCGGGGGGTCCGTAAGCAGCTCATCGAGCTGCTGGCCGATGACGGATCCTCCATCACGGATCCGGAGGGAATGGGCCTCCTGGTCCGGACGTATTACAGTGCGTTGTTCTCTCCGGATCCGTCCAGCGAGGATGCGCGCAGAGTTTTGTGGGAGGCCCTGCAGCAGGTCAGCCCGGAGGGTGCCGAAGGATTGGAGGCTCTGCTCACGTTGGCGGAGCTGACTGGCGCCCTCCACCAGCTCTTGAGGGGCAAATCCCCAGGGCTGGATGGGTTGACCGTGGAGTTCCTCAGGGCGTTCTGAGACGTCCTGGGGGACGATTACGCGCGGGTCCTGGGGGAAAGCCTGGCGACCGGGGAGATGCCCCTCTCGTGGCGCAGGGCGGTCATCGTCCTGCTGCCGAAGAGGGGCGATCTCCGCCTGCTTAAAAACTGGCGTCCGGTATCCCTCCTCAGCACGGATTATAAGATCTTTGCCCGGGCTATGTCTACCCGCCTGGGCTCCGTGCTGGCCCACATGATCCACCCCGACCAGTCCTACACGGTCCCGGGCCGGTCCATCCAGGACAACATCCACCTGGTCCGGGACCTGATCCATCTTTCCCAGAGGACTGGTCAGTCGGTCGCCTTTCTCTCCCTCGATCAGGAGAAGGCGCTCGACAGGGTGGATCACGATTACCTTTTCGGGACTCTGCGCCCTTTCGGACTCGGGCCGCATTTTGTGGCCCGGGTCCGACTTTTATACGCCGCCGCAGAGTGTCTAGTCAAAGTTAAGGGGTCCTTGACGGCGCCCCTTCGATTTGGAAGAGGAGTGCGTCAGGGGTGCCCCATGTCCGGCCAATTGTATACCATCTGCGTGGAGCCCTTCCTGTGCCTGCTTCGCAGGAGGTTGACGGGATTGGCTCTGCGCGAGCCGGCCATGCGGGTCGTCCTCTCGGCTTACGCCGACGACGTGCTCCTCGCAATCACAGATCCCGTTGACTTGCGGAGGATGCGCGACTGCCAGCAGACCTTTTCTGCCGCGTCCTCCGCGAGGATCAATTGGGAGAAATGTTCCGGACTCCTGGTTGGTCAGTGGCGGGTGGACTCCCTGCCGGAGGAGATGACACCTTTTGCGTGGAGCACCACGCACCTCCTCTATCTAGGAGTCCACCTTAGCCCCGCTGAGGAAGCCTGGCCGGCAAACTGGCAGGAGTTGGAGGCGAAAGTCACCGCTCGGCTGGGGCGCTGGACAGGACTGCTCCGAGTGCTTTCCTACAGGGGCCGAGCGTTGGTCATAAACCAACTGGTGGCCTCCATGCTGTGGTACCGGTTGGTCACTTTGGCCCCGCCCCCTGTATTTGCCACCAAGATCCAGAAGAAACTCGTCGATTTCTTCTGGGGCAAGAGGAAACACTGGGTCTCTGCCGCGGTCCTGAGTCTTCCGATCGAGGAGGGCGGTCAGTCGCTGGTGTGCGTCCGCACCCAGGCTGTGACTCTCCGCCTTCGGACCCTGCAGAGATACCTGTACGTCGAGCGTCCTCCCAGATGGTGTGCGCTGGCGACGTATTTTTTCCGCCAGTGTCACTGCCTTCAAGACGACACGCAGCTCCCGGTGGAGTCCGTTAGCCGCGCCTCTCTGAGGGAGTTGCCTGTCTTTTACCGGGATCTTTTCCGAGTCTGGAACATGGTCGCCTCCAGTCAGGGCGCTCCCCCGCCGGCGGAGGAGAGCGCCTCGGCTGTCCGGGCGGCCGACTCCGGGGACGGTCCGGCGGGTGGAGGAGTAGCCGAAACCCCCGGGACGCCCCTCACTGCGGGTGGTGAGGGGGCTCGGGAGTGCGGAGCGATCCCGGCCGAGCTGACCCCCGCTTGGCCGGAACTGCTCATCAGACCCAGGCCCCGAAACCCTCCTCGGGAGCCGGTCCCGCACAACCCGAGCCGCCTCTCGGAAATGCCCTCCGTGCCATTCCAATCGGCGCGGAAGGGTTTCCTGTACGGGCTGCTCCTGCACACTCTCCACTTCCTCGCCCTCGTCAGCCGGCCGGACACGCCCTGGCGGTCCGCGTTGCCATCTGGCGGCGAGGGGAAACCCCGATGGAGGTCTCTCTACGCGGGAGTCTTCCCCCTTTACATCGGGGACCTGGGGTGGAGGGTGCTGCACAGAGCAGTCCCGTGCAATAGGCTTTTAAGTAGGTTCACGGACTCCCAGGCCACCTGTACTTTCTGCGGCCTGGACGAGTCCGTGTTCCACATTTATACGGAGTGTGCGAGGTTGCAGCCCCTATTTGAGTATCTGAAGGGGCTGCTCCTCAAATTCTGGCTGCACTTCAGTCCCACGCTCCTGATCTTTGGGCACCCGGTGCGGAGGGGCTTGGGCCGGGAGGAGGATCTCCTCGTCGGTCTGCTCCTGGGCCTGGCCAAGGTGGCAATTCACAGGTCCAGGTTGCGGGCCGTCGGGGGGTCCGTCCTCCCAGATTGCCTGCCCCTCTTCTGCGGTTACGTTCGCGCCGGGTGTCCCTGGAAAAGGAGCATGCGGTGTCCGCCGGTACGCTTGAGGCCTTCCGCGACCGGTGGGCACCGCAGGGACTGGAGTGCATTGTCGACGCCGAGAATGGCATTTTAGTTTGAGTTTTTTGTTTATTTATCTGGTTTTAATAAAGTTATTTTAAAAATATAAGTATGTATATAAAGGGGGCCTGAGGAATAAAGGCCCCCTCGACATATAAAATATATATAATGGGGGCCTGAGGAATAAAGGTCCCCTCGACATAAAAAATATATATAAAAGGGGCCTGGGGTATAAAGGTCACCTTAAAGAAAAACAAGAAAAAAACAAAAACAAAAAAAAACGGGGGGTTAGATACAGAGTAAAGCTCCCTCTACACTCTCCCCCATCAAACACTCCCAGGACAGGTACAGTATGGGGGTTAGATACAGAGTAAAGCTCCCTCTACACTGTCCCCATCATCACTCCCAGGACAGGTACAGTACGGGGGTTAGATACAGAGTAAAGCTTCCTCTACAAAAAAAAAGAAAAAGAAAAAAAAACGGGTCAGATACAGAGTAAAGCTCCCTCTACACTGTCTCATAAAACACGCCCAGGACAGGTACAGCACGCGTTAGATACAGAGTAAAGCTCCCTTTACACTGTCTGATCAAACACTATTGGCTCACAAAAGAAGTTAGATCAAAGGAAGTGGCTTATAAGGTTGATAGAAAAAGTGGTAAACCCGAGGATTGGGAGCAATTTAGAATCCAACAAAGGATGACCAAGAAACTGATAAAGAAAGGGAAAAGAGAATATGAATGCAAGCTGGTGAGAAACATAACGGCAGACTGTAACAGCTTCTTTAGGTATGTGAAAAGGAGAAGATCAGCAATGTCAAATGTGGGCCCATTACAGGGGGAGACAGGAGAATTTATAATGGAGAATAGGGAAATGGCGGAGAAACTAAACAATTACTTTGTGTCTTTCTTCACGGAGAAAGATACAGAAAATCTCCCAGAAATACTAGAGAACCAAGGGACTTGTGAAAACGAGGAGCTGAAAGAAATTAGTATAAATAAAGAGGTAGTACTCGAAAAATTAACTGGATTGAAGGTTGATAAATCCCCTGGACCAGATGAGCCACATCCCAGAGTATTGAAGGAGGTGACTATAGAGATAGTAGATGTATTGGTGGTTATCTTTCAAAATTCTGTCAATTCTGGAAGGGTTCCTGCAGACTGGAAAGTAGCATATGTAACCCCAGTATTTAAGAAGGGAGGGAGAGAGAAAAAGGGGAACTACAGACCTGTTAGTTGGTCGTCAATAATAGAGAAAATAAAGGATGAGATAACTAAACACTTAGAAAATAATGATATGATTGGGCAGAGTCAACATGGATTTGTGAAAGGGAAATCATGTTTGACAAACCTGTTGGAGTTTTTTTGAGGATGTTTCTTGTAACATAGTGTCATGCCCCCACCTGCCAAGAATGAGGCATATTAATTTTGCCACATGGACATTAAACTTCAAATTGTTGTTGGGAAGAAGAGAAGGCCTGTTACAAGGACTGCCAGACCATGGCTGGAAAAATTTTTTTTACATACTAACAGACATTGAAGGCAGGGAAGCGCATTCCATTCCCTGCTAAGATGATACAATGCACAGAGCCAAGATAAAAGCAAAATACTGCGGATGCTGGAAATCTGAAATAAAAACAAGAAATGCTGGAACCACTCAGCAGGTCTGGCAACATCTGTGGAAAGAGAAGCAGAGTTAACGTTTCGGGTCAGTGACCCTTCATCGGAACTGACAAATATTAAAAATGTCACAGGTTACAAGCAAGTGAGGTGGGGGTGGGGCAAGAGATAACAAAGGAGAAGGTGCAGATTGGACAAGGCCACATAGCTGACCAAAACGTCATGGAGCAAAGGCAAACAATATGTTAATGGTGTGTTGAAAGACAAAGCATTAGTACAGAATAGGTGTTAACGGACTGAATATTGAACAGCAGCAAGTGCAAACATGAAAAAAAACCAATGGGTAAGCAAACTGAACAAACTAAGATGAAATGAAATAAATGCAAAAAAAGGTTGTAAAAAATGTACAAAAGAAAAAAAGAAGAAAAAAGAAAAAACAACTAAAAATGAAAGTAAAATGGGGGGCTGTCATGCTCCGAAATTATTGAACTCAATGTTCAGTCTGGCAGGCTGTAGTGTGCCTAATCGGTAGATGAGATGCTGTTCCTCGAGCTTGCGTTGATGTTCACTGGAACACTGCAGCAATCCCAGGACAGAGATGTGAGCATGAGAGCAGGGGGGAGTGTTGAAATGGCAAGCAACCGGAAGCTCAGGGTCCTGCTTGCGGACCGAGCGGAGGTGTTCCGCAAAACGGTCACCCAGTCTGCGCTTGGTCTCCCCAATGTAGAGGAGACCACATTGTGAACAGCGAATACAGTATACTACATTGAAAGAAGTACAAGTAAATTGCTGCTTCACCTGAAAGGAGTGTTTGGGGCCTGGGATAGTGAGGAGAGAGGAGGTAAATGGGCAGGTATTGCACCTCCTGCGATTGCAGGGGAAGGTGCCATGGGATGGGGACGAGGTGGTGGGGGTAATGGAGGAGTGGACCAGGGTGTCGCGGAGGGAACGAGCCCTTCGGAATGCTGACAGGGGAAGGGAGGGGAAGATGCGTTTGGTAGTGGCATCACGCTGGAGGTGGCAGAAATGGCAGAGGATGATCCTTTGGATATGGAGGCTGATGGGGTGGAAAGTGAGGACAAGGTTCTGGGAGGGAGGGGAAGGGTTGAGGGCAGAGGTACGGGAAATGGGCCGGACACGGTTGAGGGCCCTGTCAACAACAGTGGGGGGGAATCCTCGGTTGAGGAAAAAGGAGGTCATACCAGAAGCACCGTCATGGAAGGTAGCATCATCAGAGCAGATGCATCGAAGACGGAGAAACTGGGAGAATGGAATGGAGTCCTTACAGGAGATAGGGTGTGAAGAAGTGTAGTCGAGGTAGCTGTGGGAGTCGGTGGGCTTATAATGGATATTAGTAGACAACCTATCCCCAGAGATGGAGACACAGAGCCAAGACATGGTCAGACCAGTTAGTCACATGTCTAATCTGCTTGGCAATCTCGAGGTTTCTGAATTCTACAGTTTGAACTGAGAGCATGCAGAAAGCAGAATGCTCCTGGACTGAAGAAGACCTCCTGTCTCTCCAGCTTGCTACAATCTCTTTCTCACAAGCCTCTGGATCCGCTGAAGACAGATGAATCCCAAGAGAGAAAAGTCTCCTACAGCGAACAAGGTTTAGGAAGAATATTGGACCCCATCGGAAAGCAAAATCTACCTACAATCAAGGACACTTCAGAGAGCTCGAAGAACCATAACAACAACTCTTCAGATATTGCCTCAAGCTTTTCCACTTTATTTCTCTTTTGTTCTTTTCTGTCTCTATTTGCATGTGTTTATCACGTATGCATGCTTGTGTGGGGTGCGTCGTGTATCTGTATGTGTTAACTGAATTAGAGTTTAAGTTGAAGTTTAAAAAATTTCAACTTTTTTTCTTTAAATCTAAGAAAACTTGTTTGTGCTGGTTTCTTTGCCTTATAATTAGAAAGCGGTGAACAAGGATTCACTAAGGGGGAGCGAACAACACGGTGTGTTTAAAATTAAACCCTGTTACAGTAAGACCAGATGAAGGCGGAAAGGGAACCCTTGACCACTTTCTCACCTGGTCGTAACAATAGATAAAGGAGAACCAATGGATGTGGTGTATTTGAATTTTCAGAAGGATAAGGTCCCACACAGGAGGTTAGTGGACAAAATTAGAGCACATGGGATTGGGGGTAATATACTGGTATGGATCAAGAATTGGTTAACAGACAGAAAGCAGAGATTAGGAATAAACGGTCATTCTCAGGATGGCAGGCTGTTACTAGTGGGGTACTGCAAGGATCAATGCTTGGACCACAGCTATTCAGTCAATATAAATGATTTGGATATTTCCAAATTTGCTGCTGACACAAAACTAGGTGGGAATGTAAGATGTAAGGAGGATGCGAGGAGGCTTCAGGGTACTTGGACAAACTAGGTGAATGGGAAAAAACATGGCAGATGGAATATAGAA
This sequence comes from Heterodontus francisci, assembly GCF_036365525.1. Taxonomy (NCBI): domain Eukaryota; kingdom Metazoa; phylum Chordata; class Chondrichthyes; order Heterodontiformes; family Heterodontidae; genus Heterodontus; species Heterodontus francisci. Next base: position 111,027,294 of record NC_090378.1, read on the forward strand.
AAAACAGAAATGCAGAGTATTTCTTAAATGCTGAGAGGTTGGGAAGTGTTGATGTCCAAAGGGACCAGAATGTCCTTGTTCATGAATCACTAAAAGTTAGTATGCAGGTGCAGCAGGCAAGCAGAAAGGCAAATGGTATATTGGCCTTTATTGCAAGGTATTTTGAGTACAGGAGTAAAGAAGTCTTGCTGCAATTGTATAGAGCCTTGGTGAGACCACACCTGGAGTATTGTGTACAGTTTTGGTCTCCTTATCTAAGGAAGGATATACTTGCCATAGAGAGAGTGCAATGGAGGTTCACCAAACTAATCCCTGGGATGGCACGATTGTTTTATGAGGAGAGATTGAGGAAACTGGGCCTGTGTTCTCTGGAGTGTCAAAGAATGAGAGGTGATCTCAATGAAACCTACAAAATACTTACAGAGTGTGATAGGGTGGATGTAGATAGGATGTTTCTTCTGGCTGGTGAGTCTAGAATCAGGAGACATAGTGTCAGCATTAAGGAGTAGGCCATTTAAAACTGAGATAAAGGGAAATTTTTTTCACTCAGAAGGTGGTGAATCTTGGGAATTCTCCACTCCAGAGGGCTGTGGAATTGAGCATGTTCCAGATAGAAATTGATCGATATCTGGAGACTATTGACATCAGGGGATATGGGGATAGCGCGGGAAAGTGACATTGAGGTAGCTGACCAAGGAGGATCTAATTGAATGGTGGAGCTCATCACCACCTTCTCAAGGGCAATTAGGCTTGGGAAATAAGTGCTGGCCTAGCCAACAATACTCACATCCCATGAACGAATAAAAAGAGGTACGCTTGACGGGCTGAATGGCCTACTCCTCTTCCTATATTCCTTTGTTCCCAGGGGAGGTAGAACTCCCTCTACACTGTCCCATCAATGCACTTGGACCCCCAAACTCAGACAAACACTTAGTAACTCTGCAGAGTGACACTGTTTCATTGCCCACATCCAACACTGCTTGAGATTGCCAATTAGTGTGAAGTGAGAAGATCTGTGATGATCTGACAATGCAGTTTTAAAACATCTCAAGGACTTTCATAGGAGCCTTAAATTGACACTGAGTCAAAGAAGGAGACTTTAGGAACAGTGACTAAATGTTTGGTCAAAGAGGTCAGTTTTAAAGTATGTCTTAAAGGATCCGCTGATAGGTTCTGGTTAGTCTATGCCAAAAAATTGGGAACAGCCTCATTCTGCAATTAGCCCCAAATTTCTAGCAACTGTCAAGATGATATCAGCCATTAATCTCATTTCATAGAAGGATACAGCACAACATTCCCAATGCCCCCAGACATCTGAGGTCCACCCTCCTGCACTGTTTCTTCAGCCAAGCATTAACCTGTCTTATCCTACTATTGCTGTACTCACTAGCATGTGGTACAGGGAGTAACTTAGAGATTACTACCTTTGAGGTTCTGCTTTTTAACTTCCTCTCAAGATCCTAAACCACTTGACTGCAGGGCTTCAATGCTTTTCCTCCCTGTCATTGGTTCCCTTATGGAACATGACTTCTGGCTGTTCCTCTTCCCCGCTCAAAATGGTCTCCATCCTCTCAGCGAAATGCTTTACCCTGGCAGCAAGGAAGCAACATACCATAAGGTTTTCAAGCCAGCCATTGCAGAAATGCTTGTTATTCCCCAACCATTAAATCTCCTATGGTACTTCATTTCTAAGCTTTGCTGTGCCCCCTCTGCAGTCATTGCCCCTGGTGCTGTGGAAATATTCCAGACGACATTCCCCTGAGGCATCATCACCTACATTGGTATTCAGCACTGAAAACCAGTTTCAGAGTGCCATATTCCCAGAGGATTCCTGTGCTGAATGCCTCTTCCTACCCTGTTGGATGGCTACCCTCTTACTATTCTCCTGAATTCTCTGTAGCTGCTAGGTGGCTACCTCCTGGAATGTGTGTACCAAGAAATTCTTAGCCTCCCGTTTGCCCTGCTGTGACTCCAGCCACTCCTCAAGTTCAGAAACCATGAGCATGAGTTCGAGGAACTGGAGAAACTTCCTGCACAAGTGGTTATCCAGGACACATGAAGGGTCTTGGAGTTCCCATATGACACAGGAATTGCAGGCAACAGGTCTCAGCTCTCCCATTATTATTCTTAAATGCCTACCTACTCACAACATACATATGTTTATATGTTTTTAGTTCTCTATCCCCTTACTCTTTGTTACTATTTATTGAACTGTACTCGGCATCTTGACCAAGCATCAGAAAAGGATAAGACTTAGTGCATGTGGCATGTACTTACCTGGTTCAAGTAGGAATGATGCCATGCATGGATGTCTACAATCAAACAGTGGCAAGTGGGAAATCTTGGGTTGCATTAAATTGAGGGAGGTTGCTGCTGGGAGGAGTGGGAGCCCAGACACAATGGGAATACATTTTTAACCTAATACGACCAGCAGAAATCAACTTTGTAGCCTTGACAGAAATTCCAGCAATCAAAGTTGCAGCAGCTGATGGGGAGATCGCTTCCAAGGAAATTCCCACAGGAATACTTCCATTTCAGACACCAGATGGCGGCATCAAGCACTCTCTAAGGTCAGTCGCACCACATAGCCAGTTTCCCCTGAAGGGTTTTTGGACTTTGCAATACAGCTTTAAGAAAACCAAAAGATTGACTGGAAGCTTGGATAAAGGGATTGGGTTTGGTTAAGTGAACTGTTAAACTGACTATTCAAGAAGGCATACTGGGAGAGATGATAAGTGATATGTTAACTGTCTGGTAGACCATGGGTAAGGAGTCCTTGAGTGACTATGTGAATTGTCTAAACACCAGGGGCTGTTTGACAGAATCATAGAATGGTTACAGCACAGAAGGAGGCCATGCAGCCCATCATGTCCATGTCAGTTTTTGTAACCATGGGAGAGAAAGTGTGTGGAAAGTTAGTACTACATGTTTTTGGCAGCTAGAATGGGACAAGAGTAGCCATTCTGAAGTGAAAACAGGGGACGATCCAGGGCACAGTCCAGAAGGATGGCAAAGGGGAACTAATCTCTCAATCGCCTGAAGCAGAAAAATTGGCCATTTGAAGTTTTCAGTTGATGAAGGTTCTGGTTTTCTAATGTCAACAACACCAATAGGTTAGAAACCTTTAAAGCTTTTCTGCTGGGTTGATCTTACCTCTGATTCCCCTAAAGAGTAAATAGTTTCAAACACCTCCAATGATCTGCCTTAATAGGCCATTCCGACAGTACCAATGCAACATTGCTGTTTTCCCCATAACCATCACCTTATGATTGGCTGCTTTTGCCCCATTACTGCTGAACTAGAGGCGGTTACATCCTGCACACGAGGAACTTGCTTGGATGAGTGCAACTCCAACAACAAGATGCTCAACAAAGGACAAAGCAGCCTGCTTGACTGACACCTCAACCACAACCTTAAACATTCACTCCCTCCACCACCGATGCACAGTGGCAGCAGTGTGTACTATCTACAAGATGCACTGCAGCAATGCTTCTTAGACAACATCTTCCAAACCCGCGACCTCTTCTGCCTAGAAGGACAAAGGCAGTAGATGCACGTGAACACCACCAACTGCAAGTTCTCCTCCAAGCCGCACACCTGGAACTATTTTGTCGTTCCTTCACTATCACTGGGTCAAAATCCTGGAACTCCCTTCCTAACAGCACTATGGGTGTACCCACACCATATGGATTGCAGCGGTTCAAGAAGACAGCTCACCACCATCTGCTCAGGGGCAATTAGGGATGGGCAATAAATGCTGGCTTTGCCAGCAATGCCCACATCATATGAACATACGAACATACGAATTAGGAGCAGGAGTAGGCCACTTGGTCCCAGGAACCTGCTCCGCCATTCAATAAGATCATGGCTGATCTGATTGTAACCTCAACTCCACATTCCAGCCTACCCCGATAACTTTTCACCCCTTTGCATATCATGGCCTCTAGTTCCTTTCCATATCCTGTGAATGAATAAAGAAAAGTTTTAAAACTGGGATGAAGCTGGTGCCAGCTTACAGCCAACACAAACAGAGGGCTGCCACCTCATCTGTACTCCAACCCTGCATCTGAAGGCCAATGGACAGTGCCTGTCATTGTACAGTGGCACTTGCAATAGCTTCACATCAGGGTTGAGGTTTGAGCATCAGACGGTGTGGGCAACACTCATGCTAGCCGTTTGCAATCCAGTGATTTGATTTTCTTTGACAAGCTTTGAATTGCCAATATTTGTGGAATGCCCCTTTAAGGCATGGCAGTGACCCTTTAAATCTGCCACTGCACTGGCCATTCCAGTCTCCACTGGATGCCTGAATGTTCCTGGTGCAAGGCCCAATCTGTACAGTGAGCTGAATAATTGTGCAGGTCAGTGGGCCTGGGCAGCTTGTGGGGCTGTGCAGTATGAAGGAGCATTTCCAGACCCTGCAGCAGACAGAGAAGAGCTGCCCTCGTATCTGTGCCTTTGCCTTTCTCTCATCAGCCCTATGTGGAGACATCTGCCAGTTTCCTCGCACTGACTGGGACACAGGACATCGCACACAGTGTCCAACTTCTCTCAGGCCCTAGAGTCATCTCTCCAGCTGCTGCACTTTGATTTGCCTTTCATCCCTTTGGCATGCCTGTTGGGCATAGTTACGGGCAGTTTTGCCACCAGGGTTGTCAACTCTAGGTTGGGTATAATCCTTGAGGTGTCATCACATGACTAACCGTCTCCAACCGCCCTGCCCCACACTCCGGTCATTGGCCACCCGACATGTCCATTCTCAGTGCCCACCCTCTTCTTGGCCTCATTGGAAAGCAGACAGAATTATTATTACCCAACTGGATGATAGTTGACTGCCCATCAAACAGACTTTTGCTTAACCCAACTCCAGTATATAAATAATAAATAAAAGTGATGCAAAAAGAAAATGAAAATAAACAGAATGTCTTTGTAATGTCTGTCTTGGGTTTGTTTGTTTACAGCAGGGTCCAGGAGATTAATTTTTAGTTCCAGGTTGGCAACTCTGTATGCCACTGGCATTCTCCATCGCAAGAACTAGGTCAGATTTCCCCAGCTTCCCTCCTTCTGACTTCCACGTTTTTGTTGTAAGTGCTTGGGCTTATTTGTTGAGGTAGCCGGGAACAAAATTTTCCGATCACCTGCACGTAGGCATCCCGGGAATGACTCTCACATCCGCTCGCCCGGCAGCTGGCTTGGTTTCAGAGGCACAGCTGTATTGCTGGCTCGGGTGCTGGTTTTCACCTGTGCCAGCTGTTTGAAAAGGCCTCAGAGTTCCAGAAGTACCCCAACCATCTGGACGAATGAAAAATAAAAACAAAACACTGAAACTGCGAGCAAACCAACATCAGCAGAGGAGGAAGCGATATTCAGTGTGCCATACAAAATCCAGCTGGAGGAGAAGTCAATCCTACCCCGGAGTGTAAATTAACTTCTTTCATAAAGAAAACAGTTACTGCCTGAGCATCTGGTCTGGAGCAGATTTGAGAGCTACCAGGAAATGTTGATAAGGGAGGTCTATTGACCGACCCATCGCATCCTTCCAGATAAACCTGCATTCTCCTAATCTCCACATTAATCTCTTGAATGACTTTTTGCCTCCAATTCCTTTCAATGCTCAAAGTCCATCCCAGTATTCATCACTGTGTGTGTGTGTGTCCGTGTGTGTGTGTGACATGCTTCCGAACATCAGTCCTAAACTTAACAGTTTGTACCTGTATCACCATGAGCATAATGTAACTTGAAATAACGCTCAGGTGTAGCATTTTCTATCTCACTTTGAACTTTACAGAATTTCGATAAGAACCTCACCTACCTTCCTTTTCTCCTGCACAAAAGTCTGAGACTATCACGAAGACAAAAGGGAGAGAGGGTTTGGGAGAAATTTCTCTACACAGAGTGTTGCTGGAGTATGGAATGCTTTGCCACAGAGAATGTTTGACGCAGTGACCATTGCATCTTTTAAAGATAAATTGGGTAAATATTTGAAGTAGAGGAAGATGGGGAGCATGTGGGGCAGTGTAGATAGTTTCTTCCATTCCTCCAACTACGAGTTGGCAAATAGCCAATGGGCTGAATGGCCTTCTTGTTTGGTTCTCTGGTTACATGGTCAGTTACTCCTTGGAACACATTGCTTCTTGTATTGCTGGGATCATAGGCATGTCATCTGTAGAATGCAGACAATCGGGATTAAATAATAGTTGTTTTAAGGTCAGATAATGATAGTGGTTGAGTTTGTTATAAAGCAAACTGTCGATGCTGTTTTGATGGATTATAGATAGAACATAGATGGACTTGGTAGATGGATTGTAGATACACCAGGGATGGACCGTTAGCTGTATGGTAGATACATCAAAGGTGGACCAGTGGATGGATTGTGGAAGGACTGTAGATGATCTGTAAATAGACTATAGATGGACCAGTAGGGGGATTTCACATGAACTGTAGATGGACCCTAAATGTATTCTAGATGGCAGGGAGATGATCCGTAGATGGATTAGATGGTCTGTAAAGGGATTGTAAATGTTCTGCAGATAGATAGTAGATGATTATTTATTTTTATTTAATTTATTTTTTATTTAGAGATACAGCACTGAAACAGGCCCTTCGGCCCAACCGAGTCTGTGCCGACCATCAAACACCCATTTATACTAATCTTACACTAATCCCATATACCTACCACATCCCGACATTCCCCCAATTCCCTGACCACCGACCTATATTAGGGGCAATTTACAATGGCCAATTTACCTATCAACCGGCAAGTCTTTGGCTGTGGGAGGAAATTGGAGCAACCGGCGAAAACGCACGCGGTCACAGGGAGAATTTGCAAACTCCGCACCGGCAGTACCCAGAATTGAACCCGGGTCGCTGGAGCTGTGAGGCTGTGGTGCTAACCACAGCGCCTGTAGATGGATTGTAGATGATCTGTAGATGGATTGTAGATGCTCGGTAGATCGATTGTAGATGGATTGTGGATGGATTGTAAATGATCTCGAGTTGGATTGTAAATGATCTGTAGATGGATAGTAGATGGTTGTAGATGGATAGTAGATGGTTGTAGATGGATTGTAGATGATCTGTAGATGGATTGTAGATTATCTGCAAATAGATTGCAGATGATTTGTAGATGGATTATGGATGGACAGTAGCTGCATTGTAGACAATCAGCAGATGGATTGTAGATGGTCCGTAGAGGGATTGTAGATGATCGGTAGATCGATTGTGGATGGATTGTAAATGATCTGTATTTGGATTGTAAATGATCTGCAGATGGATAGTAGATGGTTGTAGATGATCTGTAGACGGATTTTAGATTATCTGCAAATAGATTGTAGGTGATCTGTAGATGAGTTTCAAATGGTCTGTAGATGGATTGTAGATGATCTGTAGATGGATTATAGATGATCTGTAGATGGCTTGTAGATAATCTGTAGACGGATTGTAGATGATCTGAAAGATGGGTTGTCGATGGATTGTGGATGATCTGTAGATGTTTGTAGATGATCTGTAGATGGACTGTAGGTGATCTGTAGATGATCTGTAGATGGATTGTAGATGATCTGTAGCTGGATTGTAGATGGTCTGTAGATGGACTGTAGATGATTGTAGATGATCTGTAAAGGGATTGTAGATGATCTGAAAGATGGATGTTAGATGGTTGTAGATGGATTGTGGATGATCTGTAGACGGATTTTAGATGATCTGTAGACGGACTGTCGATGATCTGAAGATGGATTGTAGATGGTTGCAGATGGATGGTAGATGATCTGTAGGCGGATTTTAGATGATCTGTAGATGGATTGTAGATGGTTGTAGATGATCTCAAAATGGATTGTAGATGATCTGCAAATGGCGGTAGATGGATTGTGGATGATCTGTAGATGGTTGTAGATGATCTGTAGATGGATTGTAGATGCTCTGCAAATGGATTGTAGATGAACTGTAGATGGATTGTAGTTGGATGTAGATGATCTGTAAATGGATTGTAGATGGTCTGCAAATGGAGGTAGATGGATTGTGGATAATCTGTATATGGATGGTAGATGGTTGTAGAAGATCTGTAGATGATCTGTAGCTGGATTGTAGATGGATTGAGATGGATTGTAGATGATCTGTAGCTGGATTGTAGATGGTTGTAAATGGATTGTATATGATCTGTAGATGGATTCTAGATGATCTGTCGATGGATTGTAGATGTTTGTAGATGGATTGCAGATGATCTGTGGATGATTGTAGGTGATCTGAAGATGGATTGTAGATGTTTGTAGATGGATTGCAGATGATCTGTTGATGGATTTTAGATGATCTGACGATGGATTGTAGATGGTTGTAGATGGAGTGTAGATGATCTGTAGATGGATTCTAGATGATCTGTAGACGGATTGTAGATGATCTGAAGATGGATTGCAGACGGTTGTAGATGGATTGTAGATGATCTGTAGTTAGTTTGTAGATGGTCTGTAAATGAATTGTAGATAATCTGTAGATGGATTGTAGAAGGACTGTAGACAGATTATAGATGTTCTGTAAATGGATTGGACATGGTTGTAGATGATCTGAAAATGGATTGTAGATAATCTGCAAATGGAGGTAGATGGATTGTAGATGATCTGTAGCTGGATTGTAGATGGATTGCAGATGATCTGTAGATGGATTGTAGATGAACTGTAGATGGATTGTAGTTGGCTGTAGATGATCTGTAAATGGATTGTAGATGGTCTGCAAATGGAGGTAGATGGATTGTGGATAATCTGTACATGGATGGTAGATGGTTGTAGAAGATCAGTAGATGATCTGTAGCTGGATTGTAGATGGATTTAGATGGATTGTAGATGATCTGTAGATGGATTGTAGATGGTTGTAAATGGATTGTATATGACCTGTAGATGGATTCTAGATGATCTGTCGATGGATTGTAGATGTTTGCAGATGGATTGCAGATGATCTGTGGATGATTGTAGGTGATCTGAAGATGGATTGTAGATGATCTGTAGATGGATTCTGGATGATCTGTCGACGGATTGTAGATGATCTGAAGATGGATTGTAGACGGTTGTAGATGGATTGTAGATGATCTGTAGACGGACTGTCGATGATCTGAAGATGGATTGCAGACGGTTGTAGATGGATTGTAGATGATCTGTAGTTAGATTGTAAATGTTCTGTAAATGGATTGTAGATAGTCTGTCGATGAATTGTAGATGGACTGTAGATGGATTCTAGATGGTCTGTAGATGGATTGTAGATGTTTGTAGATGGATGTAGATGATCTGCAAATGCAGGGAGATGGATTGTGGATGATCTGTAGATGAATTGTAGATGCTCTGCAAATGGATTGTAGATAGTCTGTCGATGAATTGTAGATGGACTGTAGACGGATTATAGATGTTCTGTAAATGGATTGGACATGGATGTAGATGATCTGAAAATGGATTGTAGGTAATCTGCAAATGGAGGTAGATGGATTGTGGATAATCTGTATATGGATGGTAGATGGTTGTAGATGATCTGTAGATGGATTGTAGATGGTTGTAGATGATCTGTAAATGGATTGTAGATGGTCTGCAAATGGAGGTAGATGGATTGTGGATAATCTGTACATGGATGGTAGATGGTTGAAGAAGATCTGTAGATGATCTGTAGCTGGATTGTAGATGGATTTAGATGGATTGTAGATGATCTGTAGCTGGATTGTAGATGGTTGTAAATGGATTGTATATGATCTGTAGATGGATTCTAGATGATCTGTCGATGGATTGTAGATGTTTGTAGATGGTTTGCAGATGATCTGTGGATGATTGTAAGTGATCTGAAGATGGATTGTAGATGTTCTGTAGATGGATTGTAGATTGTCTGTAGATGGATTCTAGATGGTTGTAGATGGATTGTAGATGATCTGTAGATGGATGTAGATGATCTGTCAATGAATTGTAGATTATCTGTAGATGATCTGTCGATGGATTGTAGATGCATTATAGATAATCTGTACATGGATTGTAGATGATGTGCAGATGGATTGTATATGGTTGTAGATGGATTGTAGATGGCTGTGGTTGCATTGTAAATGATGTGTAGATGAATTGTAGATGATCTGTAAATGGATTGTAGATGGTTGTAAATGAATTGCAGATGATGTGTAGATGGATTCTAGATGATCTGTAGATGATCTGTAGATGGATTGCAGATGTTTATGGATGGATTGTAGATGATCTGTTGATGGATCTTAGATGAACTGAAGATGGATTGTAAATGGTTATAGATGATCTGTAGAGGGATTGTAGGTGATCGGAAGATGGATTGTAGATGATCTGTAGATGGATTGTAGATGGTTGTAGATGATCTGTAAATGATCTGTAGATGGATTGTAGATGATCAGTAGCTGGTTTGTAGATGATCTGTAGATGGATTGTAGATGGTTGTAGATGATCTGTAAATGATCTGTAGATGGATTGTAGATGATCAGTAGCTGGTTTGTAGATGATCTGTCGATGGATTGTAGATGGATTGTAGATAGTTGTGGATGATCTTCATATGATCTGTGGATGGATTGTATGTAGATTGCAGCTAATCTGTAGCTGGAGTGTAGATGATCTGTTGCTGGATTGTAGATGATCTGTAGATGGATTGTAAATGGATTGCAGATGATCTGTAGATGGATTGTAGATGGATTGCAGATGATCTGTAGATGGATTGTAGATGCTCTGCAAATGGATTGTAGATGAACTGTAGATGGATTGTAGATGATCTGTAGATGGATTGTAGATGCTCTGCAAATGGATTGTAGATGAACTGTAGATGGATTGTAGTTGGCTGTAGATGATCTGTAAATGGATTGTAGATGGTCTGCAAATGGAGGTAGATGGATTGTGGATAATCTGTACATGGACGGTAGTTGGTTGTAGAAGATCTGTGGATGATCTGTAGCTGGATTGTAGATGGTTGTAAATGGATTGTATATGATCTGTAGATGGATTGCAGATGATCTGTCGATGGATTGTAGATGATCTGTCGATGGATTGTAGATGTTTGTAGATGGATTGCAGATGATCTGTGGATGATTGTAGGTGATCTGAAGATGGATTGTAGATGTTCTGTAGATGGATTGTAGATGATCTGTGGATGATTGTAGGTGATCTGAAGATGGATTGTAGATGTTCTGTAGATGGATTGTAGATTGTCTGTAGATGGATTCTAGCTGGTCTGTCGATGGATTGTAGATGATCTGAAGATGGATTGTAGATGGTTGTAAATGGATTGTATATGATCTGTAGATGGATTGCAGATGATCTGTGGATGATTGTAGGTGATCTGAAGATGGATTGTCGATGTTCTGTAGATGGATTGAGATGTTCTGTAGATGGATTCTAGACGGTCTGCAGATGGATTGTCGATGGATTGCAGATGATCTGTTGATGGATTTTAGATGGTTGTAGATGGAGTGTTGATGATCTGTAGATGGATTCTAGATGATCTGCAGACGGATTGTAGATGATCTGAAGATGGATTTTAGATGGTTGTAGATGGAGTGTTGATGATCTGTAGATGGATTCTAGATGACCTGTTGACGGATTTTAGATAAACTGAAGATGGATTGTAAATGGTTATAAATGATCTGTAGAGGGATTGTAGGTGATCGGAAGATGGAGTGTAGATGTTCTGTAGATGGATTGTCGATTATCTGTAGAGGAATTGCAGATGAGTTTTAAATGGTCTGTCGATGGATTGTAGATGGCTGTAGATGGATTGCAAATTTTCTTTCGATTGTTGTCGATGATCTGTAGCTGGATTGTAGATGGTCTGTAGCTGGATTGTAGATGATCTGTAGACGGATTGTAGATTATCTGTAAATAGATTGGAGATGATCTGGAGATGAGTTTCAAATGGTCTGTAGATGGATTGGGGATGACCTGCAGATGGATTGTATTTGGCTGTAGATGGATTGTAGATGATCTGTAGATAGATTGCAGATGGACTGTGGATGATCTGTAGCTGGATTGTAGATGGATTGTAAATGAACTATAGCTGGATTGCAGATGATCTCTGAATGGATTGTAGATGATCTGTAGATGTATTGTAGATGGTCTGTAGCTGGATTGTAGATGATCTGGAGCTGGATTGTGGATGGATTGTAAATGAACTGTAGCTGGATTGCAGATGATCTCTGAATGGATTGTAGATGATCTGTAGATGGATTGTAGATGATCTGTAGATGGATTGTAGATGGTCAATAGATGGATTGTAGATCATCTGCAGATCGATTGCAGATGGTTGTAAATGATTTGTAGATGATCTGTAGATGGTTTGTAGATGGATAGTAGATAGTTGTGGATGATCTTCATATGATCAGTGGATGGATTGTATGTAGATTGTAGCTAATCTGTAACTAGAGTGTAGATGATCTGTCGCTGGATTGTAGATGATCTGTAGATGGATTGTAGATGGATTGTAGATGATCTGTAGATGGATTGTAGATGGATTGTAGATGATCTGTACATGGATTGTAGATGATCTGTAGATGGATTGTAGATAGTTGTACATGATCTGTAGATGGATTGTAGATGGATTGTAGATGATCTGTAGATGGATTGTAGATGTTCTGCAAATGGATTGTAGATGAACTGTAGATGGATTGTAGTTGGCTGTAGATGATCTGTAAATGGATTGCAGATGGTCTGCAAATGGAGGTAGATGGATTGTGGATAATCAGTACATGGATAGTAGATGGTTGTAGAAGATCTGTAGATGATCTGTAGCTGGATTGTCGATGTTTGTAGATAGATTGTAGATGATCTGTGGATGATTGTAGGTGATCTGAAGATGGATCGTAGATGTTCTGTAGATGGATTGTAGATTGTCTGTAGATGGATTCTAGCTGGTCTGTCGATGGATTGTAGATGATCTGAAGATGGATTGTAGATGGTTGTAGATGGAGTGTAGATGATCTGTAGATGGATTGTAGATGATCTGTGGATGATTGTAGGTGATCTGAAGATGGATTGTAGATGTTCTGTAGATGGATTGTAGATGATCTGTGGATGATTGTAGGTGATCTGAAGATGGATTGTAGATGTTCTGTAGATGGATTGTAGATTGTCTGTAGATGGATTCTAGCTGGTCTGTCGATGGATTGTAGATGATCTGAAGATGGATTGTAGATGGTTGTAGATGGAGTGTAGATGATCTGTAGATGGATTCTAGATGATCTGTAGACGGATTGTAGATGATCTGAAGATGGATTGTAGAAGGACTGTAGACAGATTATAGATGTTCTGTAAATGGATTGGACATGGTTGTAGATGATCTGAAAATGGATTGTAGATAATCTGCAAATGGAGGTAGATGGATTGTAGATGATCTGTAGCTGGATTGTAGATGGATTGCAGATGATCTGTAGATGGATTGTAGATGAACTGTAGATGGATTGTAGTTGGCTGTAGATGATCTGTAAATGGATTGTAGATGGTCTGCAAATGGAGGTAGATGGATTGTGGATAATCTGTACATGGATGGTAGATGGTTGTAGAAGATCAGTAGATGATCTGTAGCTGGATTGTAGATGGATTTAGATGGATTGTAGATGATCTGTAGATGGATTGTAGATGGTTGTAAATGGATTGTATATGACCTGTAGATGGATTCCAGATGATCTGTCGATGGATTGTAGATGTTTGCAGATGGATTGCAGATGATCTGTGGATGATTGTAGGTGATCTGAAGATGGATTGTAGATGATCTGTAGATGGATTCTGGATGATCTGTCGACGGATTGTAGATGATCTGAAGATGGATTGTAGACGGTTGTAGATGGATTGTAGATGATCTGTAGACGGACTGTCGATGATCTGAAGATGGATTGCAGACGGTTGTAGATGGATTGTAGATGATCTGTAGTTAGATTGTAAATGTTCTGTAAATGGATTGTAGATAGTCTGTCGATGAATTGTAGATGGACTGTAGATGGATTCTAGATGGTCTGTAGATGGATTGTAGATGTTTGTAGATGGATGTAGATGATCTGCAAATGCAGGGAGATGGATTGTGGATGATCTGTAGATGAATTGTAGATGCTCTGCAAATGGATTGTAGATAGTCTGTCGATGAATTGTAGATGGACTGTAGACGGATTATAGATGTTCTGTAAATGGATTGGACATGGATGTAGATGATCTGAAAATGGATTGTAGGTAATCTGCAAATGGAGGTAGATGGATTGTGGATAATCTGTATATGGATGGTAGATGGTTGTAGATGATCTGTAGATGGATTGTAGATGGTTGTAGATGATCTGTAAATGGATTGTAGATGGTCTGCAAATGGAGGTAGATGGATTGTGGATAATCTGTACATGGATGGTAGATGGTTGAAGAAGATCTGTAGATGATCTGTAGCTGGATTGTAGATGGATTTAGATGGATTGTAGATGATCTGTAGCTGGATTGTAGATGGTTGTAAATGGATTGTATATGATCTGTAGATGGATTCTAGATGATCTGTCGATGGATTGTAGATGTTTGTAGATGGTTTGCAGATGATCTGTGGATGATTGTAAGTGATCTGAAGATGGATTGTAGATGTTCTGTAGATGGATTGTAGATTGTCTGTAGATGGATTCTAGATGGTTGTAGATGGATTGTAGATGATCTGTAGATGGATGTAGATGATCTGTCAATGAATTGTAGATTATCTGTAGATGATCTGTCGATGGATTGTAGATGCATTATAGATAATCTGTACATGGATTGTAGATGATGTGCAGATGGATTGTATATGGTTGTAGATGGATTGTAGATGGCTGTGGTTGCATTGTAAATGATGTGTAGATGAATTGTAGATGATCTGTAAATGGATTGTAGATGGTTGTAAATGAATTGCAGATGATGTGTAGATGGATTCTAGATGATCTGTAGATGATCTGTAGATGGATTGCAGATGTTTATGGATGGATTGTAGATGATCTGTTGATGGATCTTAGATGAACTGAAGATGGATTGTAAATGGTTATAGATGATCTGTAGAGGGATTGTAGGTGATCGGAAGATGGATTGTAGATGATCTGTAGATGGATTGTAGATGGTTGTAGATGATCTGTAAATGATCTGTAGATGGATTGTAGATGATCAGTAGCTGGTTTGTAGATGATCTGTAGATGGATTGTAGATGGTTGTAGATGATCTGTAAATGATCTGTAGATGGATTGTAGATGATCAGTAGCTGGTTTGTAGATGATCTGTCGATGGATTGTAGATGGATTGTAGATAGTTGTGGATGATCTTCATATGATCTGTGGATGGATTGTATGTAGATTGCAGCTAATCTGTAGCTGGAGTGTAGATGATCTGTTGCTGGATTGTAGATGATCTGTAGATGGATTGTAAATGGATTGCAGATGATCTGTAGATGGATTGTAGATGGATTGCAGATGATCTGTAGATGGATTGTAGATGCTCTGCAAATGGATTGTAGATGAACTGTAGATGGATTGTAGATGATCTGTAGATGGATTGTAGATGCTCTGCAAATGGATTGTAGATGAACTGTAGATGGATTGTAGTTGGCTGTAGATGATCTGTAAATGGATTGTAGATGGTCTGCAAATGGAGGTAGATGGATTGTGGATAATCTGTACATGGACGGTAGTTGGTTGTAGAAGATCTGTGGATGATCTGTAGCTGGATTGTAGATGGTTGTAAATGGATTGTATATGATCTGTAGATGGATTGCAGATGATCTGTCGATGGATTGTAGATGATCTGTCGATGGATTGTAGATGTTTGTAGATGGATTGCAGATGATCTGTGGATGATTGTAGGTGATCTGAAGATGGATTGTAGATGTTCTGTAGATGGATTGTAGATGATCTGTGGATGATTGTAGGTGATCTGAAGATGGATTGTAGATGTTCTGTAGATGGATTGTAGATTGTCTGTAGATGGATTCTAGCTGGTCTGTCGATGGATTGTAGATGATCTGAAGATGGATTGTAGATGGTTGTAAATGGATTGTATATGATCTGTAGATGGATTGCAGATGATCTGTGGATGATTGTAGGTGATCTGAAGATGGATTGTCGATGTTCTGTAGATGGATTGAGATGTTCTGTAGATGGATTCTAGACGGTCTGCAGATGGATTGTCGATGGATTGCAGATGATCTGTTGATGGATTTTAGATGGTTGTAGATGGAGTGTTGATGATCTGTAGATGGATTCTAGATGATCTGCAGACGGATTGTAGATGATCTGAAGATGGATTTTAGATGGTTGTAGATGGAGTGTTGATGATCTGTAGATGGATTCTAGATGACCTGTTGACGGATTTTAGATAAACTGAAGATGGATTGTAAATGGTTATAAATGATCTGTAGAGGGATTGTAGGTGATCGGAAGATGGAGTGTAGATGTTCTGTAGATGGATTGTCGATTATCTGTAGAGGAATTGCAGATGAGTTTTAAATGGTCTGTCGATGGATTGTAGATGGCTGTAGATGGATTGCAAATTTTCTTTCGATTGTTGTCGATGATCTGTAGCTGGATTGTAGATGGTCTGTAGCTGGATTGTAGATGATCTGTAGACGGATTGTAGATTATCTGTAAATAGATTGGAGATGATCTGGAGATGAGTTTCAAATGGTCTGTAGATGGATTGGGGATGACCTGCAGATGGATTGTATTTGGCTGTAGATGGATTGTAGATGATCTGTAGATAGATTGCAGATGGACTGTGGATGATCTGTAGCTGGATTGTAGATGGATTGTAAATGAACTATAGCTGGATTGCAGATGATCTCTGAATGGATTGTAGATGATCTGTAGATGTATTGTAGATGGTCTGTAGCTGGATTGTAGATGATCTGGAGCTGGATTGTGGATGGATTGTAAATGAACTGTAGCTGGATTGCAGATGATCTCTGAATGGATTGTAGATGATCTGTAGATGGATTGTAGATGATCTGTAGATGGATTGTAGATGGTCAATAGATGGATTGTAGATCATCTGCAGATCGATTGCAGATGGTTGTAAATGATTTGTAGATGATCTGTAGATGGTTTGTAGATGGATAGTAGATAGTTGTGGATGATCTTCATATGATCAGTGGATGGATTGTATGTAGATTGTAGCTAATCTGTAACTAGAGTGTAGATGATCTGTCGCTGGATTGTAGATGATCTGTAGATGGATTGTAGATGGATTGTAGATGATCTGTAGATGGATTGTAGATGGATTGTAGATGATCTGTACATGGATTGTAGATGATCTGTAGATGGATTGTAGATAGTTGTACATGATCTGTAGATGGATTGTAGATGGATTGTAGATGATCTGTAGATGGATTGTAGATGTTCTGCAAATGGATTGTAGATGAACTGTAGATGGATTGTAGTTGGCTGTAGATGATCTGTAAATGGATTGCAGATGGTCTGCAAATGGAGGTAGATGGATTGTGGATAATCAGTACATGGATAGTAGATGGTTGTAGAAGATCTGTAGATGATCTGTAGCTGGATTGTCGATGTTTGTAGATAGATTGTAGATGATCTGTGGATGATTGTAGGTGATCTGAAGATGGATCGTAGATGTTCTGTAGATGGATTGTAGATTGTCTGTAGATGGATTCTAGCTGGTCTGTCGATGGATTGTAGATGATCTGAAGATGGATTGTAGATGGTTGTAGATGGAGTGTAGATGATCTGTAGATGGATTGTAGATGATCTGTGGATGATTGTAGGTGATCTGAAGATGGATTGTAGATGTTCTGTAGATGGATTGTAGATGATCTGTGGATGATTGTAGGTGATCTGAAGATGGATTGTAGATGTTCTGTAGATGGATTGTAGATTGTCTGTAGATGGATTCTAGCTGGTCTGTCGATGGATTGTAGATGATCTGAAGATGGATTGTAGATGGTTGTAGATGGAGTGTAGATGATCTGTAGATGGATTCTAGATGATCTGTAGACGGATTGTAGATGATCTGAAGATGGATTGTAGACAGTTGTAGATGGATTGTAGATGATCTGTAGTTAGATTGTAGATGGTCTGCAAATGGATTGTAGATAATCTGTAGATGGATTGTAGATAGTCTGTTGATGAATTGTAGAAGGAATGTCGACGGATTATAGATGTTCTGTAGCTGGATTGGACATGGTTGTAGATGATCTGAAAATGGATTGTAGATAATCTGCAAATTGAGGTAGATGGATTGTGAATGATCTGCAGATGGATTGTAGATGGTTGTAGAAGATCTGTAGATGATCTGTAGCTGGATTGTAGATGGATTGCAGATGGTTGTAGATGAACTGTAGATGGATTGTAGATGCTCTGCAAATGGAGGTAGATGGATTGTGGATAATCTGTACATGGATGGTAGATGGTTGTAGAAGATCTGTAGATGATCTGTAGCTGGATTGTAGATGGATTTAGATGGATTGTAGATGATCTGTAGCTGGATTGTAGATGGTTGTAAATGGATTGTATATGATCTGTAGATGGATTCTAGATGATCTGTTGATGGATTGTAGATGTTTGTAGATGGATTGCAGATGATCTGTTGATGATTGTAGGTGATCTGAAGATGGATTGTAGATGTTCTGTAGATGGATTGTAGATTGTCTGTAGATGGATTCTAGATGGTCTGTAGATGGATTGTAGATGTTTGCAGATGGATTGCAGATGATCTGTGGATGATTGTAGGTGATCTGAAGATGGATTGTAGATTGTCTGTAGATGGATTCTAGATGGTCTGTAGATGGATTGTAGATGTTTGTAGATGGATTGCAGATGATCTGTTGATGGATTTTAGATGATCTGAAGATGGATTGTAGATGATTGTAGATGGAGTGTAGATGATCTGTAGATGGATTCTAGATGATCTGTAGACGGATTGTAGATGATCTGAAGATGGATTGTCGACAGTTGTAGATGGTTTGTAGAAGATCTGAAGATGGATTGTAGACGGTTGTAGATGGATTGTAGATGATCTGTTGACGGATTTCAGATGAACTGAAGATTGATTGTAAATGGTTATAGATGATCTGTCGAGGGATTGTAGGTGATCGGAAGATGGATTGTAGATGTTCTGTAGATGGATTGTCGATTATCTGTAGAGGAATTGCAGATGAGTTTTAAATGGTCTGTAGATGGATTGTAGATGGCTGTAGATGGATTGTAAATTTTCTGTCGATTGTTGTAGATGATCTGTAGCTGGATTGTAGATGGTCTGTAGCTGGATTGTAGATGATCTGCAACTGGATTGCAGATGATCTGTAGACGGATTGTAGATTATCTGTAAATAGATTGGAGATGATTTGTAGATGGATTGTGGATGATCTGTAGATGGATTGTAGATGGTCAATAGATGGATTGTAGATCATCTGCAGATCGATTGCAGATGGTTGTAAATGATTTGTCGATGATCTGCAGATGGTTTGTAGATGGATAGTAGATAGTTGTGGATGATCTTCATATGATCTGTAGATGGATTGTATGTAGATTGTAGCTAATCTGTAGCTAGAGTGTAGATGATCTGTCGCTGGATTGTAGATGATCTGTAGATGGATTGTAGATGCTCTGCACATGGATTCTAGATGATCTGTAGATGGATTGTAGATGCTCTGCACATGGATTGTAGATGATCTGTAGATGGATTGTAGATGCTCTGCACATGGATTGTAGATGATCTGTAGATGGATTGTAGATGCTCTGCACATGGATTGTAGATGATCTGTAGATGGATTGTAAATGGATTGCAGATGATCTGTAGATGGATTGTAGATGGTTGTAGATGATCTGTAGATGGATTGTAGATGGTTGTAGATGATCTGTAGATGGATTGTAGATGGATTGTAGATGGATTGCAGATGGTTGTAGATGATCTGTAGATGGATTGTAGATGAACTGTAGATGGATTGTAGTTGGCTGCAGATAATCTGCAAATGGAGGTAGATGGATTGTGGATAATCTGTACATGGATGGTAGATGGTTGTAGAAGATATGTAGATGATCTGTAGCTGGATTGTAGATGGTTGTAAATGGATTGTATATGATCTGTAGATGGATTGCAGATGATCTGTCGATGGATTGTAGATGTTTGTAGATGGATTGCAAATGATCTGTGGATGATTGTAGGTGATCTGAAGATGGATTCTAGATGTTCTGTAGATGGATTGTAGATTGTCTGTAGATGGATTGTAGATGGTCTGCAGATGGATTGTAGATGTTTGTAGATGGTGTGCAGATGATCTGAAGATGGATTGTAGACGGTTGCAGATGGATTGTAGATGATCTGTTGACGGATTTTAGGTGAACTGAAGATGGATTGTAAATGGTTATAGATGATCTGTAGAGGGATTGTAGGTGATCGGAAGATGGAGTGTAGATGTTCTGTAGATGGATTGTCGATTATCTGTGGAGGAATTGCAGATGAGTTTTAAATGGTCTGTAGATGGATTGTAGATGGCTGTAGATGGATTGTAAATTTTCTGTCGATTGTTGTAGATGATCTGTAGCTGGATTGTAGATGGATTGTAGATAGTTGTGGATGATCTTCATGTGATCTGTAGATGGATTGTATGTAGATTGTAGCTAATCTGTAGCTCGAGTGTAGATGATCTGTAGCTGGATTGTAGATGATCTGTAGATGGATTGTAGATGGATTGTAGATGATCTGTAGATGGATTGTAGATGGTCTGCAAATGGAGGTAGATGGATTGTGGATAATCTGTACATGGATAGTAGATGGTTGTAGAAGATCTGTAGATGATCTGTAGCTGGATTGTCGATGGTTGTAGATGGATTGCAGATGATCTGTGGATGATTGTAGGTGATCTGAAGATGGATTGTAGATGTTCTGTAGATGGATTGTAGATTGTCTGTAGATGGATTCTAGATGGTCTGTCGATGGATTGTAGATGTTTGTAGATGGATTGCAGATGATCTGTTGATGGATTTTAGATGATCTGAAGATGGATTGTAGATGGTTGTAGATGGAGTGTAGATGATCTGTAGATGGATTCTAGATGATCTGTAGACGGACTGTAGATGATCTGAAGATGGATTGCAGACGGTTGTAGATGGATTGTAGATGATCTGATGACGGATTTTAGATGAACTGAAGATGGATTGTAAATGGTTATAGATGATCTGTAGAGGGATTGTAGGTGATCGGAAGATGCAGTGTAGATGTTCTGAAGATGGATTGTCAATTATCTGTAGGAGAATTGCAGATGAGTTTTAAATGGTCTGTAGATGGATTGTCGATGGTCTATAGATGTATTGTAGATTATCTGTAAATAGATTGGAGATGATCTGTAGATGGATTATGGATGATCTGTAGATGGATTGTAGATGGTCTATAGATGTATTGTAGATGATCTGTCGATGGATTGTAGATGATCTGTCGCTGGATTGTAAATGGATTGCAGATGATCTGTAGATGGATTGTAGATGGTTGTAGATGATCTGTAGATGGATTATAGATGGATTGTAGATGCTCTGCAAATGGATTGTAGATGAAGTGTAGATGGATTGTAGTTGGATTGTAGATGATCTGTAGATGGATAGTAGATGGATTGTAGATGAACTGTAGATGGATTGTAGTTGGCTGTAGATGATCTGTAAATGGATTGTCGATGGTCTGCAAATGTAGGTAGATGGATTGTGGATAATCTGTATATGGATGGTAGATGGTTGTAGAAGATCTGTAGATGATCTGTAGCTGGATTGTAGATGGATTTAGATGGATTGTAGATGATCTGTAGCTGGATTGTAGATGGTTGTAAATGGATTGTATATGATCTGTAGATGGATTGCAGATGATCTGTCGATGGATTGTAGATGGTCTCTAGCTGGATTGTAGATGGTCTGCAGCTGGATTGCAGATGATCTGTAGACGGATTGTAGATTATCTGTAAATAGATTGGAGATGATCTGTAGATGGATTGTGGATGATCTGTAGATGGATTGTAGATGGTTGTAGATGATCTGTAAATGATCTGTAGATGGATTGTAGATGATCAGTAGCTGGTTTGTAGATGATCTGTAGATGGATTGTAGATGGTCAATAGATGGATTGTAGATCATCTGCAGATCGATTGCAGATGGTTGTAAATGATTTGTAGATGATCTGTAGATGGTTTGTAGATGGATAGTAGACAGTTGTGGATGATCTTCATATGATCTGTAGATGGATTGTATGTAGATTGCAGCTAATCTGTAGCTAGAGTGTAGATGATCTGTCGCTGGATTGTAGATGATCTGTAGATGGATTGTAAATGGATTGTAGATGATCTGTAGATGGATTGTAGATGATCTGTAGATGGATTGTAAATGGATTGTAGATGATTTGTAGATGGATTGTAGATGATCTGTAGATGGATTGTAAATGGATTGTAGATGATTTGTAGATGGATTGTAGATGGTTGTAGATGATCTGTAGATGGATTGTAAATGGATTGTAGATGATCTGTAGATGGATTGTAGATGATCTGTAGATGGATTGTAAATGGATTGTCGATGATTTGTAGATGGATTGTAGATGGTTGTAGATGATCTGTAGATTGATTGTAGATGGTTGTAGATGATCTGTAGATGGATTGTAGATGCTCTGCAAATGGATTGTAGATGAACTGTAGATGGATTGTAGTTGGCTGCAGATGATCTGTAAATGGATTGTCGATGGTCTGCAAATGGAGGTAGATGGATTGTGGATAATCTGTATATGGATGGTATATGGTTGTAGAGGATCTGTAGATGATCTGTCGCTGGATTGTAGATGGTTGTAAATGGATTGTATATGATCTGTAGATGGATTGCAGATGATCTGTCGATGGATTGTAGATGTTTGTAGATGGATTACAGATGATCTGTGGCTGATTGTAGCTGATCTGAAGATGGATTGTAGATGTTCTGTAGATGGATTGCAGATGATCTGTTGATGGATTTTAGATGATCTGAAGATGGATTGTAGATAGTTGTAGATGGAGTGTAGATGATCTGAAGATGGATTGTAAATGGTTATAGATGATCTGTGGAGGGATTGTAGGTGATCGGAAGATGGAGTGTAGATGTACTGTAGACGGATTGTCGATTATCTGTAGAGGAATTGCAGATGAGTTTTAAATGGTCTGTAGATGGATTGTAGATGGCTGTAGATGGATTGTAAATTTTATTTCGATTGTTGTAGATGATCTGTAGCTGGATTGTAGATGGTCTGTAGCTGGATTGTAGATGATCTGTAGACGGATTGTAGATTATCTGTAAATAGATTGGAGATGATCTGGAGATAAGTTTCAAATGGTCTGTAGATGGATTGGGGATGACCTGTAGATGGATTGTATTTGGCTGTAGATGGATTGTAGATGATCTGTAGATAGATTGCAGACGGACTGTGGATGATCTGCAGCTGGATTGTAGATGGATTGTAAATTAGCTGTAGCTAGATTGCAGATGATTTGTGAATGGATTGTAGATGATCTGTAGATGAATTGTAAATGATCTGTAGCTGGATTGTAGATGGTCTGCAGCTGGATTGTAGATGATCTGTAGACGGATTTTAGATTATCTGTAAATAGATTGGAGATGATCTGGAGATGAGGTTCAAATGGTCTGTAGATGGATTGTATTTGGCTGCAGATGGATTGTAGATGATCTGCAGATAGATTGCAGATGGACTGTGGATGATCTGTAGCTGGATTGTAGATGAATTGTATATGAACTGTCGCTGGATTGTAGATGATCTCTGAATGGATTGTAGATGATCTGTAGATGGATTGTGGATGATCTGTAGATGGTCTGTAAATGATCTGTAGATGGATTGTAGATGATCCGTAGCCGGTTTGTAGATGATCTGTAGATGGATTGTAGATGGATTGTAGATGATCTGTGGATGGATTGTCGGTAGATTGTAGGTAATCTGTAACTGGATTGTAGATGAACTGCAGCTGGATTGTAGATGATCTGTAAATGGATTGTAGATGATCTGTAGATGGATTGTTGATGGTTGTAGATGATCTGTAGATGGATTGTAGATGATCTGCAGATGGATTGTAGATGATCTGCAGATGGATTGTAGATTATCTGTGAATGGATTGTAGATGATCTGTAGATGAGTTTCAAATGGTCCGTAAATGGATCGTAGATGAGTCTTAAATGGTCTGTAGATGGATTCTAGATGATCTGTAGATGGATTGTAAATGATCTGTCGATGGATTGTAGATGATCTGTTGATGGATTTTAGATGATCTGCAGATAGTCTTTGGATGACCTCTAAATGGATTGTAGATGGTCTGTAGATGAATGGTAGATGATCCATAGATTGATTGCAGATGATCTGTAGATGGATTGTGGATAATCTGTAGATGGACTATAGATAATCTGTAGATGGATTGTAGATGCATTGTAGATAATCTGTAGATGCATTGTAGATAATCTGTAGATGGATTATAGATAATCTGTAGATGGATTGTAGATTGTCTGTCAATGGATTATAAATGGATTGTAGATAATCTGTAGATGGATTGCATATGGCTGTAGATGGATTGTGGATGATCTGTAGATAGATTGCAGATGGACTGTGGGTTATCTGTAGATGGATTGTAGATGATCTGTGAATGGATTGTAGATGAGCTGTAGATGGATTGCAGATGATTTGTAGATGGATTTTAGATGATCTGTAGTTGATCTGCATGTGGTTTGTAGATGATCGGTGGATGGATTGTAAGTGATCTGTAGATGAATTGTAGATGGACTGGAGATGACCTGCAGATGGATTGTAGATTGTTGTAGATGATGTGGAGAGGATATGTAGATGGATTGTAGATGGAGTTTCGATGATCTGTAGATGGATTGTAGATGATCTGTAGATAGATTGTAGATGGTCTGTCAACGAATTATAGATGGCTTATAGATGATCTGTAGATGGATTGTATTTGGCTGTAGATGGATTGTGTTTGGCTGCAGATGGATTGTAGATGATCTGTAGATAGATTGCAGATGGACTGTGGATGATCTGTGGATGGATTGTCGATGGATTGTAAATGATCTGTAGCTGGTTTGTAGATGATCTGTGAATGGATTGTAGATGATCTGTAAATGAACTGTGGATAGATTGTAGATGATCTGTAGATGGATTGTACATGGATTGTAGATGATCTGTAGATGGATTGTAGATAGCTGTAGATGATCTTCAGATGATCTGTAGATGGATTGTCGGTAGATTGTAGCTAATCTGTAGCTGGATTGTAGATGAACTGCAGCTGGATTGTAGATGATCTGTAAATGGATTGTAGATGATCTGTAAATGAACTGTGGATGGATTGTAGATGATCTGTAGATGGATTGTACATGGATTGTAGATGATCTGTAGATGGATTGTACATGGATTGTAGATGATCTGTAGATGGATTGTAGATGATCTGTTGACGGATTTTAGATGATCTGCAGATGGTCTTTGGATGACCTCTAAATGGATTGTAGATGGTCTGTAGATGAATGGTAGATGGATTGCAGATGATCTGTAGATGGATTGTAGATAATCTGTAGATGATCTGTAGATGCATTGTAGATAATCTGTAGATGGATTATAGATAATCTGTAGATGGATTGTAGATTGTCTGTCAATGGATGATAAATGGATTGTAGATGATCTGTAGATGGATTGTATATGGTTGTAGATGGATTTTTTTTTAATAGAGATACAGCACTGAAACAGGCCCTTCGGCCCACCGAGTCTGTGCCGAACATCAACCACCCATTTATACTAATCCTACACTAATCCCATATTCCTACCAAACATCCCCACCTGTCCCTATATTTCCCTACCACCTACCTATACTAGTGACAATTTATAATGGCCAATTTACCTATCAACCTGCAAGTCTTTTGGCTTGTGGGAGGAAACTGGAGCACCCGGAGAAAACCCACGCAGACACAGGGAGAACTTGCAAACTCCACACAGGCAGTACCCGGAATCGAACCCGGGTCCCTGGAGCTGTGAGGCTGCGGTGCTAACCACTGCGCCACTGTGCCGCCCCTACAGTGGATGATCTGTAGATGGATTGCAGATGGACTGTGGATTATCTGTAGATGGATTGTAGATGGCTGCAGATGGATTGTAAATTATCTGTCGATGGATTGTAGATGATCTGTGAATGGATTGTAGATGAACTGTAGATGGATTGTAGATGATTTGTCGATGGATTTTAGATGATCTGTAGTTGATCTGCATGTGGTTTGCAGATGATCAGTAGATGGATTGTAGATGGACTGGAGATGACCTGCACATGGATTGTAGATTGTTGTAGATGATGTGGAGAGGATATGTAGATGGATTGCAGATGGAGTTTAGATGATCTGTAGATGGATTCTAAATAGTCTGTCGATGAATTGTAGATGATCTGTAGATAGATTGTAGATGGTCTGTCAACGAATTATAAATAGCTTATAGATGATCTGTAGATGGATTGTATTTGGCTGTAGATGGATTGGAAATGATCTGTAGATGGATTGTAGATGACCTGTAGCTGGATTATAGATGGTCTGTGGGTGGATTGTAGATGATCTGTGGACGGATTGTGGATTATCTGTAAATAGATTGTAGATGATCTGGAGATGAGTTTCAAGTGGTCTGTAGATGGATTGGAGATGATCCGTAGATTGATTGTCGACGGTCAGTAGATGGTCTGTGGATGGTCTGAAGATGGACTGTAGATGGCTTGTCGATAATCTGTAAATGGATTGTAGATGAGTTTTTAAAAGTCTGTAGATGGATTGTAGATGATCTGTAGATGGATTGTGGATGGTTGGAAATGGATTATCGATGATCTGTTGATGGATTTTAGATGGTTGCAGATGGATTGTACATGATCTGTAGATCGATTGCAGATGTTCTGTAGATGGTCTGTGGATGATCAGTAAATGGATAGTAGATGATCGATAGAAGAGTTTCAAGTGGTCTGTAGATGGATTGTAGATGATCTGTAGATGGATTGTAGATAATCTGTAGATGGATTGTAGATGGCTGTAGATGGATTGTAGATGTTCTGTAGATGGATTGTAGATTATCTGTAGATGGAATGTCGATGGCTGTAGATGGATTGTAAATGATCTGCAGATGGCTTGTAGATGATCTGCAGATGAATTTTAGATGGACTGGAGATGACCTGCAGATGGATTGAAGATGGCTGTAGATGATCTGTCGATGATCTGTTGCTGGATTGCAGATGATATGTAGGTAGTTGGAAGATGGTTGTAGATGATCTGTAAATGACCTGTAGATGGATTGTACATGATCTGTTGATAGATTGCAGATGGTTGTAGATGATTTGTAGATGATCTGTAGATGGATTGTAGATTATCTGTATATAGATTGGAGATGATCTGGAGATGAGTTTCAAATGGTCTGTAGATGGATTGGAAATGATCTGTTAATGGATAGTAGATGGTCTGTAGATGGATGGTATTTGGCTGCCGATGGATTGTAGATTATCTGTAGATGGATTGTCGATGGCTGTAGATGGATTGTAAATGATCTATAGATGGATTGTAGATGATCTGCAGATGGATTGTGGATGATCTGTAGATGGATTGTAGATGATCTGTAGATGGATTGTGGATGATCTGTAGGTGGATTGTAAATGGTTCTGGATGATCTGTAGATGATGAGTAGATGGGTTGTAGATGGATTGCAGATGGATTGTAGATGATCTGTAAATGGATTGTAGAGAATCTGCAGATGGATTGTGGATAATCTGTTGATGGATTGTAAATGGTTGTAGATGATCTGTAGATGATCAGTACCTGGATTGTAGATGATCTGCAGATGAATTTTAGATTATCTGTGAATGGATAGTAGATGATCTGTGAATGGATTGTAGATGATCTGTAGACGGATTGTGGATGATCTGTTGATGAATTATGGATGGTTGTAGATGATCAGAAGATGATCCGCATATCGAATGTAGATGATCTGCAGATGGATTGTAGATAATCTGTAAATGGATTGTAAATGGTTGCAGATAATCTGTAGATGATCAGTAGATGGACTGGAGATGATCTGTAGATTGATTGTAAATGGTTGTAGATGATCTGTAGATGGATTGTAGATGGTCTATAGATGGATTGTAGATGATCTGGAAATGATCTGTCGATGGACTGTAGATAATCTGTAAATGGATTGTAAATGGTTGCAGATAATCTGTAGATGATCAGTAGATGGACTGGAGATGATCTGTAGATTGATTGTAAATGGTTGTACATGATCTGTAGATGGTCTATAGATGGATTGTAGATGATCTGGAAATGATCTGTAGATAGATTGAAGATGATCTGTAGATGGATTGTAGATGGTCTGTCGCTAGATTGTAGATGGTTGTTGATGATTTGTAGATGATCTGTAGATGGATTGCAGCTGCATTGTAGATGGTCTGTAGATGATCTGTAGATAGATTGTAGCTCGATTGTAGATGATCTGTAGATGGATTGCAGCTGCATTGTAGATGGTCTGTAGATGATCTGTAGATAGATTGTAGCTCGATTGTAGACGATCTGTAGATGGATTGTAGCTGCATTGTAAATGGTCTGTAGATGATCTGTAGATAGATTGCAGCTCGATTGTAGATGATCTGTAGCTGGATTGTAGATGATCTGTAGATGGACTGTAGACGATCTGTAGATGGTCTCAAGATGATCTGTAGATAGATTGTATCTCGATTGTAGATGACCTGCGCTGGATTGTAGATGCTCTGTAGCTGGATTGTAGATGATTAATAGATTATCTGTAAATAGATTGTAGATGATCGGTAGATGAGTTTCAAATGGTCTGTTGATGCTTTGTAGATGATCTGTAAATGGATAGTATATGGTTGTAACTGGATTGTAGATGATCTGTAGATTAATTGTAGATGATCTGTAGATGGATTGTAGATTGTTGTAGGTGGATTGTAGCTGATCTGTCGACGGATTGTAGAAGATTGTAGATTGATTGCACATGATCTGTAGATGGATTGTAGATGTTCTGTCGGTGGCTTGTAGACGATCTGCAGATGGATTGTAGATGATCCATAGATTGATTGCAGATGATCTGTAGATGGATTGTATATAATCTGTAGATGATCTGTAGATGGATTGTAGATGGTCTGTAAATTGATTATAGATGGATTATAGATGACTGTAGATGATCAGTAGATGATCTGTTGATCGATTATAGATGATCAGTAGATGAATTGTAGATGGACTGTGTATGATCTGTAGATGGATTGTGGATGATCTCTAGATGGTTTGTAGATGGTTGTAGATGATCTGTAGATGATCAGTAGATGGATTGTAAATCACTGTGGATGGATTGTAGATGGATTTTAGATGATCTGTAAATGGATTGCAGATGATCTGTAGATGGATTGTGGATGATCTGTTGATGAACTGTAGACGGTTAAGATGATCAGAAAATGATCTGTATATCGATTGCAGATGATCTGTAAATGGATTGTAAATGGTTGCAGATAATCTCTAGATGATCAGCAGATGGACTGGAGATGATCTGTAGATTGATTGTAAATGGTTGTCGATGATCTGTAGATGATCTGTAGATGGATTGTAGATGGTCTATAGATGGATTGTCGATGATCTGGAAATGATCTGTCGATGGATTGTAGATGATCTGTAGCTGGACTGTAGATGGTCTGTAAATTGATTATAGATGGTTGTAGATGGATTGTACATGATCTGTAGATGGATTGTAGACGTCCTGTCGATGGTCTGTGAATGATCTGTAAATGGATTGCAGATGATCTGTAGATGGATTGTAGATGATCTGTAGATGGATTGTATATAATCTGTAGATGATCTGTAGATGGATTGCCGATAGTCTGTAGATGGATTGTAGATGGTCTGTAAATTGATTATAGATGGATTGTAGATGACTGTAGATGATCAGTAGATGATCTGTTGATCGATTATAGATGATCAGGAGATGAATTGTAGATGGATTTTAGATGATCTGTAGATAGATTGCAGATGGACTGTGTATGATCTGTAGATGGATTGTGGATGATCTGTAGATGGATTGTAGACGTCCTGTCGATGGTCTGTGAATGATCTGTAAATGGATTGCAGATGGTCTGTAGATGGATGGTAGATGGATTGTAGATGATCAGTAGATGGATTGTATATAATCTGTAGATGGATTGTATATAATCTGTAGATGGATTGTAGATTATCTGTAGATGGATTGTATATAATCTGTAGATGGATTGTAGATTATCTGTAGATGGATTGTATATAATCTGTAGATGGATTGTAGGTGGATTATCGATTATCTGTAGATGGATTGTAGATGATCTACAGATGGATTGGAGATAATCTGTAGTTGATCTGTAGATGGATTGTGGATGGATTGAAGATGCATTGTAGATAATCTGTCGATGATCAGTAAATGGATTATAGATGGATTGGAGATGCTCTGTAGATGGATTGTAGATGATCTGTAGATGGATTGTGGATGATCTGTTGATGAACTGTAGATGGTTAAGATGATCAGAAAATGATCTGTATATCGATTGCAGATGATCTGTAAATGGATTGTAAATGGTTGCAGATAATCTGTAGATGATCAGCAGATGGACTGGAGATGATCTGTAGATTGATTGTAAATGGTTGTCGATGATCTGTAGATGATCTGTAGATGGATTGTAGATGGTCTATAGATGGATTGTAGATGATCTGGAAATGATCTGTCGATGGATTGTAGATGATCTGTAGAGGGATTGTAGATGGTCTGTAAATTGATTATAGATGGATTGTAGATGACTGTAGATGTTCAGTAGATGATCTGTTGATCGATTATAGATGATCAGGAGATGGATTGTAGATGGATTTCAGATGATCTGTAGATAGATTGCAGATGGACTCTGTATGATCTGTAGATGGATTGTGGATGATCTGTAGATGGATTGTAGATGGTTGTAGATGGATTGTACATGATCTGTAGATGGATTGTAGGTGGATTATCGATTATCTGTAGATGGATTGTAGATGATCTACAGATGGATTGGAGATAATCTGTAGTTGATCTGTAGATGGATTGTGGATGGATTGAAGATGCATTGGAGATAATCTGTCGATGATCAGTAAATGGATTGTAGATGGATTGGAGATGCTCTGTAGATGCATTGTAGATTGTTGGAGATGATCTGTAGATGGGTTGTAGATGGATTTTAGATGATCTGTAGATGGATTGTAGCTGATCTGCAGACGGATTGTGGATGATCTGTAGATGGATTTTAGATGGTTGTAGATGATCAGAAGATGATCTGTGGTTCGATTGTAGATGATCTGTCGATGGATTGTAGATGATTTGTAGATGGATTGTACTGTAGATGGATTGTAGATGATCTGTAGATGGATTGCAGACGATCTGTAGATGAATTGTAAATTATTGTAGATGATCTGTAGATGATCAGCAGATGGATTGTAAATCACCTGTGGATGGATTGTAGGTGGATTTTAGATGATCTGTAGATGGATTGCAGACGATCTGTAGATGAATTGTAAATTATTGTAGATGATCTGTAGATGATCAGCAGATGGATTGTAAATCACCTGTGGATGGATTGTAGGTGGATTTTAGATGATCTGTAGATGGATTGTAGGTGATCTATAGATGGATTGTAGATGCTCTGTAGAAGGATTGTGGATGATCTGTAGATGGATTGTAGATGATCTGTAGATGGATTGTAGATGATCAGTAGATAGATTGCAAAAGGATGGTGGATGATCTGTGGATGGATTGTAAATGGCTGTAGATGGATTGTAAATGATCTGTAGATGGATTGCTGATGATCTGTGCATGGATTGTAGATGATCTGTAGATGGATTTTAGATGATCTGTAGATGGATTTTAGATGGTTGTAGATGATCAGAAGATGTACTGTGGATTGAATGTAGATGATCTGTAGATGAATTGCAGATGATCTGTAGATGGATTGCAGATGATCTGTTGATGGAATGTAAATGGTTGTCGATGATCTGTAGATAATCAGTAGATGGATTGTAGATGATCTGTCGATGTATTGTAGATGGACTTGAGATGATCTGTAGATGGATTGTAGATGGACTTGAGATGATCTGTAGATGGATTGTAGGTATCTGCAGATGATCTGTAAATGGATTGTAAATGATCTGTAGGTAGATTGTAGATGCTTGTAGATGATCTGTAGCTGGATTTTCGATCATCTGTCGATAGATTGCAGATGGTTGTAGATTATTTATAGATGATCTGTAATGGATTGTAGATGATCTGTAGATGGATTGTAGATGATCTGTGGATGGATTGTAGATGGTTGTGGATGATCTGCAGATGATCTGTAGATGGATTGTAGCTAGATTGTAAATGATCTGCAGCTGAATTGTAGATGATCTGTAGATGGTTTGTAAATGCTCTGTAGATGGATTGCACATGGATTGTAGATGATCTGTAGATGGATTGTAGATGATCTGTAGATGGATTGTAGATGACTGTAGATGGATTGTGGATGATCTGTAGATGGATTTTAGATGATCTGCAGATGGATTGTGGATGATCTGTAGATGGCTTGCAGATGATCTGTGAATGGATTGTAGATGATCTGTGGATGGATTGTGGATTATCTGTAGATGGATTGTGGATTATCTGCAGATGGATTTTAGATAATCTGTAAATGAATTGCAAATTGTTGTAGATGATCTGTAGATGGATTTTAGATTGTTGTAGATGATCAGAAGATGATCTGTGGATCGATTGCAGATGATCTGTAGATGGATTTTAGATAATCTGTAAATGAATTGTAAATTTTTATTTTGTTTATTTAGAGATACTGCACTGAAACAGGCCCTTCGGCCCACCGAGTCTGTGCCGACCAAGAACCACCCATTTATACTAACCCTACAGTAATCCCATATTCCCTACCACCTACCGACACTAGGGGCAATTTACAACGGCCAATTTACCTATCACCTGCAAGTCTTTGGCTGTGGGAGGAAACCGGAGCACCCGGCGAAAACCCACGCGGTCACAGGGAGAACTTGCAAACTCCACACAGGCAGTACCCAGAATCGAACTCGGGTCCCTGGAGCTGTGAGGCTGTGGTGCTAACCACTGCGCCACTGTGCCACCCAATTGTTGTAGATGATCTGTAGATGATCTGTAGATGGATTGTAGATATTTGTAGATAATCTGTAGATGATCTGTAGATGGATTGTAGATGGTCTGTAGATGGATTGTAGATGATCTGAAGATGGATTCTAGATGCTTGTAGATGGATTGTAGATGATCTGTCGACAGATTGCAGATGATCTGCAGATGGATTGTAGATGATCTGAAGATGGATTGTAGATGGTTGTAGATGGATTGTAGATGCTCCGTAGATGGACTCTAGATGATCTGTAGAAGGATTCTAGATGATCTGTGGACGGATTGTGGATGGTTGAAAATGGATTGTAGATGGTCTGTAGATGATCTGTAGATGGATTGTAGATGTTTGTAGATGATCTGTAAATGGATAGTAGATGATCTGTAGATGGATTGTAGATGATCTGTAGATTGATCTGTAGATGATCTGTCGATGGATTGTGGATGATCTGTAAATGGATTGTGGATGGTCTGTAGATGGATTCTAGATGATCTGTAGATTGATCTGTAGATGATCTGTCGATGGATTGTGGATGATCTGTAAATGGATTGTGGATGGTCTGTAGATGGATTGTAGATGATCTGTAGATTGATCTGTAGATGATCTGTCGATGGATTGTGGATGATCTGTAAATGGATTGTGGATGGTCTGTAGATGGATTCTAGATGATCTGTAGATGGATTGCAGATGATCTGCAGATGGCTTGTTGAAGGTCTGTGGATGGATTGTAGATGATCTGCAGGTGGATTGTTGATCATCTGTAAATGGGTTGTAGATGAGTTTTAAATGGTCTGTACATGCATTGGAGATTATCTGTAAATGCATTGTTCATGATCTGTAGATATATTTTAGTTGACCTGTAGATGATCTGTAGATGGATTGTTGATGTTTGTAGATGGATTCTAGATGAACCATTTACGGATTTTAGATGATCTGAAGCTGGATTGTAGATGGTTGTAAATGGATTGCACATGATCTGTAGATGGATTGTAGATGCTCTGTAGATGGTCTGTGGATGATCTGTAAATGGTCTGTAGATGGATGGTAGATGGGTTGTAGATTATCTGCAGATGGATTGCAGATGATCAGAAGTTTGATTGTAGATGATCTCTAGATGGATTGTTGATAATCTGTCGATGATCTGTAGATGGATTGTAGAGGCATTGTAGATGCATTGTAGATAATCTGTAGATGAATTCTTGGTGGTCTGTCAATGGATTATAGATGGATTGTAGATGATCTGTAGATGGTTTGTAGATTATCTGTACATGGATTGTAAATGATCTGTAAATGGATTGTGGATGACCTGTAGATGGATTGCAGATGATCTGTAGATGGATTGTGGATGATCTGTAGATTCATTGTATATGGCTGTAAATGGATTGTAGATGATCTGTAGATGGATTGTGGATGATCTGTTGATGAACTGTAGACGGTTAAGATGATCAGAAAATGATCTGTATATCGATTGCAGATGATCTGTAAATGGATTGTAAATGGTTGCAGATAATCTGTAGATGATCAGCAGATGGACTGGAGATGATCTGTAGATTGATTGTAAATGGTTGTCGATGATCTGTAGATGATCTGTAGATGGATTGTAGATGGTCTATAGATGGATTGTAGATGATCTGGAAATGATCTGTCGATGGATTGTAGATGATCTGTAGAGGGATTGTAGATGGTCTGTAAATTGATTATAGATGGATTGTAGATGACTGTAGATGTTCAGTAGATGATCTGTTGATCGATTATAGATGATCAGGAGATGGATTGTAGATGGATTTCAGATGATCTGTAGATAGATTGCAGATGGACTCTGTATGATCTGTAGATGGATTGTGGATGATCTGTAGATGGATTGTAGATGGTTGTAGATGGATTGTACATGATCTGTAGATGGATTGTAGGTGGATTATCGATTATCTGTAGATGGATTGTAGATGATCTACAGATGGATTGGAGATAATCTGTAGTTGATCTGTAGATGGATTGTGGATGGATTGAAGATGCATTGGAGATAATCTGTCGATGATCAGTAAATGGATTGTAGATGGATTGGAGATGCTCTGTAGATGGATTGTAGATTGTTGGAGATGATCTGTAGATGGGTTGTAGATGGATTTTAGATGATCTGTAGATGGATTGTAGCTGATCTGCAGACGGATTGTGGATGATCTGTAGATGGATTTTAGATGGTTGTAGATGATCAGAAGATGATCTGTGGTTCGATTGTAGATGATCTGTCGATGGATTGTAGATGATTTGTAGATGGACTGTACTGTAGATGGATTGTAGATGATCTGTAGATGGATTGCAGACGATCTGTAGATGAATTGTAAATTATTGTAGATGATCTGTAGATGATCAGCAGATGGATTGTAAATCACCTGTGGATGGATTGTAGGTGGATTTTAGATGATCTGTAGATGGATTGCAGACGATCTGTAGATGAATTGTAAATTATTGTAGATGATCTGTAGATGATCAGCAGATGGATTGTAAATCACCTGTGGATGGATTGTAGGTGGATTTTAGATGATCTGTAGATGGATTGTAGGTGATCTATAGATGGATTGTAGATGCTCTGTAGAAGGATTGTGGATGATCTGTAGATGGATTGTAGATGATCTGTAGATGGATTGTAGATGATCAGTAGATAGATTGCAAAAGGATGGTGGATGATCTGTGGATGGATTGTAAATGGCTGTAGATGGATTGTAAATGATCTGTAGATGGATTGCTGATGATCTGTGCATGGATTGTAGATGATCTGTAGATGGATTTTAGATGATCTGTAGATGGATTTTAGATGGTTGTAGATGATCAGAAGATGTACTGTGGATTGAATGTAGATGATCTGTAGATGAATTGCAGATGATCTGTAGATGGATTGCAGATGATCTGTTGATGGAATGTAAATGGTTGTCGATGATCTGTAGATAATCAGTAGATGGATTGTAGATGATCTGTCGATGGATTGTAGATGGACTTGAGATGATCTGTAGATGGATTGTAGATGGACTTGAGATGATCTGTAGATGGATTGTAGGTATCTGCAGATGATCTGTAAATGGATTGTAAATGATCTGTAGGTAGATTGTAGATGCTTGTAGATGATCTGTAGCTGGATTTTCGATCATCTGTCGATAGATTGCAGATGGTTGTAGATTATTTATAGATGATCTGTAATGGATTGTAGATGATCTGTAGATGGATTGTAGATGATCTGTGGATGGATTGTAGATGGTTGTGGATGATCTGCAGATGATCTGTAGATGGATTGTAGCTAGATTGTAAATGATCTGCAGCTGAATTGTAGATGATCTGTAGATGGTTTGTAAATGCTCTGTAGATGGATTGCACATGGATTGTAGATGATCTGTAGATGGATTGTAGATGATCTGTAGATGGATTGTAGATGACTGTAGATGGATTGTGGATGATCTGTAGATGGATTTTAGATGATCTGCAGATGGATTGTGGATGATCTGTAGATGGCTTGCAGATGATCTGTGAATGGATTGTAGATGATCTGTGGATGGATTGTGGATTATCTGTAGATGGATTGTGGATTATCTGCAGATGGATTTTAGATAATCTGTAAATGAATTGCAAATTGTTGTAGATGATCTGTAGATGGATTTTAGATTGTTGTAGATGATCAGAAGATGATCTGTGGATCGATTGCAGATGATCTGTAGATGGATTTTAGATAATCTGTAAATGAATTGTAAATTTTTATTTTGTTTATTTAGAGATACTGCACTGAAACAGGCCCTTCGGCCCACCGAGTCTGTGCCGACCAAGAACCACCCATTTATACTAACCCTACAGTAATCCCATATTCCCTACCACCTACCGACACTAGGGGCAATTTACAACGGCCAATTTACCTATCACCTGCAAGTCTTTGGCTGTGGGAGGAAACCGGAGCACCCGGCGAAAACCCACGCGGTCACAGGGAGAACTTGCAAACTCCACACAGGCAGTACCCAGAATCGAACCCGGGTCCCTGGAGCTGTGAGGCTGTGGTGCTAACCACTGCGCCACTGTGCCACCCAATTGTTGTAGATGATCTGTAGATGATCTGTAGATATTTGTAGATAATCTGTAGATGATCTGTAGATGGATTGTAGATGGTCTGTAGATGGATTGTAGATGATCTGAAGATGGAGTCTAGATGCTTATAGATGGATTGTAGATGATCTGTGGATGGATTGTGGATTATCTGTAGATGGATTGTGGATTATCTGCAGATGGATTTTAGATAATCTGTAAATGAATTGCAAATTGTTGTAGATGATCTGTAGATGGATTTTAGATTGTTGTAGATGATCAGAAGATGATCTGTGGATCGATTGCAGATGATCTGTAGATGGATTTTAGATAATCTGTAAATGAATTGTAAATTTTTATTTTGTTTATTTAGAGATACTGCACTGAAACAGGCCCTTCGGCCCACCGAGTCTGTGCCGACCAAGAACCACCCATTTATACTAACCCTACAGTAATCCCATATTCCCTACCACCTACCGACACTAGGGGCAATTTACAACGGCCAATTTACCTATCACCTGCAAGTCTTTGGCTGTGGGAGGAAACCGGAGCACCCGGCGAAAACCCACGCGGTCACAGGGAGAACTTGCAAACTCCACACAGGCAGTACCCAGAATCGAACCCGGGTCCCTGGAGCTGTGAGGCTGTGGTGCTAACCACTGCGCCACTGTGCCACCCAATTGTTGTAGATGATCTGTAGATGATCTGTAGATGGATTGTAGATATTTGTAGATAATCTGTAGATGATCTGTAGATGGATTGTAGATGGTCTGTAGATGGATTGTAGATGATCTGAAGATGGAGTCTAGATGCTTATAGATGGATTGTAGATGATCTGTCGACAGATTGCAGATGATCTGCAGATGGATTGTAGATGATCTGAAGATGGATTGTAGATGGTTGTAGATGGATTGTAGATGCTCCGTAGATGGACTCTAGATGATCTGTAGAAGGATTCTAGATGATCTGTGGACGGATTGTGGA
Organism: Heterodontus francisci; assembly: GCF_036365525.1. Taxonomy (NCBI): domain Eukaryota; kingdom Metazoa; phylum Chordata; class Chondrichthyes; order Heterodontiformes; family Heterodontidae; genus Heterodontus; species Heterodontus francisci. The sequence goes on from NC_090378.1 coordinate 111,065,493, forward strand.
TGGTTGAAAATGGATTGTAGATGGTCTGTAGATGATCTGTAGATGGATTGTAGATGTTTGTAGATGATCTGTAAATGGATAGTAGATGATCTGTAGATGGATTGTAGATGATCTGTAGATTGATCTGTAGATGATCTGTCGATGGATTGTGGATGATCTGTAAATGGATTGTGGATGGTCTGTAGATGGATTCTAGATGATCTGTAGATTGATCTGTAGATGATCTGTCGATGGATTGTGGATGATCTGTAAATGGATTGTGGATGGTCTGTAGATGGATTGTAGATGATCTGTAGATTGATCTGTAGATGATCTGTCGATGGATTGTGGATGATCTGTAAATGGATTGTGGATGGTCTGTAGATGGATTCTAGATGATCTGTAGATGGATTGCAGATGATCTGCAGATGGCTTGTTGAAGGTCTGTGGATGGATTGTAGATGATCTGCAGGTGGATTGTTGATCATCTGTAAATGGGTTGTAGATGAGTTTTAAATGGTCTGTACATGCATTGGAGATTATCTGTAAATGCATTGTTCATGATCTGTAGATATATTTTAGTTGACCTGTAGATGATCTGTAGATGGATTGTCGATGTTTGTAGATGGATTCTAGATGAACCATTTACGGATTTTAGATGATCTGAAGCTGGATTGTAGATGGTTGTAAATGGATTGCACATGATCTGTAGATGGATTGTAGATGCTCTGTAGATGGTCTGTGGATGATCTGTAAATGGTCTGTAGATGGATGGTAGATGGGTTGTAGATTATCTGCAGATGGATTGCAGATGATCAGAAGTTTGATTGTAGATGATCTCTAGATGGATTGTTGATAATCTGTCGATGATCTGTAGATGGATTGTAGAGGCATTGTAGATGCATTGTAGATAATCTGTAGATGAATTCTTGGTGGTCTGTCAATGGATTATAGATGGATTGTAGATGATCTGTAGATGGTTTGTAGATTATCTGTACATGGATTGTAAATGATCTTTAGATGGATTGTAAATGATCTGTAGATGGATTGTCGATGATCTGTAGATGGATTGTAAATTGTTGTAGATGATCTGTAGATGGATTTTAGATTGTTGTAGATGATCAGAAGATGATCTGTGGATCGATTGCAGATGATCTGTGGATGGATTTTAGATAATCTGTAAATGAATTGTAACTTTTTATTTTGTTTATTTAGAGATACAGCACTGAAACAGGCCCTTCGGCCCACCGAGTCTGTGCCGACCAAGAACCACCCATTTATACTAACCCTACAGTAATCCCATATTCCCTACCACCTACCGACACTAGGGGCAATTTACAACGGCCAATTTACCGATCACCTGCAAGTCTTTGGCTGTGGGAGGAAACCGGAGCACCCGGCGAAAACCCACGCGGTCACAGGGAGAACTTGCAAACTCCACACAGGCAGTACCCAGAATCGAACCCGGGTCCCTGGAGCTGTGAGGCTGCGGTGCTAACCACTGCGCCACTGTGCCACCCAATTGTTGTAGATGATCTGTAGATGATCTGTAGATGGATTGTAGATATTTGTAGATAATCTGTAGATGATCTGTAGATGGATTGTAGATGATCTGTACATGGATTGTAGATGGTCTGTAGATGGATTGTAGATGATCTGAAGATGGATTCTAGATGCTTGTAGATGGATTGTAGATGATCTGTCGACGGATTGCAGATGATCTGCAGATGGATTGTAGATGATCTGAAGATGGATTGTAGATAGTTGTAGATGGATTGTAGATGATCTGTCGAAGGATTCTAGATGATCTGTGGACGGTTTGTGGATGGTTGAAAATGGATTGTAGATGGTCTGTAGATGATCTGTAGATGATCTGTAGATGGATTGTAGATGATCTGTAGATTGATCTGTAGATGATCTGTCGATGGATTGTGGATGATCTGTAAATGGATTCTAGATGATCTGTAGATGGATTGCAGATGATCTGCAGATGGCTTGTTGAAGGTCTGTGGATGGATTGTAGATGATCTGCAGGTGGATTGTTGATCATCTGTAAATGGGTTGTAGATGAGTTTTAAATGGTCTGTACATGCATTGGAGATTATCTGTAAATGCATTGTTCATGATCTGTAGATATATTTTAGTTGACCTGTAGATGATCTGTAGATGGATTGTCGATGTTTGTAGATGGATTCTAGATGAACCGTTTATGGATTTTAGATGATCTGAAGCTGGATTGTAGATGGTTGTAAATGGATTGCACATGATCTGTAGATGGATTGTAGATGCTCTGTAGATGGTCTGTGGATGATCTGTAAATGGTCTGTAGATGGATGGTAAATGGGTTGTAGATTATCTGCAGATGGATTGCAGATGATCGGAAGTTTGATTGTAGATGATCTCTAGATGGATTGTTGATAATCTGTCGATGATCTGTAGATGGATTGTAGAGGCATTGTAGATGCATTGTAGATAATCTGTAGATGAATTCTTGGTGGTCTGTCAATGGATTATAGATGGATTGTAGATGATCTGTAGATGGATTGTAGATTATCTGTACATGGATTGTAAATGATCTGTGAATGGATTGTAGATGATCTGTAGATGGATTGTAGATGATCTGTAGATGGATTGTGGATGATCTGTTGATGAACTGTAGATGGATTGTAGATTATCTGTACATGGATTGTAAATGATCTGTAGATGGATTGTAAATGATCTGTAGATGGATTGTCGATGATCTGTAGATCATCTGTAGATGGATTGTAGATGATCTGGAAATGATCTGTCGATGGATTGTAAATGATCTGCAGCTGGACTGTAGATGATCTGTAGATGGATAGTAGATGGTCTGTAGCTAGATTGTAGATGGTTGTTGATGATTTGTAGATGATCTGTAGATGGATTGTAGCTGCATTGTAAATGGTCTGTAGATGATCTGTAGATAGATTGTAGCTCGATTGTAGATGATCTGTAGCTGGATTGTAGATGATCTGTAGATGGATTGTAGACCATCTGTAGATGGTCTCAAAGATGATCTGTAGATAGATTGTATCTCGATTGTAGATGACCTGTTGCTGGATTGTAGATGATCTGTAGCTGGATTGTAGATGATTTGTCTACGCAGAATAGATTATCTGTAAATAGATTGTAGATGATCGGTAGAAGAGTTTCAAATGGTCTGTAGATGCTTTGTAGGTGATCTGCAAATGGATAGTATATGGTTGTAACTGGATTGTAGATGATCTGTAGATTAATTGTAGATGATCTGTAGATGGATTGTAGAAGGTTGCAGATTGATTGCACATGATCTGTAGATGGATTGTAGATGTTCTGTCGATGGCTTGTAGACGATCTGCAGATGGATTGTGGATGATCCATAGATTGATTGTAGATGATCCATAGATTGACTGTACTTGATCTGTAGATGGATTGCCGATAGTCTGTAGATGGATTGTCGATGATCTGTAGATGGATTTTAGATGGTCTGTAAATTGATTATAGATGGATTGTCGATGACTGTAGATGTTCAGTAGATGATCTGTTGATCGATTATAGATGATCAGGAGATGGATTGCAGATGGATTTTAGATGATCTGTAGATAGATTGCAGATGGACTGTGTATGATCTGTAGATGGATTGTGGATGATCTGTAGATGGATTGTAGACGTCCTGCCGATGGTCTGTGAATGATCTGTAAATGGATTGCAGATGATCTGTAGATGGATGGTAGATGGATTGTAAATTATCTGTCGATGGATTGTAGATTATCTGTAGATGGTTTGTATATAATCTGTAGATTGATTGTAGGTGGATTATCGATTATCTGTAGATGGATTGTAGATGATCTACAGATGGATTGTAGATAATGGGCGGCACAGTGGCGCAGTGGTTAGCACCGCAGCCTCACAGCTCCAGCGACCCGGGTTCAATTCTGGGTACTGCCTGTGTGGAGTTTGCAAGTTCTCCCTGTGTCTGCGTGGGTTTCCTCCGGGTGCTCCGGTTTCCTCCCACATGCCAAAAGACTTGCAGGTTGATAGGTAAATTGGCCATTAGTAATTGCCCCTAATATAGGTAGGTGGTAGGGAAATATAGGGACAAGTGGGGATGTGGTAGGAATATGGAATTAGTGTAGGATTAATATAAATGGGTGGTTGATGGTCGGCACAGACTCGGTGGGCCAAAGGGCCTGTTTCAGTGCTGTATCTCTAAACTAAACTAAACTAAACATAATCTGTAGTTGATCTGTAGATGGATTGTAGATGGTTGTAGATGGATTGTACATGATCTGTAGATGGATTGTAGACGTCCTGTAGATGGTCTGTGAATGATCTGTAAATGGATTGCAGATGATCTGTAGATGGATTGTATATAATCTGTAGATGGATTGTAGGTGGATTATCGATTATCTGTAGATGGATTGTAGATGATCGACAGATGGATTGTAGATAATCTGTAGTTGATCTGTAGATGGATTGCAGATGGATTGCCGATAGTCTGTAGATGGATTGTAGATGATCTGTAGATGGATTGTAGATGGTCTGTCGATGATCAGTAAATGGATTGGAGATGGATTGGAGATGCTCTGGAGATGGACTGTAGATTGTTGGAGATGATCTGTAGATGATCTGTAGATGGGTTGTAGATGGATTTTAGATGATCTGTAGATGGATAGTAGATGATCTATTAATGGATTGTAGATGCCCTGTAGAAGGATTTTAGATGGTTGTAGATGATCAGAAGATGATCTGTGGTTCGATTGTAGATGATCTGTCGATGGATTGTAGATGATTTGTAGTTGGATTTTAAGTAATTTGTCGATGAATTGTAAATTATTGTAGATGATCTGTAGATGATCAGTAGATGGATTGTAAATCACCTGTGGATGGATTGTAGATGGATTTTAGATGATCTGTAGATGGATTGTAGGTGATCTATAGATGGATTGTAAATGCTCTGTAGAAGGATTGTGGATGATCTGTAGATGGATTGTAGGTGGATTATCGATTATCTGTAGATGGATTGTAGATGATCTACGGATGGATTGTAGATAATCTGTAGTTGATCTGTAGATGGATTGTAGATGGATTGCCGATAGTCTGTAGATGGATTGTAGATGATCTGTAGATGGATTGTAGATGGTCTGCAAATTGATTATAGATGGATTGTAGATGCTCTGTAGAAGGATTGTAGATAATCTGTCGATGATCAGTAAATGGATTATAGATGGATTGGAGATGCTCTGTAGATGGATTGTAGATTGTTGGAGATGATCTGTAGATGATCTGTAGATGGGTTGTAGATGGATTTTAGATGATCTATAGATGGATTGTAGATGCTCTGTAGAAGGATTTTAGATGGTTGTAGATGATCAGAAGATGATCTGTGGTTCGATTGTAGATGATCTGTCGATGGATTGTAGATGATTTGTAGTTGGATTTTAAGTAATTTGTCGATGAATTGTAAATTATTGTAGATGATCTGTAGATGATCAGTGGATGGATTGTAAATCACCTGTGGATGGATTGTAGATGGATTTTAGATGATCTGTAAATGGATTGTAGATGCTCTGTAGAAGGATTGTGGATGATCTGTAGATGGATTGCAGATGATCTGTAGATGGATTGCAGATGATCTGTAGATGGATTGTATATGGCTGTAGATGCATTGTAGATGATCTGTAGATAGATTGCAAAAGGACTGTGGATGATCTGTGGATGGATTGTAAATGGTTGTAGATGGATTGTAGATGATCTGTGAATGGATTGTAGATGATCTGTAGATGGAATTTAGATGGTTGTAGATGATCTGTAGATGGATTGTAGATGATCTGTAGATTCATTGTATATGGCTGTAGATGCATTGTCGATGATCTGTATATAGATTGCAAAAGGACTGTGGATGATCTGTGGATGGATTGTAAATGGCTGTAGATGGATTTTAGATGATCTGTGAATGGATTGTAGATGATCTGTAGATGGAATTTAGATGGTTGTAGATGATCTGTAGATGGATTGTAGATATTTGTAGATAATCTGTGGATGATCTGTAGATGGATTGTAGATGATCTGTAAATGAATTGTAAATTGTTGTAGATGATCTGTAGATGGATTGTAGATATTTGTAGATAATCTGTAGATGATCTGTACATGGATTGGAGATGGTTGTAGCTGGATTGTAGATGATCTGTCGTTGGATTGTAGATGATCTGTCGCTGGATTGTAGGTGATCTGTCGATGGTTTCTAAATGATTTGTAAATGGATTGTTGATGATCTGTAGCTGGATTGTAGATGAGCTATAGATGGATTATAGATGTTCTGTGGATGGATTTTAGATGTTTGTAGATGGATTGCACATCATCTGTAGACGGATTGTACATGTTCTGCAGATGATCTGCGGATGGTCTGCAGATGGATTGAAGATGATCAGAAGATGGCTTGTAGATGGTCTGTGGATGGACGGTAGATGGTCTGAAAATGGATTGCAGATGATCAGTAGATGGATTGTAGATGGATATTAGATGATCTGTAGATAGATTGTAGATGGACTGTGTATGATCTGTAGATGGATTGTGGATGATCTGTATATGGATTGTAGATGGTTGTAGATGGATTGTACATGATCTGTAGATGGTTGGAGATGTTCTGTAGATGGTCTGCGAATGATCTGTAAATGGATTGCAGATGGTCTGTAGGTGGATGGTAGATGATCTGTAGATGGATTGTATATAATCTGGAGATGCTTTGTAGGTGGATTATCGATTATCTGTAGATGGATTGTAGATGATCTGCAGATCGATTGTAGATAATCTGTCAATGTTCTGTAGATGGATTGTAGATGTATTGAAGAAGCATTGTAGATAATCTGTAAATGATTAGTAAATGGATTGTACATTGATTGGAGATGATCTGTAAATGGATTGTAGATGGTTGGAGATCATCTGTAGATGGATTGTAGATGGATTTTAGATGATCTGTAGATGGCTTGTAGATGATATGTGAATGGATTGTAGATGACCTGCAGATAGATTGTGGATTATCTGTAGATGGATTTTAGATGGTTGTAGATGATCAGAAGATGATCTGTGGATCGATTGCCGATGATCTGTAGATGGATTGTAGATGATTTGTAGATGGATTGTAGATGATCTGTAGATGGATTGTAGGTGATCTGTAACTGGATTGTAGGTGACCAGTCGATGGTTTGTAAATGACCTGTGGCTGGATTGTAGATGATCTGTAGATGGATTTTAGATGGCTGTAGATGGATTGTACATGATTTGTAGATGGATTGAGGATGATCTGTAGAATGATTGAGGATGATCTGTAGATGGATTGTAGATCATCTGTAGATGGATTGTAGATGGTCTGCAGATGATTTGTAGAGGACCTGTTGAGGGACAGTAGCTGGTCAGTCGATAGATTGTAGAAGATCTGTGGATGATCTGTAGATGATCTGTAGTTGAATTGTAGATAATAAGTAGATGGATTGTCCATGATCTGTAGATGGATTGTAAATGGTCTGTTGATGGATTGTAGATGATCTGTAGATGGATGGTAGGTGATCTGGTGCTGGATCGCAGATGGACTGTATATTGATTGTAGGTGCTCTGTTGATGGATTGTAGATGATCTTTAAATGGATTTTAGATGATCTGTAGATGGATTGTAGATGGTTGTAGGTGGATTGTAGATGATCTGTAAATGGATTGTGGATGGTTGTAGGTGGATTGTAGATGATCTGTAGATGGATTCTAGATGGTTTGTAGATGGTCTGTAGATGAATTGTACATGATCTGTACATGGACTGGAGATGATCTCTAAGTTGATGGTAGATGGTCTGTAGATGGATTGTAGATGGATTATAGATGATCTGTAGATGGATTATAGATGATCTGTAGATGGATTGTAGATGATCTGTAAATGCATTGGAGATGGTCTGCGGATGGTTGCAGATGGTCTGTAGGTGGAATGCAGATGATCTGCAGATGGATTGTAGATGGTCTGTAGATGATGTGTAGATGACCTGTTGATGGACTGTAGACGGTCTGTGGATGATCTGTAAAGATCTGCAGAAGAATTGTAGATCTTTTGTAAATGGATTGTAGATGATCTGGAGATGGATTGTAGATAATCTGTAGATGGATTGTAAATAATCTGTAGATGGATTGCAGATGATCTGTAAATCGATTGTAGATGGTCTGTAAGTCGATGGTAGATGATCTGTAGATGGACTGTAGATGGTTGTAGATAGATTGTAGATGATCTATAGATGGATTGTAGATGATCTGTCGATGGATTGTAGATGGTCTGTGGATGGTTGTAGATGGTCTGTAGATGGATTGTAGATTGTCTGCAGATGATTTGTAGAGGACCTGTTGAGGGACAGTAGCTGGTCAGTCGATAGATTGTAGCAGGTCTGTGGATGATCTGCAGATGATCTGTAGTTGAATTGTAGATAATCTGTAGATGGATTGTATATGATCTGCAGATGGATTGTGGATCATCTGCAAATGGATTCCAGATGATCTGTAGATGGATTGTAGATGGTCTGTTGATGGATTGTAGATGATCTGTCAATGGATTGTATATTATCTGTCGATGGATTGTAGACGGTTATAAATGATCAGAAGATGATCTGTAGATGGATTGTAGATGATCTGGTGATGGATTGTATTTCATCTGGAACTGGATTGTAGATGGTCTGCAGATGGAATGTAGACGATCTGTATTTTGGATTGTCGATGGACTGCAGATGGATTTTAATGGTTTGTAAATGGATTATAGATGATCTGCAGATGGATTATAGATGATCTGTCGATGGATTGTAGATGGTCTGTGGATGATGTGTAGAGGATCAGTTGATGGACTGTAGATCATCAGCCGATGGATTGTAGATGGTCTGTGGATGATCTGTAGATGGTTTGTGGTTGAATTCTAAATTATCTGTAGATGAATTGTAGATCGTCTGTCAATGGATTGCAGATGATCTGTAGATGGATTGTATATGATCGGTAAATGGATTGCAGATTATCTGAAGAGGGATTGCAGATGGATTGTATATAATTTGTAGAGGGATTGCAGATGATCTGTGGATGGATTGTAAATGAATTGTTGATGGATTGTGGATGATTTCTACATGGATTGTAGCTCATCTGTAGATGGATTGTAGATGGCTCTCGATGATCAGAAGATGATCTGTGGATCGATTGTAGATGATCCGTAGCTGGATTGTTGATGATCTGTAGCTGTATTATAGATGATCTGTAGTTAGATTGCAGATGGTTGTAGATGATCTGTAGAAGGTCTGTAGATGGATTGTATATGATCTGTAGATGGATTGTAATAGATGGATTGTAGATGGTCTGTAGTTGGATTGTAGATGGTTATAGATGATCTGTAGACAGTTTGTACATGATCTGTAGATCGATTGTATATGATCAGTAGCTGATCTGTAGATGGATTGTTGTTGATCTGTAGATGGATTGTTGTTGATCTGTAGATGGATTGTAGATGATCTGTAGATGGATTGTAGATTATCTGTAGATGGATTGGAGATGGTTGTAGATAATCAGAAGATGTTCTGTCGATCGATTGTAGATTATCTGTAGATGGATTGGAGATGGTTGTAGATAATCAGAAGATGTTCTGTCGATCGATTGTAGATTATCTGTAGATGGATTGGAGATGGTTGTAGATAATCAGAAGGTGTTCTGTCGATCGATTGTAGATGATCTGTGGAGGGATTGTAGATGATCTTTAGATAGATTCTAGATGATTGTAGATGATCTGTAGATGATCTGTAGATGGATTGTAGATGATCTGTAGATGGATTTTCGATGATCTGTAGATGGATTGTAGATGATCTATAGATGGATTGTAGATGATCTGTAGATGGATTGCAGATAACCTATAGATGGATTGTAGATGGCTCTCTATGATCAGAAGATGATCTGTCGATCGATTGCAGATGATCCGTAGATGGATTTTAGATGATCTGTAGCTGTATTATAGATGATCTGTAGATAGATTGCAGATGGTTGTAGATGATCTGTAGATGAGCTGTAGATGGACTGTAGATGGATTGTAGATGATATGTAGACGGATTGTCGATGAGTTTTAAATGGTCCGTAGATGGATTGTAGATGATCTGTAAATGGATTGTAGATGAACTGCAGGTAGATTATAGCTGATCTGTAGAAGGTTTCTTGATGATCTGTAGATGGATTTTAGATGATCTGTAGATGATCAGTAGATGGATTGTAGATGGATTGCAGATGATCAGTTGACAGATTATAGATTATCTGAAGATGGATTATAGATGTTTGTAGATGGATTGTAGATAATCTGTAGATGGATTGTAGATGGTCTGTAAATGGATTATAGATTATCTGTAGATGGATTGTAGATGATCTGTAGATGGATTGTGGATGGACTGTAGATGATATGTAGACGGATTGTAGATGAGTTTTAAATGGATTGTAGATGAGTTTTAAATGCCCGGAGATGGATTTGTAGAGGATTTGTAAATGGATTGTAGATGAATTGTAGATGATATGTACAAGTATTGTAGATGAGTTTTAAATGGTCCGTAGATGGATTGTAGATGATCTGTCAATGGATTGTAGATGAACTGTAGGTGGATTGTAGCTGATCTGTAGAAGGTTTCTTGATGAGCTGTAGATGATATGTGGATGGATTTTAGATGATCTGTAGATGGATTGTAGATGATCTGTAGATGTTCTGTAGATGTTCTGTAGATGGATTGTAGATGATCTGTAGATGTTCTGTAGATGTTCTGTAGATGGATTGTAGATGATCTGTAGATGTTCTGTAGATGGATTGTAGATGTTTGTAGATGGATTGTAGATAATCTGTAGATGGATTGTAGATGTTCTGTAGATGTTCTGTAGATGGATTGTAGATGTTTGTAGATGGATTGTAGATAATCTGTAGATGGATTGTAGATGTTCTGTAGATGGTCTGAGGACGATCTGTAAATGGATTGCAGATGGTCTGTCAATTGATTGTAGATGATCTGTAGATGGATTGTGGATGGATTGTAGATGGTCTGTAAATGGATTGTAGATGAACTGTAGATGGATTGTAAATTTTTGTAGATGATCTGTAGATGATCTGTAAATGGATTGTAGATGAATTGAAGATGATATGTAGACGGATTGTAGATGAGTTTCAAATGGATTGTAGATGAGTTTCAAATGGTCCGCAGATGGATTGTAGATGATCTGTAAATGGATTGCAGATCAATTGTAGATATGTCGACGGATTGTGGATGAGTTTTAAATGGGTTGTCGATGAGTTTTAAATGGTCCGCAGATGAATTATAGATGATATGTAGTCGGATTGTAGTTGAGATTGAAATGGATTGTAGATGAGTTTTAAATGGTCCGTAGATGGATTGTAGATGATCTGTAGATGGATTGTAGATGATCTGTAGATGGATTGTAGATGTTCTGTAGATGGATTGTAGATGATCTGTTGACAGATTATAGATTATCTGAAGATGGATTGTAGATGTTTGTCGATGGATTGTAGATAATCCGTAGATGGATTGTAGATGTTCTGTAGATGGTCTGTGGACGATCTGTAAATGGATTGTAGATGGTCTGTAAATGGATTGTAGATGATCTGTAGATGGATTGTAGATGTTCTGTAGATGGATTGTAGATGATCTGTTGACAGATTATAGATTATCTGAAGATGGATTGTAGATGTTTGTCGATGGATTGTAGATAATCCGTAGATGGATTGTAGATGTTCTGTAGATGGTCTGTGGACGATCTGTAAATGGATTGTAGATGGTCTGTAAATGGATTGTAGATGATCTGTAGATGGATTGTAAATGATATGTGGACGGATTGTAGATGAGTTTTAAATGGATTGTAGTTGAGTTTTAAATGGTCCGTAGATGGATTTATAGAGGATCTGTAAATGGATTGTAGATGAATTGTAGATGATATGTAGACGGATTGTCGATGAGTTTTAAATGGTCCGTAGATGGATTGTAGATGATCTGTAAATGGATTGTAGATGAACTGCAGGTAGATTGCAGCTGGTCTGTGGAAGGTTTCTTGATGATCTGTAGATGATCTGTGGACGGATTTTAGATGATCTGTAGATGATCTGTAGATGGATTGTAGATGGATTGCAGATGATCAGTTGACAGATTATAGATTATCTGAAGATGGATTATAGATGTTTGTAGATGGATTGTAGATAATCTGTAGATGGATTGTAGATGGATTGTAGATGGTCTGTAAATGGATTGTGGATGGATTGTAGATGATCTGTAAATGGATTGTAGATGAATTTGAAATGGCTTGTAGATGATCTGTAAATGGATTGTAGATGAACTGTAGGTGGATTAGTTTAGTTTAGTTTAGAGATACAGCACTGAAACAGGCCCTTCGGCCCACCGAGTCTGTGCCGACCATCAACCACCCATTTGTTCTAATCCTACACTAATTCCATATTCCTACCACATCCCCACCCTGTCCCTATATTTCCCTGCCACTTACCTATACTAGGGGCAATTTATAATGGCCAATTAACCTATCAACCTGCAAGTCTTTGGCATGTGGGAGGAAACCGGAGCACCCGGAGGAAACCCACGCAGACACAGGGAGAACTTGCAAACTCCACACAGGCAGTACCCAGAATTGAACCCAGGTCACTGGAGCTGTGAGGCTGCGGTGCTAACCACTGCGCCACTGTGATTCTAGATGATCAGTAGAAGGATTCTTGATGATCTGTAGATGATCTGTGGATGGATTTTAGATGATCTGTAGATGATCTGTAGATGATCTGTAGACGGATTGTAGATGTTTGTAGATGGCTTATAGATGATCTGTTGACGGATTATAGATTATCTGAAGAAGGATTGTAGATGTTTGTAGTTGGATGGTAGATGATTTGTAGATGGATTGTAGATGTTCTGTGGATGGTCTGTAGATGATCTGTAAATGGATTGTCGGTAGTCTGTAGGTGAATGTTAGATGGCCTGTAGATGGATTGAAGATGGTCTGTAGATGCACAGTAGATGATCTGTAAATGGGTTGTAGTTGATCTGTCATTGGATTGTAGATGATATGTAGATGGATTGTAAATGGTCTGTAGACGTATAGTAGATGATCTGCAAATTGATTGTAGATGATCTGTAGTTGGATTGTAGATTTTCTGTAGACGGATAGTAGATGATCTGTAGATGGATTGTGGATGGACTGTAGATGGTCTGTAAATGGATTGTAGATTGTTGTAGATGATCTGTAAATGGATTGTAGATGGTCTGCAAATTGAGGTAGATGGATTGTGGATGATCTGTAGATGGATGGTAAATGGTTGTCGACGATCTGTACATGATCTGTAGCTGGATCGTAGATGATCTGTAGATGGATTGTGAATGCTTTGTGGATGGATTGTAGATAATCTGCAGATTAAATGTAGATGGTCTGAAGATGGATTATAGATGATTTGTAGATGGATTGCGGATGGTCTTAGATGCATGGTCGATGGATTGTTGATGGATTGTAGATAATCTGCAGATGGATTGTAGATGGCCTGTAGACGGATTGGAGATGATCTTTAGATGGATTGGGGATGATCTGTAGTTGAATTGTAGATGATCTGTAGATGGATTGTAGATGATCTGTAGATGGATTGTGGATGGACTGTAGATGATATGTAGACGGATTGTAGATGAGTTTTAAATGGATTGTAGATGAGTTTTAAATGCCCGGAGATGGATTTGTAGAGGATTTGTAAATGGATTGTAGATGAATTGTCGATGATATGTACAAGTATTGTAGATGAGTTTTAAATGGTCCGTAGATGGATTGTAGATGATCTGTAAATGGATTGTAGATGATCTGCAGAAGGATTCTTGATGATCTGTAGATGATCTGTGGATGGATTGTAGATGATCTGTAAATGGATTGTAGATGAACTGTAGTTGGATTGTAGATGATCTGTAGAAGGATTCTTGATGATCTGTAGATGGATTGTAGATGTTTGTAGATGGATTGTAGATGATCTGTTGACAGATTATAGATTATCTGAAGATGGATTGTGGATGTGTGTAGATGGATTGTAGATGTTCTGCAGATGGTCTGTGGATGATCTGTAAATGGATTGTAGGTGGTCTGTAAATGGATTGTCGATGATCTGTAGCTGGTTTGTAGATGGTCTGAAGATGCATTATAGAGGATTTGTAGATGGATTGCGGATGCTCTTAGATGCATTGTAGATGGATTGTTGATGGATTGTAGATAGTCTGTAGATGGATTGGAGATGGTCTGTCGACGGATTGGAGATGATCTGGAGATAAATTGAAGATGGGTCGTGGATGGATTGTAAATGATCTGTAGATGGATTGTAGATGATCTGTAGTTGAATTGTAGATGAACTGTAGATGGATTGTACATGATCTGTAAATGGATCGTAGATGCTCTGTAGATGGATTGTAGATGCCCTGCAGATGGATTGTAGATGGTTTGTAGATGGATTATGGATGATCTGCAGATGGATTGCCGAATGTCTGTAGATGATCTGTAAATGGATTGTAGATGAACTGTAGGCGGATTGTAGATGATCTGTAGAAGGATTCTTGATGATCTGTAGATGATCTGTAGATGGATATTAGATGATCTGTAGATGATCTGTAGATGGATTGTAGATGTTTGTAGATGGATTGTAGATGATCTGTTGACAGATTATAGATTATCTGAAGATGGATTGTAGATGTTTGTCGATGGATTGTAGATAATCTGTAGATGGATTGTTGATGGATTGTAGATGGTCTGTAAATGGATTGTAGATGATCTGTAGATGGATTGGAGATGATCTGTAGATGGATTGTGGATGGATTGTAGATGGTCTGTAAATGGATTGTAGATGATCTGTAGATGATCAGTAGATGGATTTTAGATGAAATGTAGACGGATTGTTGATGAGTTTTAAATGGATTGTAGATGAATTGTAGATGATATGTTCACGGATTGTAGATGAGTTTGAAATGTATTGTCGATGAGTTTGAAATGGTCCATAGATGGATTGTTGATGATCTATAAGTGGATTGCAGATCAAGTGTAGATGAAAGGTAGACGGATTGTACATGAGTTTGAAATGGATTGTAGATGCATTTTAAATGGTCCGTAGATGGATTGTGGATGATCTGTAAGTGGATTGTAGATGAACTGTAGGTGGATTATAGATGATCTGTAGAAGGATTCTTGATGATCTGTAGATCATCTGTGGATGGATTTTAGATTAATCTGTAGATGATCTGTAGATGGATTGTAGATGGATTGTAGATGATCTGTTGACAGATTATAGATTATCTGAAGATGGATTGTAGATTTTTGTAGATGGATTGCAGATAATCTACAGATGGATTGTAGATGGATTGCAGATGGTCTGTGGCCGACCTGTAAATGTATTGTAGATGGTCTGTAAATGGATTATAGATGATCTGTAGATGGATTGTAGATGATCTGTAGATGGATTGTGGATGGATTGTAGATGGTCTGTACATGGATTGCAGATGGTTGCAGATGATCTGTAAATGGATTGTAGATGGATTGCAGATGGATTGCACATGATCTGTAGATGGATTGTAGATGTTCTGTAGATGGTCTGCGGATGGTCTGCAGATGGATTGCAGATGATCAGTAGCTGGATTGGAGATGCTCTGTAGCTGGATTGTGAATGGTTTGCAAATGGATTGTACCTGGATTGTAGATGATCTGCAGATGGAGTGTAGATGGTTGTAGATGATCTGTAGATTATCTGTAGATGGATTATAGATGAATTGTAGATGATCTGTCGATGGATTGGAGATGATCTGTCGATGATTTGTAGATGGATTGTGGATGGTTGTAAATGGATTGTAGATGATCTGTAGATGGATTGTATATTATCTGTAAATAGATTGTGGATGATCGGTAGATGAGTTTCAAATGGTCTGTAGATGAATTGTAGATGATCTGTAGATTGATTGCAGATGATCTGTCAATTGATTTTAGATGGTCTGTAGATGGATTGTGGATGGTTGTAGATGGATTGCACATGATCTGTAGATGGATTGTAGATATTCTGTAGATGGTCTGCAGATGGTCTGCAGATGGATTGCAGATGATCAGTAGCTGGATTGGAGATGATCTGTCGATGGATTGTAGATAATCTGTAGATGGATTGTAGATGGTTGTTGATGGATGGCACATGATCTGTAGATGGATTGTAGATGTTCTGTGGATGGTCTGCGGATGGTCTGTAGATCGATTGTCAATGATCTGTGGATGGATTGTAGACGATCTGTCGATGGATTGTAGACGATCTGTCGATGGATTGTAGATGATCTGTAGATGGATTGTAGATGGTTGTAGATGTTCTGTAGATGATCTGGAGGTGGATTGTAGATGATCTGTAGCTGGATTGCAGATGATCTGTAGATAGATTGTAGATAATCTGTCGATGATCTGTAGATGGATTGGAGATGATCGAAAGATGGATTTTCGATGATCTGTAGATGGATTGTAGATCATCAGTAGATGAACTGTAGATGGCTGTAGACGGATTGTAGATGGCTGTAGATGGATTGTAAATGGTTGTAGATGATCAGTAGATGGATTGTAGATGGATTGTAGCTGGTTGTACATGATCTGTAGATGATCTGTAGATGGATTGAGGATGTTCTGTAGATGGATTGTAGATGACCTGTATGTGTATTGTAGACGGATTGGAGATGATTTGTAGGTGGATTGCAGATGGTTTGGAAATGATTTGTAGATGGATTGTACATGGTTGTAGATGATCTGTAGATGGATTGTAGAAGGATTTTAAATGATCTGTAGATGGATTGTAGATGGTCTATAGATAGATTATAGATGATTGTAGATGATCTGTAGATGGATTGTTGAAGGATTTTAAATGATATGTGGATGGATTGTAGATGATACGTAGCTGGATTGCAGATGATCTGTAGCTGTATTATAGATGATCTGTAGATAGATTGCAGATGGTTGTAGATGATCTGTATATGAGCTGCAGATGGACTGCAGATGGATTGTAGATGATCTGTAGATGGATTGTAGAAGTTCTGCCGATGGGTTGTAGATGATCTGTGGATGATCTGGAGATGGATTGTAGATGATCTGTAGCTGTATTGCAGATGATCTGTAGATGGATTGTCGATAATCTGTCGATGATCTGCAGATGGATTGTTCATGATCTATAGATGGATTTTCGATGATCTGTAGAGGGATTGCAGATGATCAGTAGATGAATTGGAGATGGCTGTAGATGGATTGTAAATGGTTGTAGATGATCAGCAGATGGATTGTAGATGGAGTGTAGATGGTTGTACATGATCTGTAGATGATCTGTAGATGGATTGAGGATGGACATTAGATGATCTGTGGATGAATTGTAGATGATCTGTAGATGGATTGTAGATGATCTGTGGATGGATTGTAGATGACCTGTATGTGGATTGTCGATCGATTTGTAGCTGGATTGTAGATGGGTTGGAGACGATCTGTAGATGGATTGTAGAAGGATTTTAAATGATCTGTAGATGGATTGTAGATGATCCGTAGCTGGATTGTAGATGATCTGTAGCTGTATTATAGACGATCTGTAGATAGATTGCAGATGGTTGTAGATGATCTGTATATGAGCTGAGAGATGGACTGTCGATGGATTGTAGATGATCTGTAGATGGATTGTAGAAGTTCTGCCGATGGGTTGTAGATGGTTGTAGATGATCTGTAGATGATCCGTACATGGATTGTAGCTGTATTGTAGATGATCTGTAGATGGATTTTAGATGATCTGCAGCTGGATTGCAGATGATCTGTAGTTAGATTGTAGATGGTTGTAGTTGGATCATAGATGATCTGTAGATGGATTATAGACGACTTGTGGATGGCCTGTAGTTGGATTGTAGATGATCTGTAGCTGTATGATAGATGATCTGCAGATAGATAGCAGATGGTTGTAGATGTTCTGTAGATGAACTGTAGATGGACTGTAGATGGATTGTAGATGATCTGTCAATGGATTGTAGAAGGTCTGACGATGGGTTGTAGATGGTTGTAGATGATCTTCAGATGATCCGGACATGGATTGTAGCTGTATTGTAGATGATCTGTCAAAGGATTTTAGGTTATCTGTAGCTAGATTGCAGATGATATGTTGTTAGATTGTAGATGGATTGTAGATTAGCTGTAGATGAATTGCAGATGGTTGTAGTTGGATGGGAGATGATCTGTAGATGGATTATAGATGATTGGTAGATGGATTGCAGACGACTTGTGGATAGCCTGTTGTTGGATTGTAGATGATCTGTAGATGGGATGTAGATGATCTATAGATGGACGGAAGATGATCTGATTTTGGTCTGTAGTTGCTCTTTGGATGGACTGTAGATGATCTGTGGATGATCTGTTGATGGATTGTGGATGATCTGTAGATGTATTGTAGATGATCTGTAGATGGATTGTAGATGGTTGCTGAAGGATTGCACATGATCTGTAGATGGATTGTAGATGTTCTATTGATAGATTCTAGATGATCTGTAAATGATATTTCGATGGATTGTGGAAGATCCGTAGCTCGATTGTAGATGATCTGCAGCTGTATTATAGATGATCTGCAGATAGATAGCAGATGGTTGTAGATGTTCTGTAGATGAACTGTAGATGGATTGTAGATGATCTGTCAATGGATTGTAGAAGGTCTGACGATGGGTTGTAGATGGTTGTAGATGATCTTCAGATGATCCGTACAAGGATTGTAGCTGTATTGTAGATGATCTGTCAAAGGATTTTAGATTATCTGTAGCTAGATTGCAGATGATATGTTGTTAGATTGTAGATGGATTGTAGATTAGCTGTAGATGAATTGCAGATGGTTGTAGTTGGATGGGAGATGATCTGTAGATGGATTATAGATGATTGGTAGATGGATTGCAGACGACTTGTGGATGGCCTGTTGTTGGATTGTAGATGGTCTGTAGATGGATTGTAGATTGTCTGTAAATGGATTGCAGCTGATTGCTACATGGATTGGAGATAGTATGTAGATGGATTGTACATTGTCTGTAGACCGTTAGGAGATGATCTGTAGATGGATTGCAGATGATCAGTAGCTGGATTGTGGATGATCTGTAGATGGATTGCAGATGATCTGTAGATGGATTGTAGATGGTTGTTGATGGATTGTAGATGATCTGTAGATGGATGTAGCTGATCTGTCGATGGATTGTAGATTGTCTGCAGATGGATTGTCCATTGTCTGTAGATGGATAGTCGATGATCGGTAAATGGATTGTAGATGGTAGTAGATGATCAGAAGATGATTCATACATGGATTCTAGTTGTATTGTAGATGATCTGTAGATGGAATTTAGATGATCTGCAGCTGGATTACATATGATCTGTAGTTAGATTGTAGATTAGCTGTAGATTGATTGTAGATGATCTGTAGATGAATTGTAGATGGTTGTAGTTGGATTGTAGATGATCTGTAGATGGATTTCAGATGATCTGTAGATGGATTGTAGATGGTTGTAGTTGGATTGTAGATGATCTGTAGATGGATTATAGCTGATCTGTAGATGGATTTCAGATGACCCTAACGTGGATTGTACATGATCTGTAGATGGATTGTTGATGGTTTGTAGATGGATTGTAGATGATCTGTAGATGGATTGTAGATGGATTGTAGATGGTCTGTAAAAGGATTGCAGATGATCGCTACATGGATTGGAGATAGTATGTAGATGGATTGTACATTGTCTGTAGAACGTTAGTAGATGATCTGTAGATGGATTGCAGATGATCAGTAGCTGGATTGTGGATGATCTGTAGATAGATTGTAGATGGTTGTTGATGGATTGTAGATGGTCTGTAAATGGATTGTAGATGGTAGTAGATGATCAGAAGATGATCCATACATGGATTCTAGTTGTATTGTAGATGATCTGTAGATGGAATTTAGATGATCTGCAGCTGGATTACATATGATCTGTAGTTAGATTGTAGATTAGCTGTAGATTGATTGTAGATGATCTGTAGATGAATTGTAGATGGTTGTAGTTGGATTGTAGATGATCTGTAGATGGATTATAGATGATCTGTAGATGGATTGTAGATGGTTGTAGTTGGATTGTAGATGATCTGTAGATGGATTATAGCTGATCTGTAGATGGATTTCAGATGACCCTAACGTGGATTGTACATGATCTGTAGATGGATTGTTGATGGTTTGTAGATGGATTGTAGATGATCTGTAGATGGATTGTAGATGGTCTATAAATGGATTGTTGATGATTTGTGGATGGATTGTAGATGATCTGTAGGTGGATTGTAGATGGGTGTTGATGGATTGTAGATGATCTGTAGATGGATTGTAGATGATCTGCAGATGAATTGCAGATGGTTGTAGTTGGATTGTAGATGATCTGTAGATGGATTATAGATGATCTGTAGATGGATTGTAGATGGTTGTAGTTGGATTGTAGATGATCTGTAGATGGATTTCAGATGACCCTAACGTGGATTGTACATGATCTGTAGATGGATTGTTGATGTTTGTAGATGGATTGTAGATGATCTGTAGATGGATTGTGGATGGTTGTAGATGGATTGTAGATGGTCTGTAAATGGATTGTAGATGGTTGCAGATGGATTATAGATGATCTGTGGATGGATTGTAGATGGTCTGTAAATGGATTGTTGATGATTTGTGGATGGATTGTAGATGATCTGTAGATGTATTGTAGATGGTTGTTGATGGATTGTAGATGGTCTGCAAATGGATTGCAGATGGTTGTAGATGTATTGTAGATGATCTGTGGATGGACTGTAGATGTTCTGTAGATGGATTGTAGATGGTTGTAGTTGGATTGTAGATGATCTGTAGATGGATTTCAGATGACCCTAACGTGGATTGTACATGATCTGTAGATGGATTGTTGATGTTTGTAGATGGATTGTAGATGATCTGTAGATGAATTGTGGATGGTTGTAGATGGATTGTAGATGGTCTGTAAATGGATTGTAGATGGTTGCAGATGGATTATAGATGATCTGTGGATGGATTGTAGACGGTCTGTAAATGGATTGTTGATGATTTGTGGATGGATTGTAGATGGTTGTAGGTGGATTTTAGATGGTTGTAGATGATCTGTAGATGTATTGTAGATGGTTGTTGATGGATTGTAGATGGTCTGCAAATGGATTGCAGATGGTTGTAGATGTATTGTAGATGATCTGTGGATGGATTGTAGATGTTCTGTAGATGGATTGTATATGATCTGCAGATGGATTGTAGATGATCTGTAGATGGATTGTCGATGGTTGTAGATGTATTGTTAATGATCTGTGGATGGATTTTAGATGACCCTAACGTGGATTGTACATGATCTGTAGATGGATTGTTGATGGTTTGTAGATGGATTGTGGATGATCTGTAGATGGATTGTAGATGGTTGTAGATGGATTGTAGATGGTTGTAGATGGATTGTAGATGGTCTGTAAATGGATTGTAGATGGTTGTAGATGGATTGTAGATGATCTATGGATGGATTGTAGATGGTCTGTAAATGGATTGTTGATGATTTGTGGATGGATTCGAGATGGTTGTAGGTGGATTTTAGATGATGTGTAGATGGATTGTAGATGGATTGTAGATGGATTGTAGATGATCTGTAGATGAATTGTAGATGGTTGTAGATGGATTGTAGAAGGTTGTAGATGGATAGTAGATGATCTGTGGATGGATTGTA
Organism: Heterodontus francisci; assembly: GCF_036365525.1. Lineage (NCBI taxonomy): Eukaryota > Metazoa > Chordata > Chondrichthyes > Heterodontiformes > Heterodontidae > Heterodontus > Heterodontus francisci. Next base: position 111,087,277 of record NC_090378.1, read on the forward strand.
GATGGTTGCTGGTGGATTGTCGACGATGTGTAGATGGTTGTTAATGATCTGCAGATGATCCGTACATGGATTCTAGCTGTATTTTAGATGATCTGTAGATGGAATTTAAATGATCTGCAGCTGGATTACATATGATCTGTAGTTAGATTGTCGATTAGCTGTAGTGTGATTGTAGATGATCTGTAGATGAATTGTAGATGGTTGTAGATGGATTATAGATGATCTGTAGATGGATTGTAGATGGTTGTAGTTGGATTGTAGATGATCTGTTGATGGATTACAGCTGAACTGTCGATGGATTGTAGATTGTCTGTAGATGGATTGTACATTGTCTGTTGATGGATTGTATATGATCTGCAGATGGATTGTAGATGATCTGTAGATGGATTGTAGATGATCTGTAGATGGATTGTAGATTGTCTGTCGATGGATTGTACATTGTCTGTTGATGGATTGTAGATGATCTGTAGATGGAATGTAGATGATCTGTAGATGGATTGTAGATGGTTGTCGATGAATTGTAGATGATCTGTAAATGGATTTTCGATGACCCTAACGTGGATTGTACATGATCTGTAGATGGATTGTTGATGGTTTGTAGATGGATTGTAGATGATCTGTAGATGGAATTTAGATGATCTGCATCTGGATTACATATGATCTGTAGTTAGATTGTAGATTAGCTGTAGAGTGATTGTAGATGATCTGTAGATGGATTGTAGATGGTTGTAGTTGGATTGTAGATGATCTGTTGATGGATTACAGCTGATCTGTCGATGGATTGTAGATTGTCTGTAGGTGGATTGTACATTGTCTGTAGATGGTTTGTACATTGTCTGTTCATGGATTGTAGATGATCTGTAGATGGAATGTAGATGATCTGTAGGTGGATTGCGGATCGTCTGTAGATGGATTGCAGATTGTCTGTAGATGGACTGTAGATGGATTGTATATGATCTGCAGATGGATTGTAGATGATCTGTAGATGGATTATAGCTGATCTGTCGATGGATTGTAGATTGTCTGTAGATGGTTTGTACATTGTCTGTTGATGGATTGTAGATGATCTGTAGATGGATTGTAGATAGTTGTCGATGAATTGTAGATGATCTGTAAATGGATTTTAGATGACCCTAACGTGGATTGTACATGATCTGTAGATGGATTGTTGATGGTTTGTGGATGGATTGTAGATGATCTGTAGATAGATTGTAGATGGTTGTAGATGGATTGTAGATGGTCTGTAAATGGATTGTAGATGGTTGCTGATGGATTGTAGATGATCTGTGGATGGATTGCAGATGGTCTGTAAATGGATTGTTGATGATTTGTGGATGGATTGTAGATGGTTGTAGGTGGATTGTAGACGATGTGTAGATAGTTGTTAGTGATCTGCAGATGATCCGTACATGGATTCTAGCTGTATTGCAGATGATCTGTAGTGGGATTTAGATGATCTGCAGCTGGATTACATATGATCTGTAGTTAGATTGTAGATTAACTGTAGATTGATTGTAGATGATCTGTAGATGAATTGTAGATGGTTGTAGATGGATTATAGATGATCTGTCGATGGATTGTAAATTGTCTGTAGATGGATTGTACATTGTCTGTAGATGGTTTGTACATTGTCTGTTGATGGATTGTAGATGATCTGTAGATGGAATGTAGATAATCTGTAGGTGGATTGCGGATCGTCTGCAGATGGATTGCAGATTGTCTGCAGATGGACTGTAGATGTTCTGTAGATGGATTGTATATGATCTGTAGATGGATTGTAGATTGTCTGTCGATGGATTGTACATTGTCTGTAGATGGACTGAAGATGTTCTGTAGATGGATTGTAGATGATCTGTAGATGGAATGTAGATGATCTGTAGATGGAATGTAGATGATCTGTAGGTGGATTGCGGATCGTCTGCAGATGGATTGCAGATTGTCTGTAGATGGTCTGTAGATGATCTGTAGATGGATTGTAGATTGTCTGTCGATGGATTGTGCATTGTCTGTTGATGGATTGTAGATGATCTGTAGATGGATTGTAGATGGTTGTCGATGAATTGTAGATGATCTGTAGATGGATTTTAGATGACCCTAACGTGGATTGTACATAATCTGTAGATGGATTGTTGATGGTTTGTAGATGGATTGTAGATGATCTGTGGATGGAATTTAGATGATCTGCATCTGGATTACATATGATCTGTAGTTAGATTGTAGATTAGCTGTAGAGTGATTGCAGATGATCTGTCGATGGCTTGTAGATGGTTGTAGTTGGATTGTAGATGATCTGTTGATGGATTACAGCTGATCTGTCGATGGATTGTAGATTGTCTGTAGATGGATTGTACATTGTCTGCAGATGGTTTGTACAATGTCTGTTGATGGATTGTAGATGATCTGTAGATGGAATGTAGATGATCTGTAGGTGGATTGCGGATCATCTGTAGATGGTCTGCAGATGTTCTGTAGATGGATTGTATATGATCTGCAGATGGATTGTAGATGATCTGTAGATGGATTATAGCGGATCTGTCGATGGATTGTAGATTGTCTGTAGATGGTTTGTACATTGTCTGTTGATGGATTGTAGATGATCTGTAGATGGAATGCAGATGATCTGTAGATGGATTGTAGATCGTTGTCGATGAATTGTAGATGATCTGTAGATTGATTTTAGATGACCCTAACGTGGATTGTACATGATCTGTAGATGGATTGTAGATGGTTGTCGATGGATTGTAGATGGTCTGTAAATGGATTGTAGATGGTTGCTGATGGATTGTAGATGATCTGTGGATGGATTGTAGATGGTCTGTAAATTGATTGTTGATGATTTGTGGATGGATTGTAGATGGTTGTAGGTGGATTGTAGACGATGTGTAGATGGTTGTTAGTGATCTGCAGATGATCCGTACATGGATTCTAGCTGTATTGTAGATGATCTGCAGTGGGATTTAGATGATCCGCAGCTGGATTACATATGATCTGTAGTTAGATTGTAGTTTAGCTGTAGATTGATTGTAGATGATCTGTAGATGAATTGTAGATGGTTGTCGATGGATTGTAAATTGTCTGTAGATGGATTGTAGATGGTTGGAGATGGATTGTAGATGGTTGTAGATGGATTGTAGATGATTTGTAGATTGATTTTAGATGACCCTAATGTGGATTGTACATGATCTGTGGATGGATTGTTGATGGATTGTAGATGATCTGTAGATGGATTGTAGATGCTTGTAGATGGATTGTAGATGATCTGTAAATGGATTGTAGATGGTTGTAGATGGATTGTAGATGTTCTTTAAATGGATTTTAGATGACTCTAACGTGGACTGTACATGATCTGTTGATGGATTGTTAATGGATTGTAGATGGATTGTAGATGATCTGTCGATGGATTATAGATGGTCTGTAAATGGATTGTAGATGGATTGTAGATGATCTGTGGATGGATTGTAGATGGTCTGTAAATGGATTGTAGATGGATTGTCGATGATCTGTAGATGAATTGTCGATGTTTGGGGGTGGAATGTAGATAACGTGTAGATGGATTGTAGATGATCTGTTGATGGATTGTAGATATTTGTAGATGGATTGTAAATGATCTGTAGTTGGATTGTAGATGGTTATAGATGGATTGTAGAAGGTTGCAGATGGATTGTAGATGATCTGTAGATGGATTCTAGATGGATTGTAGATGATCTTTGTATGGATTGTAGATGTTCTCTAGATGGATTGTACATGATCTGTAGATGGATTGTAGATGATCTGATTTTGTTCAGTAGTTGCGCTTTGGATGGACTGCAGATGATCTGTGGATGATCTTTTGATGGATTGTAGATGATCTGTAGATGGATTATAGTTGACCTGTTGATGGATTGTATATGATCTGTAGATGGATTGTAGATGGTCTGTAGATGGATTGTAGATGGTCTGTAGATGATCTGTAGATGGATTGTGGATGGTCTGTCGATGGATTTTAGATGATCAGTAGATGATCTGTAGATGGGTTGTTGTTGATCTGTAGTTAGTCTGTCGATGGATTGTAGATGGTTGTAGATGGATTATAGATGATCTGTCGATGGATTGTAAATTGTCTGTAGATGGATTGTACATTGTCTGTAGATGGTTTGTACATTGTCTGTTGATGGATTGTAGATGATCTGTAGATGGAATGTAGATGATCTGTAGATGGATTGTAGATGGTTGTAGATGAATTGTAGATGATCTGTAGATTGATTTTAGATGACCCTAACGTGGATTGTACATGATCTGTAGATGGATTGTTGATGGTTTGTAGATGGATTGTAGATGGTCTGTAAATGGATTGTAGATGGTTGCTGATGGATTGCAGATGATCTGTAGATGGATTGTAGATGGTTGTCGATGGATTGTAGATGGTCTGTAAATGGATTGTAGATGGTTGCTGATGGATTGTAGATGATCTGTGGATGGATTGTAGATGGTTGTAGGTGGATCGTAGATGATGTGTAGATGGTTGTTAGTGATCTGCAGATGATCCGTCCATGGATTCTAGCTGTATTGTAGATGATCTGTAGTGGGATTTAGATGATCCGCAGCTGGATTACATATGATCTGTAGTTAGATTGTAGATTAGCTGTAGATTGATTGTAGATGATCTGTAGATGAATTGTAGATGGTTGTCGATGAATTATAGATGATCTGTCGATGGATTGTAAATTGTCTGTAGATGGATTGTAGATGATCTGCAGATGGATTTTAGATGGTTGGAGATGGATTGTAGATGGTTGTAGATGGATTGTAGATGATTTGTAGATTGATTTTAGATGACCCTAATGTGGATTGTACATGATCTGTGGATGGATTGTTGATGGTTTGTAGATGGATTGTAGATGATCTGTAGATGGATTGTAGATGCTTGTAGATGGATTGTAGATGATCTGTAAATGGATTGTAGATGGTTGCTGATGGATTGTAGATGATCTGTAGATGGATTATAGATGGTCTGTAAATGGATTGTAGATGGATTGTAGATGATCTGTGGATGGATTGTAGATGGTCTGTAAATGGATTGTGGATGGATTGTAGATGGTCTGTAAATGGATTGTTGATGGATTGTAGATGATCTGTAGATGGATTATAGATGGTCTGTAAATGGATTGTAGATGGATTGTAGATGATCTGTGGATGGATTGTAGATGGTCTGTAAATGGATTGTGGATGGATTGTAGATGGTCTGTAAATGGATTGTAGATGGATTGTAGATGATCTGTGGATGGATTGTAGATGGTCTGTAAATGGATTGTGGATGGATTGTAGATGGTCTGTAAATGGATTGTTGATGGATTGTAGAAGATCTGTGGATGGATTGTAGATGGTCTGTAAATGGATTGTAGATGGATTGTAGATGATCTGTCGATGGATTATAGATGGTCTGTAAATGGATTGTAGATGGATTGTAGATGATCTGTGGATGGATTGTAGATGGTCTGTAAATGGATTGTGGATGGATTGTAGATGGTCTGTAAATGGATTGTAGATGGATTGTAGATGATCTGTGGATGGATTGTAGATGGTCTGTAAATGGATTGTGGATGGATTGTAGATGGTCTGTAAATGGATTGTTGATGGATTGTAGATGATCTGTGGATGGATTGTAAATGGTCTGTAAATGGATTGTTGATGTTTGTCGATGATCTGTAGATGAATTGTCGATGTTTGGGGGTGGAATGTAGATAATGTGTAGATGGATTGTAAATGGTTGTAGATGGATTGTAGATGGTCTGTAGATGGATTGTAGATGGTCTGTAGATGATCTGTAGATGGATTGTGGATGGTCTGTCGATGGATTTTAGATGATCAGTAGATGATCTGTAGATGGGTTGTTGTTGATCTGTAGTTAGTCTGTAGATGGATTGTAGATGGTTATAGATGGATTGTAGATGATCTGTCGATTATATGTAAATGGTCTCTAGATGGTCTGTAGGTGATCGATCAATGATCTGTAAATGGATTTTGGATCATCTGTAGATGGATTGCAGATGGTCTTTAGATGGATTGTAGATGGTCTGTCGATGGATTGTAGATGGATTGTAGATGGTCTGTAGATGGATTGTAGATGGTCTGTAGATGGATTGTAGATGGTCTGTCGATGGATTGTAGATGGTCTGTAGATGATCTGTAGATTGATTGTAGATGGTCTGTAGATGGATTGTAGATGGTCTGTTGATGGATTGTAGATGGTCTGTAGATTGATTGTAGATGGTCTGTAGATATTTTGTCGATGAACTGTAGATTATCTGTAGATGGATTGTAGATGGTTGTCGATGGATTATAGATGATCTGTCGATGGATTGTAAATTGTCTGTAGATGGATTGTAGATGATCTGCAGATGGATTATAGATGTTCTGTAGATGGATTGTAGATGATCTGCAGATGGATTGTAGATGGTTGTAGATGAATTGTAGATGATCTGTAGATGGATTATAGATGTTCTGTAGATGGATTGTAGATGATCTGCAGATGGATTGTAGATGGTTGTCGATGAATTGTAGATGATCTGTAGATGGAATGTAGATGATCTGTAGATGGATTGTAGATGGTTGTAGATGAATTGTAGATGATCTGTAGATGGATTTTAGATGACCCTAATGTGGATTGTAGATGATCTGTAGATGGATTGTAGATGGTCTGTAAATGGATTGTAGATGGATTGTAGATGATCTGTGGATGGATTATAGATGGTCTGTAAATGGATTGTAGATGGATTGTAGATGATCTGTGGATGGATTGTAGATGGTCTGTAAATGGATTGTTGATGGATTGTAGATGATCTGTGGATGGATTGTAGATGGTCTGTAAATGGATTGTAGATGGATTGTAGATGATCTGTGGATGGATTGTAGATGGTCTGTAAATGGATTGTTGATGGATTGTAGATGATCTGTGGATGGATTGTAGATGGTCTGTAAATGGATTGTAGATGGATTGTAGATGATCTGTGGATGGATTGTAGATGGTCTGTAAATGGATTGTTGATGTTTGTCGATGATCTGTAGATGAATTGTCGATGTTTGGGGGTGGAATGTAGATAATGTGTAGATGGATTGTAGATGATCTGTAGATGGATTGTAGATGGTTGTAGATGGATTGTAGATGGTCTGTAGATGATCTGTAGATGGATTGTGGATGGTCTGTCGATGGATTTTAGATGATCAGTAGATGATCTGTAGATGGGTTGTTGTTGATCTGTAGTTAGTCTGTAGATGGATTGTAGATGGTTATAGATGGATTGTAGATGATCTGTCGATTATATGTAAATGGTCTCTAGATGGTCTGTAGGTGATCGATCAATGATCTGTAAATGGATTTTGGATCATCTGTAGATGGACTGCAGATGGTCTTTAGATGGATTGTAGATGGTCTGTCGATGGATTGTAGATGGTCTGTAGATGATCTGTAGATTGATTGTAGATGGTCTGTAGATGGATTGTAGATGGTCTGTAGATGATCTGTAGATGGATTGTAGATGGTCTTTAGATGGATTGTAGATGGTCTGTCGATGGATTGTAGATGGTCTGTAGATGATCTGTAGATTGATTGTAGATGGTCTGTAGATGGATTGTAGTTGGTCTGTAGATGATCTGTAGATGGATTGTAGATGGTCTGCAGATGGATTGTAGATGGTCTGTAGATATTTTGTCGATGAACTGTAGATTATCTGTAGATGGATTGTAGACAGTCTGTAGATGGATAGTAGATGATCTGTAGATGGATTGTAGATGGTTGTAGATGCATTGTAGATGGTCTGTAGATGGATTTTACATGGTCTGTAGATGGATTGTTGATGATCTGTAGCTGGATTGTAGATGGTTGTAGATGGACCATAAATGGACTGTTCATATACCACTAAGTAATCTGAAGACTGTAAATAGATTGCAGATGTACTTTGAGATGGATTGTGGCTGTATTTTAGATGATGGTAGATATGATATTGACTGTAAATGGGTTGTAATAATATATTACAAAATAATTGCAGAGTTTTACTAAGTATGTACAGCACAGTAGCTGGCTAATTGGCCCAATAGCTGTATTCTGGCATTTATGCTCCACACGAGTCTCTTCCCACCTTTATTCATCTAACCTCATTAACATATCTGTCTATTCCTTTCTCCTTCATGTACTTGGCAAGTTTTCCCTTAAATCTGTTCTATTCAACTCAGCCATCCCTTATGATAGCGAGTTCCATATTCTCACCAGTCTTTGAGTAAAAAAGCTTCTCCTGAATTCCCAATTGAATTTATTAGTGACTATCTTATATTTATGGCCCCTGGTGGTAACTTCTTCTCTATGTTAATTTTAAAGATTTCTATCAGGCCATCCCTCAGGCTTCTTGGTAGAGAAAAGTGCTCCAGCTGTTCAATTGTTGTAATGTGTTCTTTATGTTGTCTTATGCAACATAAATGAGATGTGTGGAGTCCAGTTCGTTGAAGATCTCAAACAGGTTTATTAAGAGCTAAATTAGTATGTACAGTACAGAGCAAACTATTTGCAGAACCTTCATCTGGGTGTTCCCGTTGCAAAGTGATTGTGGCTTCCAGTCACATGACTACATCCTGGTACTTAGCTCATTAGCATACTAAGATCTTAAAGGGACATCACTCTTGAGGCGATCATACAACAATTGTTTCTGATAACTATAACCTCTCAGTTCTGTTATCATTTCAGTCAATCTTTTTTGTATTTTCCCCAGTACGTCTGTAACCTTTTTAGAATATAGAACAAGAACCAAGCACAGTACTGTAGGTGTGGTCTAACCAAGGATCCATACAAAATTAACATAACATCTCTGCTTTTCAATGCTATCGCTCTAGAGATGAACCCTAGTGCTTTGTTTTTTTTAAATAGCCTTATTAAACAGTATTGCTACTTTTAGTGATCTGTGTGTCTGCACCCCAGGTCCCTCTGTTGCTCTACCCCATTTAGATGCTTATTTAGACTGCAGATGAACTAAAGATGGATTCCAGATGGGCTGCTCTTGGAAGTGTAACCTCGTGAGGTCTGATCATGTGACAGCAGACAATGTGCAACTGAGATGCATAGTATCCATGCATCTGCCCATTGTGTTTTGTCCTTGGCCAGGATTTGACTTATGATTCAATTCCTGAGGGACTTAATGGGTAAGAGTAGAAGAGGTGGTTTCTCATTGTTCACCTGTTCTTGGCAATCCTATTTGTATCAGCAATGAGTCTGCCTGCATCAATCTGTAATCCACCAGTTTCATCAGTCTGTGATCTACTGCATTTTCCACATTTTTATTGTCAGGGGTTTTCGCTGATGTGTACTTATTGAACCCTGTGTGGCTGTTGACCTGTGAACTTTATAAGGCATTTTCTCAAAAACTCAATGGCAGAGAACACAATGTTAAAACCTGCAGGACCTACTTACCATAGTTTGATGGGTCTAACTCTGTTTTAACTTGGGCATGACTGAAAGTGTCAGTCTTGGCCCAGCGCATAGCACTGTTGCCTCTGAGTCAGTGATCATGGGTTCAAGCCTCGCTCTATAACTTGCGCAATTAGTTCAGGCAGATGCCTCAATATAGTACTGAGGAGTGCTGCACTGTTGGAGGTGCAGTCTTTTGGATGAGTTGTTAAACCAAGGCTCCATCTGCCTTCTCAGATGAACAATCCCATGACACTCTTTCAAAGAAGAGAAAGGGCGTTCTCCCCAGTGTCCTGGCTAATATTTATCCTGCAAACAATTCCACTAAAACATATTATCTAGTCATTTAGCTCATTACTGTTTGTGGGAGCTTGCTGTGTGCAAATTAGCTGCTGCATTTTCTATATCACAACAGTGACTACACTTCAAAAGTACTTCATTATCTGTAAAGTACTTTGGGACATCATGAAAGGCACTAAATAAATGCAAGTTCTTTCACTCTTTTTCTAATGTTATGACAATTCCCCCCATTCCATCTGTCGCAGTTTCACTATAAGAGCAATGGAAACCCTGGCTACAGGGATAACCACGGATTCTGGCCAGATTTCAGGGGCAGAGCAGGAGCAGCTCCAAGAAAACTCTCGTCCAATGTTTTCTCTGGTGCTGAATTGATCCACTAGATGCTCTGCATGTGCTCCAATCTGGCTGGGCTTCTTTAGTTCCCTTCTGCAGTAGGCGTGACGCCGAGCGCTGTTTTAACCCAGGCCAGAAACTGGACAAAGCAATCCAGAGCCATCTAAGATCTTATTGTAGAAAGTGCAATGTGCTTAGAAAATACATCAGCCAATGGCACTTATCTTCCTTGTTATACTGCGCCTAGTGAAATGCATTGAGTTACAATTAAGAAAAGGGCGGATCTGTATGATACAGCAGGCAGGTTACCTAATTTGATGCTGGAGTTCAAACACAGTAATTTTAGGATTAGTAACATGTTCTGAAGACATAATGATAAGTTGTAGTCTGTCAATGATGGTGAATGATGTACTGCTGATATTCCTATACTTTGACCTAGGTGATCATTGTTACAATCCCCAACCCCCTCTGTTCTTGCTGCTACCTGTATCTCCTATTTTCTTACATGTTCCAATTTTCTGTTCCTTTAATTTGATTAAACAAGGAAAGCTAGCTATTTTATAAAAACGATAGCGAGGCACTGATTCACCTGGATGACAACAGAACTGGCAGGATATACCTATCAGCAAAAATTGAACAGACTGGGACTTTTCTCTTTAGACAAGACAAGGCTGAGGGGTGACCTGATAGAGGTCTTTAAGATAATGTAAGAGATTAATACTGTAGAGAAGATGTTTCCACTTGTGGGGGAGTCCAAACCTAGGCACCATAAATATAAGATAGTCACTAATAAATCCAATAAGAATCTCAGGAGAAACCTTTTCACCTGGAGCATGGTAAGAGTGTGGAACTCGCTACCACATGGAGTAGTTCAGGCAAATAGCATGTATGTATTTAAGGGGAAGCTAGATAAACACATGAAGGAGAAAGGAATAGAAGGATATATTGACAGGGTGAGATGAAGTAGGGTGAGAGGAGCCTCGTGTGGAGCGTAAACACCAGCATGGACCATTGGGCTGAATGGCCTGTTTCTGCACTGTATATCCTAAGTAATTCTATGTAAGCAAAGATCTGCACAAAACGTAAAATCTAGTAAAAGCTCAGGTGTCATAGCACATATGTGCTGTGTGAAAATCTACCCACAAGCCTCACAAAGGCGTGAACAGTGTGGAAAGAATACGGAAATTTCTGAAAATACAGCAGCATCTGGGAATGGGGTAACATCACCAAATTCCCACCATTGGCAGCTAGGGTGTTGTCGTCATTAACCAGAAACTCAACTGGACCAGCACCATAAGTGGCATTGCTACTAGGGTACAGACTGAATATTCTGCAGCAAGTGCCTCACCTCCTGGCTCCTCAAAACCTCTCCACCACCTACAAGCCACAAGGCAGGAGTCTGATAGAATACAGCAGATGAAAGGTCATCAAACTGAAATGTTAACTTTGTTTCTGTCTGCACAGATGTTGCCAGACCTTCTGAGTATTTCTAGAATTCTCTGTTTTTATTTTATGTCTGTTAGAATACTCTCCATTTGAATGGTACAGCTGCAACAACACTCAAGGAATCCATGATAGGGTAGAGTGTACATGGTGTGGAAGGATGGTCGATAAAGTCCATGGTAGGGTACAGTATACAGTGTACAATGGTTATGAGTGAAAATTAGTAAAACTCACTACTTCATACCCGATGTACAATCTATGTTATCATGGACTATACAGAACCGATTAATCTCCTCTCACACACCAGGTACAATCTACCCTATCATGGACAATGGCTTCGGTCTTCCAAATGTTTAGTTCGAGGAAATTTCTCCTCATCCAGGATTGGATGTCGGACAAGCAGACTGACAACACTGAGACAGTGGAGGAGCTGAGAGAAATAGGGGTGAGGTAGAGCTGGGTGTCATCAGCATACATGTGAAACATGACAACATGTCTTCAGATGATGTTGCCGAGGGGCAGCACACAGATGAGGAAGAAGAGGAGGCCAATGGTAGATCTTTGGAGTACTTCAGAGGTAAAGGCGCCAAAAGAGAAGCCATTGCAGGTGAATCTCTGTTTGCGATTAGATAGGTAAGAATGTAACCAGGTGAATGAAGTCCCACGCAGCTGGACAACGGAAGAGAGGCTTTGGTGGAGGGTGGTTTGATCAATTGCATGAAAGACTGCAGACAGGTTGAGGAAGGATAGTGCACCATGGTCAGAGTCACATAGGATGTTATTTCAGACTTTGATAGGGGCAATTTCAGTGCTGCAACATGGATGGAAGCTGATTGGAAAAACTCAAACATAGTGTTGGGGGAAAGATGAGCACAGATCTGGAAGGGGACAGCATGTGCAAGGATTTGGAAAGGAAAGGGAGGTTGGAGATGGGGCATTAGTATGCAAGGACAGACGTGTAAATAGTAGTCTTTTTGAGAGGGGAGATGATGAAAGCTGATTTGAAACAAAGGGGGACAGTACCTGAGGAGAGATTCTGCCTAGTTCATTCACCATTTTAAATGCCTCAAATCAAAGCTCCCTGAAGTCTACGCTATACCAGAGTAAGAAGACACCTTTCGAAGCCTATTATGATAATTAAAGGCTTTTAAGCAAGGTATTAATCTAGTTGCGCTCTTCTGAACCTCTTCCATGGCCTCTACATCACTGGAAGAAAAGACTTTGCTGCAGTAAAACCACATTGCAGATGACTGGTATTAGGTGCCACACATGAAGCATGAGTGTTTTTTGGAGAAGGTGTTCATTCAATCTTAATGTGGGAGACTTAGGAAAGTACTAATGTGCCAAAAATATATTTCTAACCCATGATGAGCTGCAATTACACCATGTAATATACCGAGCATTAATGTAACGATGATTGAGAAGAATGCTGTCTGGTTACAAGAGGATTGTGTGAGATAATCTCTATCAATGTGTCAAATCAGAACCACAGTTAGTATTTATTTCTCTGTATCTACATGCCCAGAATGAAAGCTTTCTCTCTCTCCCTGCTTTAAGGGGCCTCTCTGAACTGGATCTCGGCAATCTCAATCCAGTTACAGAGCATGTGGACAACAAATTGGCACCTAAAAGTGCCTCAATTCACCACCAGTTGACATTAAAGAGCCAATCTCACAGAAAAACCAGGTGTGAGCAACGGAAAATTACCACTGAGGTTGGGAACAATTCGGAGGCAGAGTCGTGGGAGCTTTCGATTGCATCTAACCCACGTTATACCTGACTAGGGAATGCTTGACACTGGCACTGTGTCCCTCTAATGGGGAAAGTTTTATTCCCCAGCACCAACATGTCACACCTTTTAAGAACTCAAAATTCAATTAAATTAAAATGCAGATAATTCTTAATTGGCTAAATTGCATCTGATAGAGATTTTTAACTGTACTTGAAATCAATTAATGGGCATCATGCTGGCAGGAATACCATCTTAACAGAATGTCTAATCCTATTAGATCCTGAATCAAATAGATTCGCCCCCCACTTTGATTTTAATAGACCAGTGATGGTTTATAGAAACAGTGGTGGTTTATAAAAACAGATTAGACTGCTTCATACAACAACAACTTGCATTTATATCACACCTTTAACGTCATAAAATGTCCCATGACACTTCACAGGAGTAAAATCAGACAAAATTTGGGACTGAACCAGATAAGGAGATTTTAGGACAGGTGACCAAAATCTTAGTGTAAAAGGTAGACATTCAGCATTCTTAAAGAAGGAGAAAGAGGGAGAGATGGAGAGATTTAGTGAGAGAATTCCCGAGCATAGGGTCTCTGCAGCTGAAGGCCCAGTGCCAATTGTGGAGCGATTAAAATTGGGAACGCTCAAGAGGCAGAATTGGCAGTGCACAGATATCTCGGAGGGCTGTGGGCTGGAGGAGGTTATGGAGATAGGGAGGGGCGAGACCATGAAGGGAAATGAAAACAAGGTTGAGAATTTTAAGTTAGATGATACACTGTTTTAGAAGGCCAGACTGTTAGATTCTCTAATGCAACAAAATCTGTTTGTTTGGGAACGATAGGTTGAAGTCATTCAAAGTTTGATGGTTTTTTGGCTAGGGACATTTGCAGATTAACATGTGTATGTCAGCTTTAGGCTGCAACTCAGAAGCACCCGTCATTTTCAGATTGTTTTACACCTGAAACTGAATATGATACTTGTGTGTGAAAGGAGTACAAGCTGTAATGTGTTACTACCAGACCATAATGTTGCTGACAGCAAGAATGTAAATTAATGTATTAATGATCCACCTGCTCCCTACGGCCATCCCGCTGCGGTATCCGGTCAGCTGCCGGAACTCCCACGCCTTCGGATCTCCAGAGATCCGAGGTGTAACACTGGTGGGGTGGGGGGAGGAGGTAAGTTTTCAGGGCGGGGTGGGGAGTGGAGTGAAAACTTTGTGATTGGTCTAGGGGGTGGTGCAAAAGGATAAAGTTCACAGTTCACAAACCTTGGGGGGGAAGGTTAGGATTCCAAGGTAAGTTTTTTGAGGGGGGGGAGGGAAAGTAATAAATTGTTTAGTCATTGGGGGGGTGGGATAGGGACTTGAAACTTTTATTAAAGTTTTTACTTTAAATTTATAATCTCATTTTAAAAATTCAAATTCAATGGAAGGGCTTGAAGCCCTTTAAAAATGGCGCTGGCACCTGCGCAGTGCTGCCTGGAATGGAGCACCCACCCCCTCCCTCGTAATCGGGCCATGTAAATGAGTCACCGCGTATAATATCGCAGCAGCTCAGCGGAGTAAAGCCCGTGTGTGTGGGCCGCCATCTTTGAAGCTTGCCGTCGAGATCGCTGGCGAGGTAGTAAAATTCAGCCCACAGTTTTAAGAAGGGTGGGAGATAGTTTTCAGGAGGGTGGGATATAGTTTCAAGGAGAGTTGGTGTTATGACCAGGTGAGAAAGGTGTCTAGGGGGTCCCTCTCAGCCTTTACCTGGTCGTACTGCAGCAGGGTTTAACTTTAAACACACTGTGTTTTTAGCTCCCACTTGGTGAATCCTTGTTCACCACTTTCCAATTATAAGACAAAGAAACCAGCACAAACAGGTTTTCTTAGGTTTAAAGAAGAAAAGTTGAAATTTATTAAATTTGAACTTAAACTCTAATTCAGTGGACACCTATGGATGCCCAAGATAGCATGCATATGCGATACACACATTCAAATAGAGACAGAAAAGAGGAGAAGAAAAATAAGGTGGAAAAGTTTGAGGTAATATCTGAAGAGTTCTTGTTATGTTTCTTCGAGCTTGATTACAGGTAGAATCCTTGATTATCGGTAGGTCTTGCTTTTTGTTGGGGTCCAGTAGTCTTCTTAAACCTTGTTCTCTATAGGAGACTTTTGTCTCTTGGTATTCATGTATCTTCAGTGGATTCAGAGGCGTGTGAGAAAGAGATGGGAGCAGACAGGAGAGATCTTCTCAGTCCAGGAGCAAACAGTCTTTCTGAGTTCAAACTCTCTGTGGCTAGTTCAAAACCCTGGAACAGCCAGTTATTCATGTGACCAGCTGGTCCAACCAGTCGTGGATTGCATCACCTTAGCAGTCCCTGGAATGCTCCTCTTACGCACAATGCCTGGTGATCAAGGTCCATTGTGGATTGAATGTGTCAGGGAATGGTCCTTTGTCCTTCCAAGCACTATCTGTTAATATGCAAATATCTTTTCCAGACACAGTTTAAAATCAATTTTCATGATAAAATTAATGTGCCTCATTCTTGGCAGGTGGTGGCCTCGCATGATAGTGGGATACAGTTTTCTGGAGGGTGGGATATAGTTCTTAAGAAGGGTGGGATGCAGATTTTAGGAGGTGGGATGTAATTTTAAGGAAGGTGGATTGTAGTTTTCACAAAGGTTGGATATAGATTTCTGGAGGGTGAGATATAGTTTAAGAAGAGTAGGATGTAGTTTTACGCAGGGTGGAATATATTTTTCAGCATGGTGGGATGTAGCATGAAGGAGAGTGGGATATAATTCTAAATAGGGTGGGATTTGGTTTTCACAAGTGTGCGATACAGTTTTTAGAAGGTGGGATATAGTTTTAAGGAGAATGGGATATATTTTTCAGGAGGGTGGGATATAGATTTAAGAACAGTGGGATATAGTTTTAACGAGAGTGACATATAGTTTTAGGGAGGGTGAGATATAGAGTATGGTATAGTTTTATGGAGGGTGGGTTATACTTTTAAGTCGAGGATGATACAGTTTTCAGGAGGGTGGGATATCGTTTTAAGGAGGGTGGGATATCATTTTAAGGAGGGTGGGATATCGTTTTAAGGAGGGTGGGATGTTTTTTCAAGAGGGTGGGATATAATTTTAAGGAAGGTGGGTATAGTGCTCAGGAGAGTGGAAATAGTTTTGAGGGAAAATTGAAGCCATTGTCTTCATCCCTGTCACAAACTACACTTCCTTGGCACTGATTCCATCTTGTTCTCTGACCAGTGTTTCAGCTTGATTCATAACCTGTTCATGACTAAAGCAGCTTACTTATCCCTCCTCAACACTGTCTATTTCAGAAATAAAAACAAGAAATGCTGGGACCACTCAGCAGGTCTGGCAGCATCTGTGGAAAGAGAAGCAGAGTTAACGTTTCAAGTCAGTGACCCTTCTTCGGAACTAGCAAATATTAGAAATGTCAAAGGTTATAAGCAAGTGTGGCGGGATGGGGCAAGAGATAACAAAGGAGAAGGTGTAGATTGGATAAGGCCACATAGCTGACCAAAAGGTCATGGAGCAAAGGCAAACAATATGTTACTGGTGTGTTGAAAGACAAAGCATTAGTACAGATAGGGTGTTAACGGACTGAAGATTGAACAGCAGCAAGTACAAACATGAAAAAAGAACAGTGGGTAAGCAAACAGAACAAACTAAGATGAAATGAAATAAACAAAAAAAAATTGTAAAAAATGTAAAAAAGAAAAAATAACCAAAAATAAAAGTAAAATGGGGGGCCCGTCATGCTCTGAAATTATTGAACTCAATGTTCAGTCCAGCAGGCGTTAGTGTGCCTAATCGGTAAATGAGATGCTGTTCCTCGAGATTGCGTTGATGTTCACTGGAACACTGCAGCAATCCCAGGACAGAGATGTGAGCATGAGAGCAGGGGAGAGTGTTGAAATGGCAAGCAACCGGAAGCTCAGGGTCCTGCTTGCGGACTGAGCGGAGGTGTTCCGCAATGCGGCCACCCAGTCTGCGTTTGGTCTCCCCAATGTAGAGGAGACCACATTGTGAGCAGCAAATACAGTATACTACATTGAAAGAAGTACAAGTAAATCACTGCTTCACCTGAAAGGAGTGTTTGGGGCCTGGGATAGTGAAGAGAGAGGAGGTAAATGGGCAGGTATTACACCTCCTGCGATTGCAGGGGAAGGTGCCATGGGATGGGCACGAGTTGGTGGGGGTAATGGAGGAGTGGACCAGGGTGTCGTGGAGGGAACGATCCCTTCGGAATGCTGACAGGGGAAGGGAGGGGAAGATGCATTTGGTAGTGGCGCTATCTATTTCAGCCCTGTCTCAGCTCCTTCACCACTGGAATCCTTACCCATTGCTTTGAGGACCTCCAGACCTGACTACTCCAAATGCTCCCTGGTCTGGCCTCCTTTCCAACACCGTCCATAAATATCAACTTGCCCAAAACGCTGCTGCAAGTACCCTGCCCTGCTTGCCCGACATCCCTGTCATCACTGACTTCCATTGAACTCTTCCTACCCTAGTGCTTCAAGTTTAAAGTCCTTGTTGTGTTTAAGTCCCTCCATGGTCTCACTCCGCCCTACCTCTGCAACATCTTTCAGACTTTGAACATCTGGACTCTCTATTCCTCTAACTCTTGTACAATGTTCCCTCTAACTTCAATTTGCGGTGTGTGGCTGGCTTGTTGCACTGTGGGGTCCCTTTAAGATTTTGTGCGGCCACGCGTGCTCGCATCTTAAATGGAACATTGCTTGTGTGTGCCCTGTTTGTTTCCTACATGGTACATTCCTGATTGCTGCGTGGCCACACACCCACCCTGCTTAGAGGGAACATTACTCTTGTACATTCCCCTCCCTTTTTCTTTACCCTACCATTCACAGCAGAACGTTCAACCACCTGAGGCTTGCTGTCTGGAGTTACCTTTCTAGTTGTCAGCCATGGCTCAGTTGGTTGAACTCTTAACTGTGAGTCAGAACGTTGTGGGTTTAAGTCTCCACCCCAGAGACTTGAGCACAAAATCTAGGAGACACTCCAGCCCTGTACTGAGGGAGTGTTGCACTGTTAGAGGAGATGATTAACTGAGGAACCATCTACCCTTCCAGGTGGATGTCAAACATTCTGCAGCACTATTTTGAGGATGAGAAGAGGAATTGATACAAGGTTAAATGTAGGGCAGAGGGCAGGAGAAATTTCTTCCCTCAGCGAGCTCTGAGACAGTGGAATTCACTGCCAGGGGTCTGGTTGAGGAAGTAACAATGTCACCATTTAAGATTGGAGAGGTGGATGAAGGAAAAGGGGAATATGGAAATGGGGAGGGGTAAATGTGATTAGAACTATTTGCTCGTGTGGAGAGTAAACACCAACATGGACTGGATGGACCGAATGGCCTGTTTCTGTGCTCTGTCTCCCTGATTTTAATCGATCCACCATTGGTGGCCATGTCCTAGCTGCTTGGGCACTAAAGACTGGAATTCCCTCCCTAAGCCGCTCCACCTCTCTATCCCTTTCTCCTCCTTTGAATCGCACCTCAAAACCCACTTTGACCAAGCTTTCAGTCACTTGTCTAACATCTCCTCAGGTGACTCACTGTTAACGCTCCTGTGAAGGGCCTTGGAATGTTTTGCTATGTTAAAGGTGCTATATAAATGCAAGTTGCTGTTGTTGTATTACATGAATCTGATCCTTCACAGTTAGGTGAAACCATGGCCGATTTAAACCCACCCGCCTGATGGAAACGGGATGGGTGGGCAGTTAAAAACAAGCAGGTTACTCACCTGCTCAGGTCCCAACTTGTCAGGAACAGGAGTAGGCCATTCAGCCCATTGAACATATTCCGCTATTCATTCAGACCATAATCAATCAATGCCACAACTCTACGTACCTGCTGTAGCACCATGTCCCTTGAAAGAACCAATTGACCTCCAGCATTGACCGCTTTTTGGGGGCTGAGTTCCACATTTACACTGCCCTTGAAGTGAAGAAGTGCTTCCTGATTTTAAAAAAGCCTGGGGGTGAAGTAGGATTGTGCAGCCTGTACTGGAACTGGAGTATGTCTGAAGCAGATTCAATATTGGGCCTCAGGCCTCGGGCCTTGTTTAAATGAGAGCGGCAAGTTGCAGACACAGGTGAGTTGCCGATAACTGCTGCACATCCCCAGGCAGCGCACTGGCAAAGACGATTTAAACTTTAGGCCAGTGTGATTCAAATTAGGGCAGTAGCCCCAATGTAGATTCAGAGGGGTGGGAGAGGTATCTGAGCAGGAGGGAAGATGGTTGAGAGCACAGGTTGGCAATGAATTTTGGGACTGTGATAGACATAGAAGGAGCACTCGTGCTCGTAATTAGGTTATTTTTTATTAAACCTACCTCATTGGTGGTGGCCTCCAGCGGCCCCTTTAAGAACCATTGGTTCGGCTGCATGCAGCCCTGTTTATCTTGTCTCAGGAATCCCAATTTCGAGAAGGGGTCCTGAAACGTGAGTTTGGGGCTCCTATTTGCATATGCCAAAGGAACTTATGCCTATTTCAATCATGGACCCCAAATGCCTGTACTTCATCCTTTCACAATCTGATTGGCACCACATTTCCGACGCAGAATGTTTCCATCGTTTTGGCTACACAGCACCAACAAAGGAGAGTCAATACAAACTAAATTGCACAGTTCGAATGAGTGTATAAGGACAGAGAGACCTGGGGTTCCATGTGCACAAATCCTTGAAGGTAGCAGGACATATTGGGAGAGTTGGTAACAAAGCAGAGGGATCTTAAGTTTCATAAATAGAGGTATTGTGCACAAAAGCAGGGAAGTTATGCTGAACTTTTATAAAGCTCTGGTTAGCCCACAACTGGAGTATTGCATCCAGTTCTGGTCACCACACTTTAGGAAGGATGTGAGGGTCCTTGAGAGGGTGCAGAGGAGATTTCCCAGAATGGTTCTAGGATGAGGGATTTTAGTTACAAGGTTAGGTTGGAAAAACTGTGGTTGTTCTCCTTGGATCAAAGGAGATTGAGGGAAGATTTGATGGAAGTGTACAAGATTATGGCAAGCTTAGATAAGTCAGACAAGGACAAACTGTTCCCATTAACTGATGGTACAAGGACTAGGGGACACAGAGTGAAGGTTTTGGGCAGGAGATGCAGGGGTAATGTGAGAAAAAACTTTTTTTTACCCATTGAGTGGTAACAACCTGGAACTTGCTTCCTATGAGGGTGGTGGAAGTGGAGACAATCAATGATTTCAAAGTGAAATTGGATGGGCATTTGAGGGAAATAAACTTACAGAGCTATGGGTATAGAACCAGGGAATGGGACTGATTGGATTGCTCTATAGAGAGCTAGCATTGTCTCGATGGGCCAAATGGCCTCCTTCTGTGCCATTATGACTCTAAGTGCTATTTTGTGTCGACTGATCCTATGGCTTAGCTCAGTGCCTAAATTTACTGAAGGTCGCCTCTCTTAAGATGCTGGTCATAATAACCTGGTCAGTGTTGTGTCGCAACAATTCAACAACATGCACCAGTGTGTTGACTGTAAGCTGATTCTTGCACTGCAGTAGAATGAGAAAGGTCATGTGGTGATCAACCCTTTCAGGCTTCATGCAAAAAGAGGAGAGAGGAAAATCCCAAGGCATTTCCATGTGGCTTTCTGCAAGCCTTGCAGACTCTGGGGGCTGGATGTTTAGCCCTCGCCACTGCCGGGAACGGAGGTGGGCAGACACAGAACTGTGTGCCAGTTCCCCGCCTCCATGCTGTCCTCGGGCCATTTTCCTGGAGGCTAGATGGAGGGGGCTGGTAGGGCGACCCACCCGCAAGAGGTGGGCAGGCAATTGAGATAATTAAGGGCCTACTAAGGCCTATTTCAGGTAGCCTGAGGCGCCAGGTGGCAGTTTAACTGCCTGGAGGCAGCCTCCTGGCAGAAGCCTGGGAGCCCAGCACTCCAGGCAGGTTTAGAGGCCCTTCCTGCGAGCATGCGGCAGCAGCCCAAGGCTGCTCTGTAGAAGATCTACCCCCACCCATATCTCCCCACCCACAATGGTGGCCTGGCTGCAAAGTCCATTTTGTATTTAAAGTTTGAAAAATTTGGAGAGAGAGCACCTCCATTTTGAAGCCCCCTCTCCCTCACTTACCTACCATGGCAGCCTGCTGCTGCTTTCCAGCTGGAAGGCCTCTGATTGGCCCTCCAGCTTTGACAGCCCACTCACTATCCTTAATTAGATGGCGAGCCTACCCTCTGGCAACTAATTGGCTGCTCCAGAGAAAATCACTACAGCTGCATCGGCAGTCTGCAGCGAGAGCTTGGGGAGTGGGTTATCACCAAAGTCGACACACCTTTTGATCAAGGTGCAATGTTAATTTGCCAAAAATTCCCTTTTGTGGCCAGTCGTGCCCCACGGGTTGAGGGTTGTTAGTTCTCGATGTTACTGTGCTACCGCGCCTACATTTCAGTCTTAGAAACAAGTTCAAACCTGTCAATCAGTCTCTCCCAGCTTGACATTAAGAGGTGCCTCAAGGCTTGTGGGTTTGGCGTGGGATGCAGAACTCACCAGCTCCTCTTTCCATTTTGCTTATTTTGTTGAGGCTTCACCTTTCTTCTTGAGTTTCATTCCCTTTGTTCTCTCCTTGCCTTCTTTACTCATTCCACCTCTCCACAGATCTTTCTGGGTCTGATTATAAGGGGGGCTTTTTAAACCAGAGGGAAGGGGTAATGAGACGAAGGAGAAAATAAACCAAATATGACCCTGAAACTATTAAAGATCATTTCAAAAAATCAGAACATGCCTCACTGGAACACTTTTAGATTCTGTAGTTGCTTAGCAAACATTTTTTCCTTTCTTTGGAAGCGACTGAGGCAGTCAAGGGCAAACACTGAAGGTACACTGAGGAACAATGACATCCATTAACCACCTCCCCCCTTTCCAATAGTTCTACTGGGATTCAGAGGCCTGGGAACTTGGCCACACCGCGCCCACTTTACAGGTGCTAACTGGATTAGTAAGGCCCCAATATGGTGGGCAGAAGGCGGGTGCTTATATCCAGTTAGATGTGTGCCACCCGCCATATTGGATCAGGCAGCCATGCTGATGCAGGAATGAACACCAGCGATATTCAATGGGGGAAATAATTTATTCAACTTAGGGTCCTTTGCGTTTTGCAGGACCCGTTCTACAATGTTGATCACCTCAGTGCTTTGCTCATCTCATGTTGAGCTTAGACAGCACAATGTGGCATTAACCAGCAGGAAGGCCCCTTCACCAGTACAGTCGATGGAACTAAATATCAGGTGCTGCATCTAACAGGTGATTGATCTGAAACTACTAGTTTTGCGCCACTGCCTGAACTGAATTTCTACCACAAGATTTCTAAAGTTAATGTACTTATAGTCTAACATACTGGGCTGCATTTTACTAGCTCACTGACGGCGGGGCGCACGCGCGGGATTTGCTCCGCGGAGCCGCCGTGATATTATATGCGGCAACTCGTCACATGGCCGGGGTGGACCGCGCCACTTCACACCCATGGTGATGTGGAGGGGCCGGGTGATCCGTCCCCGGCAACGGTGTCTGGCACCACTGTGTAGGCTCTGCCGTCATTTTTAACAGGCTTAGTGACCTTACCGACAGTTTACATTGTTAAAGAAACAGTGAATTTTAAAGCATTAAAATAATTAGAAAAATCTTTCCAACCCCTCTCCCACCCCCCTCCCCCCAATAACCTCACATATCATTCCTGCCCTCTCCCCCCGCAAGTACTTAGCTGGTGTACCTGACATTCCACCCCCCCCAACAAAGCTCAGAAACATTTACCTTTACCTCTTCCCATCACCCCCTCAACCAATCAGGTAAGTTTTTCCGGTCAGAACTCGGACAGTGCGGGAAAGCTGGCCACTGACCGTAATATCGGAGCAGGACGGCGGGCAGGATGAAGTGAGTAATTATTCTTTCATTTACATCTCTTAACACGTTTAAATGGATGTCCTGTCGCTGAACGGCAGGGGGGGCCGCCACGAGGCCTCGCCGCAGCTGGTAATATGGGGTGGAGCGTCCCCGCCATCGAGACCCGTGGCTGGCCTTTCCTGGAGGCATTATCCAGGAGCCCCCTGCCATGACCCCCGACATCAGGGGGGGGCCAGTAAAATTCAGCCCACTGTCCATCCCTAATATACTACCTAAGTCTAACGCACTCTAACTCTAATATACTCCCTCGCTAAGTCTAACATAGGCTTGGATTTCTCCTCCAGGGACAGGAAACAAGAGTTGGGACCGTTTCTCGGTCCTGAGACTGCCCCCAGGTGGGGGCGGGGGGTGAAGCAGTTACGTTTTGGGGTTTTCAGATAGGTTCCCTGTCCAATTAAGGGTGACAGGCAGGCTCTTGAAGCTGGAGGACTAATCAGAGACCATCCAGTTTGAAAGGAGCAACAGGCTGCATTAGAGGGTAAGTAACTGAGAGGGTGCTTCAACATAGAGGTGACCTTTCATCAACCTTTTTAAAAATTTAAATAGGAAATAGAATAAGCAGCCAGGCCACCACTGTGGGTGAGTCTGAGGTGGGGGGAGGAACCCCTCAACACAGCAGCCTTTGACTGCACCCACACCCAGGCAGGCAGAGAGGCCCTGTTGGCCTGCCTGGAATGCTGGCCCCTCAGTTTGCCACAGTGTGCCCATCTCCAGCCAATTAAACTGTCCCCTGTCACGTCGGGAAACTGGAGGCTGACTGGAAAATCACAGTCAGCCTCCTTTAAGTGTGGTTAACAAGGCTCTTAATGAGCCTAATTTGCTACTTGCCTCGTGAGCAGCCCTGTCAGCCCATATTCGCCTGAGCAAAAATGGCCGGCACCAGGAGCAGGATCAGGAAACTGGCAAGCCGGCTGGCGCCGGTATTTTCAGATGTTGTCTGCCTCCGTTCGTGCCCTCAGCGTCGCCTGAAAATTCAACCCATGCGCTCTAACTCTAATGTACGCCCTTTGTAAGTCTAATGTACTCGTAGGCTGTAACATTCTTTTTAACTCTAAGATGCACTTTCTAACTCATTCTTCCCTCTCTTTTACAAATCTTTCTCTCACTGTCTCGAACACTATCACACTCTAGCTGTCTGTCAAAGTCACTCTCTAATTATCTCTCCATCCCTCAGCTGCCTCTGATCAATGAAGTTTGGGCAACCACTATAGAGTTCTTGTGGGCATGCAATTGGGTTATAATGTTTCCCTTGAACTCGGTGCTAATTCAGCAATCTGTCATTGAGAGGTCAGAAGGAATATCAGAATCATATTAGGAACATGACAATGGTGGGTTGAATCGTTGAGGGGGATATAAGTTGTATGGGCACTTAAACAAAGATCACTAAGGTTAACCCTTTAAGTCCATATTAAAATCTGCTTAAATGTAATCTTGAGGGCAATGTAGCAAGGCACGAGTTCAAATTGGACAATGTCACATTTGGCTGTTGATTCTATTGGTCCAAATTACATTTGGAGCTCCCAACCCAGTTCCTGCTAAACAGAGAGCCAGTCCATTATAGCAAATAGTTTACAACATCAGTTCAACAGTGATTGCTCACTCTTTCTTTCTCTCTTTCCTCCCTTCCCTCTTTCCCTCTCTATTTCTCTCTGTCTTACTCCCACACTCACTTTCCTGTTCTTTATCTTTCTCGCTTTCTTTGTTACTTCATCTATTTTTCTCTATTTCTTTGCCTTGCTTCCCTCTACCATTCTTGCTTTATGTTTCTTTCTCTTTTTCCCACTTTATCTTTCTTCATCTCTTTCATTTTTTCTCTCTCTCTCTCTTCCTTTCTTTCATTTCCTCTTTCTTTTCTCTATCGGTGGCCGCAGTACAAGAGCACCATGATCGAGCACATTTGTTTCCTCTGAGGGCAACTGGGCAATGGAAAATAGAATGGCAAAATCTTACAGAAGTTAAAGTGGTGTGAATCCTGTGTCGGAATATTCAGACTGGCTTGGCACTTTCTTTATGACTCGTTGTATCCTGCTCATTGTGAGCCTATAATGACACCTTTCAGAGAAATGTGAATTGCTTTGAGACAGCAGAGTTTCATGTCAGCACTTATTCAGCTCTTTGAAGCAATGAGCAGCATGTACAATGTATTTGTACGTAACTTATCATAATTAGCTGTGATTAAAGAGGTAAAAGATCTAAATGTAAAATTAGTAGGCCTCAAGTATAAATAGAGATATGTGATTTTTGACTTTTCCCATGCAGTTGAACATAAGTGAAATATAGTACTAGCTAAAGTACTTAATGCTAGGTTGGTTTAATCTTTAAGAAAGGTGAGATAAACATCAGGCTATGAATGGGATTAAAAGTAGTATAGATAGGCACAGACAGCTAGAGTGTGATAGTGTTCGAGACAGTGAGAGAAAGATTTGTAAAAGAGAGGGAAGAATGAGTTAGAAAGTGCATCTTAGAGTTAAAAAGAATGTTACAGCCTACGAGTACATTAGACTTACAAAGGGCGTACATTAGAGTTAGAGCGCATGGGTTGAATTTTCAGGCGACGCTGAGGGCACGAACGGAGGCAGACAACATCTGAAAATACCGGCGCCAGCCGGCTTGCCAGTTTCCTGATCCTGCTCCTGGTGCCGGCCATTTTTGCTCAGGCGAATATGGGCTGACAGGGCTGCTCACGAGGCAAGTAGCAAATTAGGCTCATTAAGAGCCTTGTTAACCACACTTAAAGGAGGCTGACTGTGATTTTCCAGTCCTAATAAACTTCAAGATACCAGTCAGCAGGAAAGATAAGCAGATGGTAAAAGCAGCCCTGATACAGTCCTTCAAGACTGTTCCAGGGCAGACAGACTTACACACAAGAGGAAATGGACTGCGCCCTGTTAGCTACCAAGCTAGGCGAAGCAGCAGGACTCCATGGAATTTACCCAGAATTCCTGAAGAACATCGGATCACAGGGAAGGAAGTGGCTAGCAAAACTGGTTACCAACATTCGTAGCACAGGCACCATCTGGTGCCAATCTAAGATAGTAGCCATTGCCAAGCCAATGGAACCACTCAACGACCCACACAGCTACCGCCCCAGCACCCTATTCTCAATAACATATAAGGTCCTGGAACTCCTGCTGCTAAACAGACTGAGTCTGATCCTGGAAGCAGCGAGGCCACCAGACCCCACCCCCCGCCCAAACTCCACCCCCAACAGGCAGGTTTCGCACAGGCTGCAACTGCTCCGAGCTGGTCCTGACACTGACTTCATATATTGAGGTCGGTTTTCAGAAAGGTCTGAAGACAGGAACTGCATTTGTTGTCTTATCCTGTGCTTATGATACAGTCTGGCCTACAGGCATGCTGCTGAAACTCTCCAAAGTCTTCTGCTATGTGAAAACCCTACAACTAATCAACTCCATGATCAGCAACTGTCAGTCCATGTGCACCTTGGAGATCAAATCAGCCACCCACATATAACCAACAAGGGGCTCCCACAGGGATCAGTTCTCGCACCAGCCCTCTTCAATATATATACCTGTGACCTCCCTCCCACAAAGTCATAGTGCTCATATACACTGATGACTTGGCCCTGCCTTTCCAGGCTGAAGAACCTCAGGACATTGAGAAAACGCTCATTGAAGATCTACGATCTAATGAAACCTACTTCAAAAAAATGGAGACTCCAAACAAATGCCGCAAGACAGTCATTTCAGCCTTCCACCTGAACAACTCGAAGGCCAGGGAAGAACTTCATGTTCCGTTCTGCGGCCGAACACTCACTCACGACCCAATGTCAAAATATCTTGACATCACTCTTGATCATACATTGACCTACCGGCAACACCTCCAGAATACCGGAGCCAAGTACAGGCCGAGAGTGAATCTCACATAGGAACTGGTGAGTACCACCTGGGGCAGCAGAGCCAAAACACTATGTACTGCTTCCCTCACCCTGATATACCCAACAGCAGAATACTGCTGCTCAACCTGGCTCAGGATCCGCCACAAACATGGTATATATCCACCTCCGGGAAATCGTAAGGATTATTTCTGGAACGTTGAGACCAACACAGCTTGAGTGGCTTCCTATGCTAGTATACATTGAACCTCCTGATGTGTGTAGGGAAAAAAATTCTCCTCAAAGAACATCACGAGCTGACAGCTAACAAAGCACTTCCATCAATACAGGATCTCAAAATAAAACCCACACACTCGCTGGAAATCTCATAGCCCCTCCTGGAACACACTCCACACCCTCAAAACCGATGACAGCCCCACCTCTAGATGATGCACCCCCTGGTTGGCTGCTAACATCACCAACCACAACCGAGTAACTGACCCGAGCAGCGAAGTCCCAGGTTTCAACCTCCCCGGAAAATCTGGACAACCCTCAACCACTTGACCAGGGAAGATGTGGAGGTGGAACATGAGGTCCGAATTGTGACTGTGGTCATCCCAGTTGGACCATCGCTCACATATTGAACTCTTGCCCTGAGAGATCCATTCCTGGTGGCATCACCACCATTCACACTGCATTAGCTGAAGCCATTGAATGCGTGGTTAACTTTAACATTGAATTATAACAATGGGTGGGATATCCTGGACAGCAGCAGCTCTTTAACAGCTGCTGCTGCTATTTAAGAGAAAGCAGTGCATGATGTGCAAACGCTACCACTTTGGAACTGGCAGAAGTCTGGTTAGGAATGGCTAATTTCATATTTGGTCTATCATTTTGGAAGATGCTGCACTTGATGTGGTTTTGCACTTGATGTGGTTTTGCTGTAAGTGTGATAAAGGAGGTGACAGAGGACCATGCACCTCACCACACAAGAGGTGACTGTGCCCCACATCTGAAGGTTGAGGGAACAAATGAAGAAGGATTACCAAGGTATTTCTTCCAATACTTGCCCACCCACAGTATATGTACATGGTTTGCATGTCATGAGGAGTTTCCCCTCAACCTGCTCCAGCTTGACTGAGGCCTCAGATAAAACAGCAAATGTGCCTGAGCTCTTTCACTTGTACATGTATGTGGTCAGCTCACTGCAGGACCATCCTTATAGCTAGCACTCAAACATGCAGCTACTGGCACACTTAAACCTTTAAAGTTGTGCCCACACTGCAAGCTTCCGACAGAATGTCAGGGGCATGATTCATGTTCCTTGGCTGAAGCACCAGTTGGGATGCAGGGTTGGGCAGATGTGTGCCAATGCACGGGCTCTTCAAACTTCAGGCATCCCAACATTTTTGTATCTCCTTTACAGGAGAAGGTGGTTCAGACAAGGAGGAAACTGCATCATATCAGGGCAGCTCCTCTCTCATCAAAGATGCTTCAAATTACGAGAGAGACACATGCATTAGAATGTGGCAATAGGATAAGGCTTCGAGCAGTGCTGCCATCTCGATATGGTGTGTGTCTGAGTTGTCTCACTTTTTGCCAATGAACAGGCTGCTTTGAATCAACATGCTATGGTCTTGGAGACTTTGGTGGGCTCGTCACCAGGGTCTTGTGGCCCCTTTAACAATGCCTTCCGCCTCCAGAGGGAAAATACTGGGGCAACCGAGCTCTGAGATTCTGGAACAGTATTGTCCAGTAACAATCACTGACGAGCCGCAGATGACACCGTTTTAGCCACTTGCATTAATTTATTGGAAAACGCCTTGCACACAAAACAAGTAAATGTATTTCAGTATTTACTTGCCAAACATCTACTACCATTCAGTAACCTAGGAAGTGAAGCACTCACAACGATCAAAATAAACTCACATGCTCTGTTTCCCATCTTACGGTTTCACCAACAAACACACAAAAAGGTTAAAGTTCACATACAAACATCATGTGACTGAGTACTGGGATCACATGCCCAATAACCCGTGTCTATGCCAAGATTTTTACCAGAGCCCCAGAGATGGTCTGGGAGGAGGGGTAGGAATGGTAAAATCGCGGGAATCCGCATCGGGTCATCTCCCCGTGCAGCCCCACCACCGGGGTATTTTACCAGTGGCAGGGGTCGTAGGCAGGTTGGCTGCTGGCCTATTAGGAGGCAGGCAACTGATGAACATAATTAAAGGCCCAATTGGGGACATTTTATGCAGCTGTTGGCGCTTTGCCAACAGCGAAACTAGCCCTCCCCCGCTCGTGGGGAGGCTGCCATATAAATGGAGGCAGCTTCCCTGCAGCAGTCTGGAGGTTGGGGGAGCTTGTCATCAGACCTGGAGGCTCAATGGCAAAAAGAGGGGGCCTACGGCAGGGAAGGCAGCCCCCTTAGCCCCAGCGATTTGCCCGGAGAGGTTTCCAGTCTGAACCTTGGCCCCCTGATTTTTGTTTTGAAAGCTGCCTGGCCCAACTCCCAAGGTCTCCTGCCTGCTTCTGCAGCGAACACCTCTCCTGGTGGTGCTGCTAAGGCTTCAAGGCTGCTGGCCCTCCGATTGGGCCAACAGCATCTGGAGTCTGCCTGCTGTCCTTAATTGCCAATTAGGAGACTGCCTGTGGTAAAATAGCCGAGCAGGTCCTGCCCTCAGCAAGTGCAGGCTCTCCGCGACGTCCGGGTCCTGACCTCCGCAGTAAAATCCAGGCCGATGACTCATTTCCATTTACTAATTAGGAATGCAATTAGCCACATCTGGATTTCCAGATAGCCACATGTTGCCCGTGACTAGCTTGGATAACACCGCTCCAGTGTTCTGACCAGCGTGTGCAGCATGAACTGCTTCCAGAAAGATTTTTTAGAATTACACCACAATGAGACAAAATGAATAAGGATCCCAGAAACTCATTTGCATTTGTACCCTCTGTCACAATGCCTGCTGCTGAATTGTTTTATTAGGTTACTTTTAAGGTATCTTTAGGTGTCCGGGCCTGGAAATTGAAACCATGGGCTGTAATTTATACTCCTGTCACCAAAATCGGTGGCAGGCATAAACAATGGTGGCCCATCCACTCGGGCTGCACGACGAGGAGCCACCATAATATTGAGCGCGG
Source organism: Heterodontus francisci (assembly GCF_036365525.1). Classification (NCBI taxonomy): domain Eukaryota; kingdom Metazoa; phylum Chordata; class Chondrichthyes; order Heterodontiformes; family Heterodontidae; genus Heterodontus; species Heterodontus francisci. The sequence goes on from NC_090378.1 coordinate 111,117,456, forward strand.
CGGCTCATTTAAATAGCCGGGGCAGGCAGTCCCCCCGATGACGTGGAGGGGGCGGCTGTCCGTCCCCTTTAATGGTGTTAGCTGCCTGTGCATGGGGGTTGACACCATTTTTAAAAGACTTCAAGCCCTGCCGTTCAATTTAAATATTTAAAGAGACATTGAATGAACAAAATTAAAAACATTTATTTTGCCCCTCTCCCAAACCCCCAGTAACAATAGAATTAATTAATTGCCCTCTCCCCCACAAAACACTCACCTTGTCCATCTGACCTTCCCCCCCCCCCTCCACCAAAACCCTTCCTACCATCCCCTACACCAATGATGGTACTTTGACCTTGCTCCCCGCCCCCACCCCGCCCCCCCCCCCCCACCGGACTGAGAAACGTACCTGCTACCCCATCCCCATCTGTGATTCACCTCATTTCCCCGGACGGGGATCCAAAGGCGCAGGAATGCCAGCCAGTGGCACGAAGATCGCACTGGGACAGATGGCGGGAACGTGAATATAATTAATTCGATGATTTTAATTTATTTCAATACTTAAATTGCGATCCCGTCGCTGAGTGTCAGGGGGCCGCCACGAGGCCTCACTGCCGCTGTCAATATCGGACCGGGCCCTTCCGTCGTCAGGGTGCATGGCAGCCCTCTCCAGAAGGCATTTTCCATCACCACACCCCCACCCCCACCATGACCCCTGACATCAGGGGGTCTGTAATATTCAGTCCCATGTCTGAACAATGTGGCCAGGGTTTCCTCGGAGTTGCTGGCTGCTTAAGGGTTAACACTCACTGTGACCGAGAGGGAAGCCACACCCTGGGGGATCCTCAGCGCATTCTGCAAACAGCTGGAAATACTGTACCGACAGGCTTTGAAAACTGACTCCGCTGTCTGGAGCATTGGTCTCAGGTTGAGAACTGCTCCAGGCAAGCTAGTGAGCAGCAAGTCAGACAGGGAGGATGCAGCTAAGCTCCAACATGTCCATCTCAGCCACTTAGCCCGTCTGGAATCAGAAGTAGGGCAGCTCCCCTTGAGAAACCAGCCACATTTGTGCTTCCTTGTCCTCCAGTTTTCTCCCCCTAAACCCGACCCTCTTGAAAGCAGCCTCATACAAGAGAACCTTCTTCAGCTGGAACCCCAGTATCATATAGCCGAGTCTAATCCTGGCCTCGTACTCACATGCCTGCTACACAGGAGTTGCTGGGCAGTTATCAAGAGGGGTGGGGATCTCCCTAATTGATTTATTTTCTGAATCCTCTATATGTTGAGACATTCCAGCAAATTAATTTGACACCCAGCCGAGCTCAGCTCACCCAGCACAGACACGGGTTTGAAGCAAGGACCTCGCAACCATTCCTGCATCCTAAAATGAGAAATCGCACATTGGGCACAATCGCACAGGTGGCCGTGTGGGCGAGCAAACGTGTCCCCTGGTGATGGAACTGTGCTGCAAAAAAAATCGCAACAAAGAGGTGAAGCTGTGAGATCATGCTGCCAGGTCTGGGCATGTGAGATAACTCATTGATCTGCTTCACCTGGCTTCCAAATTGACGTTTCTGAGTCCAGAATTGGACTCTTCCCCCATCATTGCACCCACAGCAACTGATACGCAGCCACCAATGCAATGGAAGACTTCATCGCCATCGTCACAATAACTTATATTTATATAGCACCTTTAACATAATAAAATGTTCTAAGGTGCTTCACAGAGACATTATAAACCAAAATATGACACTGAGCTACATAAGAAGATTTTAGAGCAGATGACCAAAAGCTTGGTCAAAGAGGTAGGTTTCAAAGAACGTCTTAAAGGAGGATAGCGAAGAAGAGAGGCAGAAAGATTTATGGAAGGGAATTCCAGGGCTTAGGGCCTAGGCAACTGAAGACATGACCACCAATAGTGGAACAATTAAAATCGATGATGCTCAAGAGCCCAGAATTGGAGGAGCACTGAGATCTCAGAGGGTTGTGGGGTTGGAGGAGATTACAGAGATAGGGAGGGGCGAGGCCATGGAGTGATTTGAAAGCAAGGATAAGAACTTTAATATCAAGGTATTGCTAACCGGGAGCCAATGTAGGTCAGTGAACACAGGGGTGATGGGTGAACGGGACTTGGTGCAAGTAAGGACATGAGCAGCAGAGTTTTTGATGACCTCAAGTTTATGGAGGGTAGAATGGGAGATGCCGACCAGGAGTGCATTGGAATAGTCAACTCTAGGGATAACAAAGGCATGGATGAGGGTTTCATCAGCTGATCAACTGGGCAGGGGAGGAATTGGATAATGTTACAGAGGTCGAACTAGGCAGTCTTGGTGATAGAGTGGATTTGTGGTTGAAGGTCATGTCAGGGTCAAATATGACACCAGTCTGCGAACAGTCTGGTTCAGCCTCAGACAGTAGCCAGTGAGAGGGCTGGAGTCATTCGCTAGGAAATGAGTTCAGAGTGGGCACTGAAGACAATGGTTTCAGTCTTCCCGATATTTAGTTGGAGGAAATTTCTGTTCATCCAGTACTGAATATCGGAAAAGCAGTCTGACAATTCAGAGAAAGCGGAGGAATCTTCACCACCGGCACCATCACCATTCTCATGACTGCCATCATCATCATTATCAACTTTATGGCCATGACTGACCAAGTTAGTCTTTATACTTCTACCCTGAACAAGTCTTTGATGTCAGTTCTCAGTCAATTAAAAGCTCAATCTTTTAGCACTGTGCTCCTACCTCCAAAGTGAACTTCGGAAATGCTGAATAAGCATGGTAAATAACTCTTTGGAACATAGGAGGTTAAGTTGGCTCCTTCCACTCCCCCCAAAATGGACATGGGGATCAAGATACCCTTTTACCCACTCCCAACCCCCCGCTTGTGTTGTAGACAGCTGGTTGGATTGGCACTGCCTGCCATGTTAATTGATTTCTGCTTGCAGCCAGCACTGCCTGAGTTGCTCATTGGCTACACACAATAGCAAGGGCCCAGATATTAGTGACTGTGCTGCTTAAAGGCAACCTGTACCTCTTAAAGGGGAGGTGCATTGTGGCTGCAGGAAGGGGTGAGAGATTTTTGAAAAGCCAGTCTGGCCTGTGATACTTTGAGGATAGCCTGAACATGTGAGAGAGTGTACCAAGGTTTTCTGCCAGCACATTGGAGGTCTTGGAAGTAGAGGTGGAAAGAAAGAGAGACGTTCTGTATCCGCAGGAGGTCCTCCTGGCAGTTTCTCAGGAGGCAGTGGGAAAAAGTAACAGCAGAAGGCAATGTTGAGTGTCTCTGAGAGTTGCTCCCTTCCATATTCTTCCATCTACATCATTAGCCCTAGCCACTGCTCAATTCACTTCAGGCCCATCACCCACCTACCAACAATCTCTACCAATCAAGACTCAACCCGAACATTCATATTCTTTGTCACACACTTAGCACTGTTACAGTCCTCGCACACACAACTCACAGTTCACATAAGCTGGCAGCTACTCAACTATGCCAACCATATAACCCAAACACATTGCAGGACAGTCACTGACATACTTCCCGCAGAAGAAGGTGGCAGGAAAGAATTGGAGGAGGACAAGCAAGTTTTAATCCCCATGGATGAGGGAGTGCTGGCCATCTTGGGAGGCCATGGTCACGGGTGGGGCTGGGGGGATTGCTGATGATGGTATCAGTATCAGTCTCCTCCTCTCATCCTGCTTCTCCCTCAAGCTCTTCTGACTCACAAGCTTCAGGTGATGTAAGCGTGCACTTCTCTCCCCTCACCATCATCCAACACTTGACCCTTTTTCATTTCAAATATCCAGATCCGGAACCATCCCAGTCGCTGGAGCAAGACGAGGAAGACAGTATCAAAAGTGTGCATGTACATGTTGGACCCCATTTTTGAGTGTTAGGCCGCTGCATAGCCCATAAAGATGGCCGGATAGAGCCCAATTTAGTCCCCAAATTGTTTTGTAGTAAATAGATTACAGTTAATGCAAATGACATGGCATGGCATGCCAAATGCTTCAGATTGCGATCATATATGGCGCGTGAAATCTACTGAACCCAAAAGGGTTCCACATCCAGCGACATACATAGACTGATTCTGGAAATGGCCTTTCTCCCACAAGTGTCAGAGGGCATTTTGTTTAGAATTTACCAAGGGAGATCCTGTCTGACTTGTCCCTTCTCAGGGCTGATAATCCAATCTATTGGCAGCCCAACTGTGTAGGTTACCTAAGGTGTGAAAGAGAGAACTTACATTTATAAAGCACCATTCATATCCTCAGAATGACCCAAGGTACTTTACAGCCAATGAAATATTTTTTGAATGTTAATGATGGAAAAGCAGCAGCCAATTTACATACAGCAAGATCGCACACATATAAATGAGAAAAATGATAATCAGGTTTTTTTAGTGATATTTGTTGAGGCATGAATATTAGACATGAGAATTCCCCATCTCTTCTTCAAATAGTTCTGTGCAATCTTTAACATGCCCCTATGGAGAAAGATGCGACCTTAGTTTAATGATTTATCTGCAAGACAATAGCTCTGACAGTGCAGCGCTCCCTCAGTCTGGATTTTATGCTCACATCTCCAGAGTGGGACTTAAACCTGTAATCTTCAGACTCAGAGGTGAGAGCACTGAACATTGAACCACAGCTGATACCTGCAATATAGGGGAGAGTGTACATGATGTATGGAAGGAGATTAAATAGGTCAGTAGGATCTATGATAGGGTAGAGTGTACATGGTGAGTGGAAGGAGGTTAAGTGGGTGGGTAGAGTCTATGATAGGGTAGAGTGTACATGGTGTGTGGAAGGAGGTTAAGTGGGTGGGTAGAGTCTATGATAGGGTGGAGTGTACATGGTGAGTGGAAGGAGGTTAAGTGGGTGGGTAGAGTCTATGATAGGGTGGAGTGTACATGGTGAGTGGAAGGAGGTTAAGTGGGTGGGTAGAGTCTATGATAGGGTAAAGTGTGCATGGTGTGTGGAAGGAGGTTAAGTGGGTGGGTGGAGTCTATGATAGGGTAGAGTGTACATGGTGTGTGGAAGGAGGTTAAGTGGGTGGGTAGAGTCTATGATAGGGTGGAGTGTACATGGTGTGTGGAAAGAGGTTAAGTGGGTGGGTAGAGTCTATGATAGGGTAGAGTGTACATGGTGTGTGGAAGGAGGTTAAGTGGGTGGGTAGAGTCTACGATAGGGTAAAGTGTGCATGGTGTGTGGAAGGAGGTTAAGTGGGTGGGTAGAGTCTATGATAGGGTAGAGTGTGAATGGTGTGTGGAAGGAGGTTAAGTGGGTGGGTAGAGTCTATGATAGGGTAAAGTGTGCATGGTGTGTGGAAGGAGGTTAAGTGGGTGGGTGGAGTCTATGATAGGGTAGAGTGTACATGGTGTGTGGAAGGAGGTTAAGTGGGTGGGTAGAGTCTACGATAGGGTAAAGTGTGCATGGTGTGTGGAAGGAGGTTAAGTGGGTGGGTAGAGTCTATGATAGGGTAAAGTGTGCATGGTGTGTGGAAGGAGGTTAAGTGGGTGGGTGGAGTCTATGATAGAGTAGAGTGCACATGGTGTGTGGAAGGAGGTTAAGTGGGTAGGTAGAGTCTATGATAGGGTCGAGTGTGCATGGCGTGTGGAAGGAGGTTAAGTGGGTGGGTAGAGTCTATGATAGGGTAGAGTGTACATGCTATGTGGAAGGAGATTAGGGAGTAGGTAGAGTGCATGATAGAGTGGAGTGTACATGGTGTGATCATGTTGGCCCAAGCAGGAAAAGTGGGAGGCTCTGGAATGCCAATCCAGAATCTGACTGGTTTAACCAGAGCTGGCAGAAGGAACGTTGTCGAAGGCAGTGTCTCACTTGCTAGGATCTCTACGAGGGGGATATCTTGTAAAAAGAAGGAACCTTAGATTATACCAATAAACAGAGATGGGGACATCATTTGTAGGTTAGGATGTTATCTGAATCCTACATTTTGAGTCAGCAGCACATAGAGAGTGAACTGATGGCTTTTGGCACTGAAAGTGTACTGGCTACTGTGCCAACTGGATTTAGCCAGCTGTATAGCTGTCATGACATCTTGGTGCCCAGCGTGCAAGTTTGCTGGACACAGTTAGTCAAGTGTCCTGACTTTGATCAATCTGTTGAGTACATTTGATTGCCATCTGTTACTTTTTGCATGTTGCTGAGGGATGTCAACAGTCAGAATGTGTTTGAGCCTCTGACATCCAGCCTAGTGGGATTGTTAGAGGCCATCTTGAGGGCTGTGATGGCAGATACCCTACCCATGTGAAATGATGCCCCTCCAAAAGATCATGGGAGCATGCGGTAGTTATTCTGTAAATAGGGAAAGTCACTTTTTATTTACTTTTGGAAAATACACAAATAGCTTTTTAATTGAACAGCCTTTTGAACAAAGTTCCAATGCCTATTCATCCAATTTTTTTCCTCCTGGAATAGAACATATTAGCCACTGTACTACATTGAAGAAACTGTTGAGGCTACATAGTCCTGGTTCCTACAGCTTCACTTTCTGGAGTGCTCTGGCTGTGCTTTTATTCCCTTAAAAGGAGAAACAGGCCTCTATTTCTGTTGTATGTGGCATTGTTCCTCCATGTCACAGTTTGACTCTGAAGGTAGTGAATTCAACGTCCCCTCCAGAGACTTGAACTTACAATTTAGCCTATCAGTGCAATAATAAGGGAGTGCTGCATTGCCTGAGATGCTGTCCTTCAAATGAAATATCAAGTTAAGGCCTTGTTTGCTTGGTTAGGTAGATGCAGCAAATCCAGCGGCATTATTTTCTTAAGTATGGGGAATCCTCCTGGTGTCTCACCCAATGTTGCCCCACAACTAAAACTGCCAAAGCAGATTATCTTCACACTGATCTGATTTATCTGTTTGTGGGAGCTTGCTGTGCACAAACTGATGGCTCCATTTGCTGCATGACAACAGTGACTGCATTGCAAAAGTGATGGTAAGGTAGTCTGGGGTGGCCTGAGGCCGAGATCATAACCAATGCATTTTCTTTCTTTCTTTGTGAGCTATGTTGTAATATTTCCTCCCTCCACCTACATAGCTAAAACAGATTATCACATTGCTGTTTGTGGGAGCTTGCTCTGCACAAATTGGCTGCCATATTTCCTAAATTACAACAGCGACTGCAAAATGAACTTCCTTGGCTGCAAAGCACCTTGGGATGTCCTGAGGTCATGAACGACATCATATAAATGAAAGTTTTTCATTCTTTCAGACTACACTTATTGCTAGGGGGCAAAATCAGAGATTGTTGTCAAATCCTAAAACTCCTTTGTGATTCCAGCATAGTCACAGTGGATAAATTAAAATTGCCCCTTCCAGATCATACCACTTGTACATTGAATTACATTGAATTTAAAGCACAGAAACAGACCATTCAGTCCAACTGGTATACATTCCACACAAGCCTCCTCCCACCTTGCTCCATCTCACCCTATCTGCATATTCTTCTATTCCTTTCTCCCTCGAGTGCCCGTCTAGCTTCCCCTCAAATGCATCTTAGTTATTCACCTCAACCACTCCTAGTGGTAGCAAGTTCCACATTCTAGCATCTCTGTAGTATTAATTGCAGCACCAACCAACAGATTTGCATATAAGCATTTTACTTAGAGGAAATATCGAACACTTTTTCAAATGAATGTTAAAAATGCTGATGCAAAGTAGGTCAAAATTTAAATGGGTCAGAATTCTTGACTGCATTTTTTCCCCACGTTTAAAACCATCTGCCTCTCTTAAGATTGGGCCAAGCTGTAAAACAAAATAATTGTATCAGGCTGTTATGAATGAGTTGTGCAAATCTCCTAATGTCCTCCTGGCCAATGTCTGAACTAAACCCAGCCAGCTGGCATTGAAGACTATGAGAGGTGGAAGTCTGTTTTGATGCCTAGAAGTGTAACCTCTGTAGGGGCAACTGTGCCAGCTGTTTTGTCAGTCATGGCTCAGTGGGTAGCACTCTCACCTGTGAGTTAGAAGGGTTTATGGTTTGAGTCCCACTCTGGAGTCTTGAGCACAAAATCTAAACTGACACTCCCAATATAGAACTGCGGGAGTGCTGCATTGTTGGAGGTCCCTAGCTGTTGGAAGAGATGTTAAACTGTCTGCCCTCTCAGGTGGATGTAAAAGATCCACAGCACTGTTTCAAAAAAAAGCAATTGAATTCTCCCAACGTCCTGGCCAATATTTATCCTTCAAACAACACCACCAAAAGACAAGATTAATTGGTCTTTTATATAATTGCTGTTTGTGGGAGCTTACTGTGTGCAAATTGGCTGTTGTGTTTCCCACATTACAGCAGTCGGCACTTTAAAAATACGTTCTTAGCCGTACAGTGCTTCGGGATGTCTAGGGATAGCCCTGTGCATTGAAATTGTGCTTGTATTGCCATATGCATTACTTCAACCCTGGCAGTGTAGTCTCGGTTCCATTCAATTCTATACAAATACTGCCAGTGGCCTAGCATACCGAGCATTCAGTTTGAGGTTAGATCTCTTTTTAGGGTAGTTTTATTTCAAAGAAGAAAAGCAGAAGCTCAGCTGTTCTCCCAGACCTAACTGCTCTAGGACATACAGAGGCACCACCTTAGATCATGTTAGCACAGTGAGGACCCACCTTTCTTGTGGGTCTCTTCAACTGCCACCACAAGCACTTTTGCTTGGTGGAGAATGTTGCCAAGTCAGAATCTAAATCATAGAGTCATAGAGTTATAGAGTCATTTCTGGCACAGAAGGAGGCCATTCAGCTTATCAAGTCCACGCTGGCTCTCCATGGAGCTATTCAGTCAGTCCCACTCCCCTACTCAATCGCCGTAGCCCTGCAAGTTTATTTCCTCAAGTGGCCATCCAATTTCCTTTTGAAGTCGTTGATCATCTCCGCTTCCACGGCCCTTGTGGGGCAGCGAGTTCCAGCTCATTACCACCCGCTGCGTAAAAAAGTTCTTCATCATAATCCGGGAGCATCTTTTGCACAAAGTCCTCAATCTGTGTCCCCCGAGTCCTTGCACCATCAGTTAATGTGAACAGATTTTTCTTGTCTAACCCACCCAAGCCTGTCATAATCTTGTATACCTCTATTGCCTCTCCCTATTCCTTCTGCCAAAAGGCATCACCTCACACTTGTCAGTATTAAATTCCATCTAAAACCCCTCTGCCCATTCTGCTAGCCTATCTGCATCCTGTTGCGGGCAGTTCATATCATTTTCTCACCTCCAAGTTTGGTGTCATTGGCAAATTTTGAGATTCTACTCTGTATGCCAAGATCCAAGTCATTTATATATAGCAAGAAAAGCAGTGGTCCCAGCACTGACCCTTGGGGAACACCACTATCTATCATCCTCCAGTCTGAAAAACAATTCACAATAATGTTTTCTGTCCTTAAGCCGATGTTTTTTAATCCAATTGGACGTTGACCCTCTTATTCCATAAGCCTCAATTTTGTCAACCAGCCTTTTATGTGGTGCCTTATTGAACACTTCTTAAAATCCATATAGCCAACATCCACCACATTCCCTTCATCAACCTTCTCTGCCACTTTATCAAAAAATTCAATTGGATTAGTCAAACATGATCTACCTTTTACAAATCCACACTGGCTATCCTTAATTAACTCAAACCTTTCTAAGTGTTGATTTTTTTGCCTGATTATTGTTTCGAAAACGTTACCCACTGATCTGATGTTAAACTAACTGGCCTGTTCAGGACGTTCTTTTACCAGCTTGTGTCCACCTCCTCCTCCAACCTTCATGACATGGGCCTAACATGTCAGGAGCACAGGTGTGGTATGTGGAGACGCACTCTCCGGGGTTTTCAGTCAGGGAGTGTGCGGCTCAAATCCCTATGTGTTCTCCCAGGATGCAAATGAGAACCACGACTCACCCAATGACCACTTTCAGTTCCAATTTGGTCAGTTTAACCCTGCCTGTCTGACAGCTGCAAACTCCGACTGACTTAGTCAGAGGACTGCATGGCATTCTACCCTTTATAACGATTAAACTAACGTTTCTTTGCTCATGAAGCACACCATTCATCCCTGCAAAAACAACAACAATAAGAACAGTTTGCATTTATTTAATGCCTCTGATAGCATAATATGTCCCAAGATGCTGCACGGGAGCATTATCAAACAAAATTTGAAACTGAGCCACAAAAGAAGATATCAGGATTGGTGACCAAAGCTTGGTCAAAGAAGTAGGTTATAAGGAGCATCTTAAAGCAGGAAAGGGGTGGAGGGTGAGGGAGGGAATCCCAGAGCTTAAGACCTAGGCAGCTGCAGGCACAGCCACCAATGGCGAAATGACTAAAATTGGGGATGTGCAAGCGACCAGCATTGGAGGGGTGCAGAGCTCTCGGAGGATTGTATGGCTGGAGGGGATTACAGAGAAAGGGAAGGGCCATGCCATGGAGGGATTTGTAAACAAGAATGCTAATTTTCAAATCACAACACAGACTGGAAGTCATTGTAGGTCAACGGGCACAGGGGTGATATTTGAGGGGAACTTGGTGTGACTTCGGATATGGGCAAGAACCCTGCACCTGCATGGTGCCCGTCAGGTAGGAGGATGATTTATAAGGGGAGGTGGAGGATGCTGTTCAGAAGAAATGAAAGGATTAAGGGGAAAGGAATGGAGGGGCAGACAGAGATTGTTTTGGAGGCTTTTAAATGAAGGAGCAAGTTTTTGAGCATTTGTTGTGAAGTGGTTGTGAGACTGGACTACCATCTTCGCAATTGTAATTGTGAGTTCAAATTCCATCTTGGAAAAATGTGACATTGAATTTAATAAAACTCCTAATTTGTGGGTTAGAGGTCACACAAGCGATCGGATTGTTTCATAAACCAAAATGATGTTGCACTATCCTTCAGGAAAGGGAACTTGCCCAACCACTACCTGGCCTGCGCCTACACGTGACTCCCTCTCACACTGTGGGTAATGGTCCCTTTCACTGATAATGTAAAAGAGGTGCCATTGAATTGATCGTGCGTTGGACAACTTTCCTGTTTCTTTTTCTTTACATGATCAAAATTTAAATTAACTCCTACTATGTAGGGTAAACAACTTTAGTTGGATGTATACCTGGATAGTTCATCACATGACCTTCCATATCTGCTCCACTCTGTGAAACAGCCTTTTCACTGTCTCCAATATTTTTATAAGAAATGACTGAAAGTGTTCAATAATTCTTTCAATGCCGCTGTGACTTTTCTTCTTGGGGGTTTTTAGCTTGCAGCAAGTGGCCAGAAGATTAATCTTTAAATCCTGGAGACTCCAGTGCAATCCTGGAGGATGGGCAGTACCACCACTATGTGATTCAGTCTTTGGTAACCTCAGAGAGACTCGGGATGGCTTATAAATTCTGCCTTGTCAGATCTCCCACTTGCCAAGAATAAATGTAAAAAAAAGTGTTTGAAGGAGAGATCTTCAAAGGCTGATACATAGTGACTGATGGATCAGCCTCAAATGATGAATTGAAAGGAGCAGGGACAAGCAGTGATTCAGGGTAGGAGGTTGAGGCTTGACAGATATGCTGGGGTTATTGTATAGACATGTGAAAATGGAAACATTTAAATACTGTTTCTCTTTGGTTTTAAATAATGCTTCTCCAAATTTACCACCTGCATGTTCTGAAGGTGATGTGGTAATTATCAATAACTTTAATTGCTCACTGCTAGTGTGAACTCATCTTGCAGGATTCAGAACAAAAGCAGCCTTAAGGCATAGCAGCCGTTTTCTGCAATTAGTATCAATTTATTGGCAAAGAAAATGCATTTCAGGAGCTGCACAGATTGATTTACCTGCTCCTATCCCCGGCACAGACAGCCACCCAGAGAGAGATAAACAGAGACACAAAGCACACAGAGAGACTGAGAGACAAAAAATAGACACATCTACACAGGCACACACAGAAACTCCTGACACACCGACACACAAACACACCACACCACTGACACACACAGACATCCAGAGATAAACAGAGAAGCAAAGCACAAAGGGAGACTGAGAGGCAAGAAATAGAGACAGACACACAGAGACTCTCTCTCTCTCTGTCACACACACAGACACACACGGATAAACAGAGACAAAGAGCACACAGAGAAACTGTGCGGAACAAACAGACAGAAACACACAAATATCTATACACATAGACAAACACACACAAACATCAGCCAGAGATAAACCAAGGCACTAAGCACACAATGATACTGAAATGCACACAGAGACACAGATAATCATAAACGCAGGGATGCACAGAGATACTGAGTAACAGACAGACGCACACTCACACACAGACATACACATACTGATACAGGTGAGACATGTAGACAGATAGAACAGAGTCATGTGCAGGCAAAGACCAGTGCGCACACACATATTCAGAAACAAAACTTTTCTTCACCAAACAGGCTGCCTCTTTGAGTTAGAAGGAACCTGAGTTTTTCCCACCTAACTGGTGATGTGGTCTGACTGTCAAGCTGCCCCCAGGCTGCCTTGGGCCTGTACACACTCTGCCACCACAATGATTGATGCTCTCGATCCCCGGCCCAGAGCCCCAGACCCAGCATTTTCACACATTCCCACAGATTTCCAATGTAACACTCTCAGTCGGGTCCTCAACACACTGCTCCCCTCACTGACAGATCAACTTATCCGTCACTTTGGGCTGCCAGCTTCACGCGCTGCCCATCTGTCGCAGCCACAGGTCCTCCTCCCACTTGCACTTAGGCACCAAAGTATACAGAACAGAAAGGTCTACCAGCCATCAAGGCATCAGGAATTCTTTTCAAAGGACGTGTCTGGATGGAAGATTATTTTATAATGATTTTTCTACGTAGCTGGGACTGGAAAACATTATCAGAAAGATAATAATTCAACACACTCGGTCACTTTCCTTATTTTTCTACTAGGCACTTTACTGCCTTCCAGATTTAAGATTGGGTTTAATAACTTCAGATCTTAACCCCTGTTCCTATTTTCTCTTTGACATTTGGCCACCGTTACACCTCCTCTAGATCCTCCCATTTTAAAAAAAAATCAGAAAATGCTGGAATACTCCACAGCTCAGGCAGCATCTGTGGAGAAGGAAACAGAATGACTTTTCGTCACCTTTTGTTTCATTACTTGCCGAATTATCACCTCATTTTTGCCTTACACCATTATTACCTTTGTCATTTAATCACTCCTGCCCTCCCTCCTATCACGGACATTCCCTTTTGTTGTTTCCTGTCTCCTTTTTCCCTGACTCTGTATTTGCTTAATTAAAAGTTGTTCATCTCCAACATCTTCCGGTTCTGATGAAAAGTCATCGACCTGAATTTTTGGGCAGGATTTTCACCTCAATAGGGGGTGGAAGTGGAGGCAGGTGTGCGTGTAATTCCACGCAAGCAGCAGGTAGCTTGTTAAGATAAGTTAAAGGCCAATTATCAGAGGCAGACTGGACTTTCCCCCTTCACAATGGTGGCCTGGCAGCTGGGGCCATTTTTTATTTCAAATTCTATAAAGTTGCTGAGAGGGCGCCCTCTCTTTCTCGTACCTGAACTGCAAAGCTGCAGCTCCTTCAGTGCTGGAGGGACTCCTATTGACCTTCCAGTTTCAAGAGCCTGCCTGCCTTCCTTAATTGGGACCCCACCCTTAATCCCAATGTCAGGGTCCTGACCCAAAATGCAAAATCCTGCCCTCTAACTCTGGTTTCTCTCTTCATAGTTGCTGCCTGACCAGCATTTTATGTTTTTCTTGCACCTTGTTACCGTTGCTGGGGCTGTTTCAGACGCTGTTGGCTTTCAACTCATTTAAAGCTGACGATCTCTCCCGTTGGCCAGTTTCCCACAATGGTCCAAGTGGGTTAGGGTTGTCAACTCTGATTGGATGTATTCCTGGAGCATCTCGAGTTGACCCTTCTGCCTCCAACCGCCTCGTCCCCATGCTCCCACCATTGGTCACCTGACACAAACGCTCCCACAGAAATCGCCTTGTAACATCAACTGGAAAATGACTTTTTGTTATCTGATTGGATATTCTGGATTGTTAGGCAAACAGCCTTTCTTCCCAACTCCTATATTAACAAAGAACAAAGAACAAAGAGCAGTACAGCACAGGAACAGGCCATTCGGCCCTCCAAGCCCGCGCCGATCTTGATGCCTGCCTAAACTAATACCTTCTGCACTTCCGGGGCCCATATCCCTCTATTCCCTTCCTATTCATGAATTTGTCAAGATGTCTCTTAAATGTCGCTATCGTATCTGCTTCTACCACCTCCCCTGGCAGCAAGTTCCAGGCAGTCACCACCCTCTGTGTAAAAAACTTGCCTCGCACATCTCCTCTAAACTTTGCCCCTCGCACCTTAAACCTATGTCCCCTCGTAACTGACTCTTCCACCCTGGGAAAAAGCTTCTGACTATCCACTCTGTCCATGCCGCTCATAACTTTGTAAACCTCTATCATGTCAACCCTCCACTTCCGTCGTTCCAGTGAAAACAATCTAAGTTTTTCCATCCTCTCCACATAGCTAATGCCCTCCAGACCAGGCAACATCCTGGTAAACATCCTCTGTACCCTCTCCAAAGCCTCCACGTCCTTCTGGTAGTGTGGCGACCAGAATTGCACGCAATATTCTAAGTGTGGCCTAACTAAGGTTCTGTACAGCTGCAACATGACTTGCCAATTTCTATACACTATGCCCCGACCGATGAAGGCAAGCATGCCGTATGCCTTCTTGACTACCTTATCCACCTGCGTTGCCAATTTCAGTGATCTGTGGACCTGTATGCCCAGATCTCTCTGCCTGTCAATACTCCGAAGGGTTCTGCCATTGACTGTATACCTCCCACCTGCATTAGACCTTCCAAAATGCATTACCTCACATTTGTCCGGATTAAACTCCATCTGCCATTTCTCCGCCCAAGTCTCCAACCGATCTATATCCTGCTGTACCCTCTGACAATCCTCATCATTATCCGCAACTCCACCAACCTTTGTCGTCCGCAAACTTACTAATCAGACCAGCTACATTTTCCTCCAAATCATTTAATATATACTACAAACAGCAAAGGTCCCAACACTGATCCCTGCGGAACACCACTAGTCACATCCCTCCATTCAGAAAAACACCCATCCACTGATACCCTCTGTCTTCTATGACCGAGCCAATTCTGTATCCATCTTGCCAGCTCACCTCTGATCCCGTGTGACTTCACCTTTTGTACCAGTCTGCCATGCGGGACCTTGTCAAAGGCTTTACTAAAGTCCATATAGATAACATCCACTGCCCTTCCTTCATCAATCATCTTTGTCACTTCCTCAAAAAACTCAATCAAATTAGTAAGACACGACCTGCCCTTCACAAAACCATGCTGTCTCTCGCTAATAAGTTCATTCGTTTCCAAATGGGAGTAAATCCTGTCCCGAATAATCCTCTCTAATAGTTTCCCCACCACTGACGTAAGGCTCACCGGTCTATGATTTCCTGGATTATCCTTGCCAGTCTTCTTAAACAAAGGAACAACATTGGCTATTCTCCAGTCCTCTGGGACCTCACCTGTAGCCAATGAGGATGCAAAGATTTCTGTCAAGACCCCAGCAATTTCCTCCCTTGCCTCCCTCATTATTCTAGGGTAGATCCCATCAGGCCCTGGGGACTTATCTACCTTAATGCTTTGCAAGACACCCAACACCTCCTCCTTTTTGCTAATGAGATGATTGAGACTATCTGCACTCCCTTTCCTAGGCTCATCATCCACCAGGTCCTTCTCTTTGGTGAACACTGATGCAAAGAACTCATTTAGCACCTCGCCCATTTCCTCTGGCTCCACACATAGATTCCCATCTCTGTCCTTGAGTGGACTAACCCTTTCCCTGGTTAACCTCCTGCTCTTTATATACGTATAAAAAAACTTGGGTCATGAAAAGTCATTGGCAAACAGGATTAAGGAAAATCCCCTTTTAGCCCTCCTAACACCTTGCTTAAGTTCCTTCCTACTGTCTTTATATTCTTCAAGGGATTCGTCTGTTCCTAGCCTTCCAGCCCTTACGAATGCTTCCTTTTTCTTTTTGACTAGGCTCACAATATCCTGCGTCATCCAAGCTTCCCAAAACTTGCCAAACTTGTCTTTCTTCCGCACAGGAACATGCTGGTCCTTGATTCTAATCAGTTGACGTTTGAAAGACTCCTACATGTCAGATGTTGATTTACCCTCAAACAGCCGCCCCCAATCTAAATTCTTCAGTTCCTGCCTAATATTGTTACAATTAGCCTTCCTCCAATTTAGCACCTTCACCCGAGGACTACTCTTATCCTTATCCACAGGTACCTTAAAACTTATGGAATTATGGTCACTGCTCCCGAAATGCTCCCCCACTGAAACTTTGACCACCTGGCCGGGCTCATTCCCCAATACCAGGTCCAGAATGGCCCCATCCCTAGTTGGACTATCTACATACTGTTTCAAGAAGCCCTCCTGGATGCTCCTCACAAATTCTGCCCCATACAAGCCCCTAGCACTAAGTGAGTCCCAGTCAATATAGGGGAAGTTAAAATCACCCACCACCACAACCCTGTTACCTTTACATCTTTCCAAAATCTGTCTACATATGTGCTCCTCTACCTCCCGCTGGCTGTTGGGAGGCCTGTAGTAAACCCCCAACATCGTGACTGCACCCTTCCTATTCCTGAGCTCCACCCATATTGCCTCACTGCATGACCCCTCTGAGGTGTCCTCCCACAGTACAGCTGTGATATTCTCCTTAACCAGTAATGCAACTCCCCCACCCCTTTTACATCCCCCTCTATCCCGCCTGAAGCTTCTAAAGCCTGGAACATTTAGCTGCCAATCCTGTCCTTCCCTCAACCAAGTCTCTGTAATAGCAAGAACATCATATTTCCAAGTACTAATCCAACCTCTAAGTTCATCTGCCTTACCTGTTATACTTTTCTCATTGAAACAAATGCACTTCAGACCACCAGTCCTGCTGTGCTCAGCAACATCTCCCTGCCTGCTCTTCCTCTTAGTCCTACTGGCCTTATTTACTATGTCCTCCTCATTTATTTCACTAGCTGTCCTACTGCTCTGGTTCCCACCCCCCTGCCACACTGGTTTCAACCCTCCTGAGTGACGCTAGCAAACCTTGCAGCCAGGATATTAGTGCCCCTCCAGTTTAGATGCAACCCTTCCTTCTTGTACAGGTCCCATCTGTCCCTGAAGAGAGCCCAATGGTCCAGATATCTGAAACCCTCCCTTCTACACCAGCTGCTCACCCACGTGTTTAGCTGCACTATCTTCCTATTTCTAGCCTCACTAGCACGTGGCACAGGGAGTAATCCAGAGATTACAACCCTAGAGGTCCTGTTTTTTAACTTACTATCTAACTCCCTAAACTCCCCCTGCAGGACCTCATCACTCTTCCTGCCTATGTCATTGGTACCGATGTGTACCACAACCTCTGACTGTTCACCCTCCCCCTTCAGAATGCCCCCTGTCCGTTCAGAGACATCCTTGACCCTGGCACCAGGGAGGCAACATACCATCCTGGAGTCTCTTTCACGTCCACAGAAGCGCCTATCTGTGCTCGTGACTATAGAGTCCCCTATAACTATTGCTCTTCTGCGCTTTGTCCCTCCCTGCTGAACAACAGTGCCAGCCGTGGTGCCACTGCTCTGGCTGCTGCTGTTTTCCCCTGATAGGCCATCCCCCCCAACAGTATCCAAAACGGTATACTTGTTAGAGAGGGGGATAGCCACAGGGGATTCCTGCACTGACTGCCTGCCCCTTCTAGCGGTCACCCATCTATCTGCCTGCACCTTGGGTGTAACCACTTCTCTAAAACTCCTGTCTATGACACTGTCTGCCACCTGCATGCTCCTAAGTGCATCCAGTTGCCGCTCCAACCGATCCATGCGATCTGTGAGGAGCTGCAACTGGGTACACTTCCTGCAGATGTAGTCGCCCGGAACGCTGGAAGCGTCACGGACCTCCCACATCTCACAGGTGAAGCACTTCACCCCTCTGACTGACATTTCTAGCACTAATTAGTTCATTAATTTCAAATAAATATATGCTTATTAAATCCTTACTAAATTATGATACACTTCACTATGCGGTCCCTAGTGCTGGATTTCTACAATAAATACTAAATGCTATCTAAATACAGTAATCTCCTCCCTCTGGTTTAGTTACTCTACTTATTAATTAGTTAGTGTTTTAATCAATTTTTATCAGTTTTATTTTCAAATTCGGTACAGATTCCCTACCAGCCAATCAGGTCACAGCTTTCCTGTGACGTCACTTTTTCAGTTTTCTTTCCCCACCCAAGGTAACTTGCCGGTCTGGAACTCGCCCCTCCGAGTCTTCTCCGAGAATGTAGGCCCCGAATCCCCGAGGTAAGTTTTTTATATTTACAGGTCTGGAACCCGGCCCTCCGATTCTTCTCCGTGAATGTAGGCCGCGAATCCCCGAGGTAAGTTTTTTATATTTACTGGTCTGGAACTCCGCCCTCCGAGTCTTCTCCGAGAATGTAGCTAGTATATTGTTATGAGCAATCAGCAAGGGTGTTCAAAGAAAAAAATTCTAATCATTTTTTAAAATATCTGAATAATGTTTCTCCCAGATCTTTGCTCGGAGCAGTTTCCTGCAGGATACTCTTTAATTCCTGGAGACTCCTGGACAATTCTGGAGGGTGCAGCTCCTTTCTTGCTGAAACCCTCATCCACGCTTTTGTTACCTCCAGACTTGACTATTCCAACACGCTCCACATTCTACCCTTTGTAAACCTGAGGCTATCCAAATCGCTGCTGCCGTGTCCTAACTCGAATCAAGTCCCATTCACCTACCATCCCTGTGCTCACTGACCTACATTGGCACTTGGTCAAGCAATGCCTATATTTTAAAATTCTCATCCTTGCTTTCAGATTCCTCTGCAGCCTCGCCCCTCCCTATTCCTGTTATCACCTCAGCCCCACAGCTGTCTGAGATATCTGTGCTCCTTTAATTCTGGCCTCTTGAACATCCTCGATTTTAATTACTACACCATTGGCGGCCATGCCTTTAGCTGCCTAGGCCCTAAGCTCTGGAATTCCCTCCCTATATCGCTCTACCTCTCTATCTCGCTGTCATAGAAACATGGAAAATTTACACCACAGAAGGAGGCCATTTGACCCATCGTGTCTGTACCAGAAGAAGAAGAGCCAACCAGCCTAATCCCACTTTCCAGCTATTGATCCAAATCCCTGTAGGTTATGGAATTCCAAATGATATGGTTTTCTACTTCTACCATCCTTTCAGGAAGTGAATTCCAGACCCTCAACTCCCTCTGGGTGAAGAAGCTTCAATTCAATTCTCTAATCCTTCTACTAATTACTTTTAATCTATGTCCCTGGTTGTTGATGTGCCAGCTAATGGAAATAGGTCCTTCTTATCCACACTATCTTGGCCGCTCTAAATTTTATGCACCTCAATTAAATCTTCTCTAAGCCTCCTCTGTTCCAAAAGAAACAACCCCAGCCTATCCAATCTTTCCTCATAGCTAAAATTCTCCATTCCTGGCAACGTCCTCATAAATCTCCTCTGTATCCTATCTAATGCCATCTCATCCTTCTTGTCATGCAGTGACCAGAACCGCACGCAGTACACTACCTGCAATCTAAATTGTGTTTATACCATTCTGGCATAACCTGCTAGCTCTTGTATTCTGTGCCTCAGCCTTTACAGGAAAGTATCCTGTATGCCTTCTTATCTACCTTCAGGGATCTGTGGACATGCACTCCTGTTCTTCTACACTTCTCAGTATCTGACCATATATTGTGTATTCCCTTGCCTTGATTGGACTTCCCAAATGCATTACCTCACACTTCTCTGGATTGAATTCCATTTGCCACTTTTCCACCCACCTAACCAGTCCACTGATATCTCCTTTAAGATGCTCCTTAAAACCTACCTCTATGACAAAGCTTTTCGTCATCTGCCCTAATATCACCTTATCTGGCTCAGTCTCAAATTTTGCTTTATAACGCTCCTGTAAAGTGCCTTGGGATGTTTTATTATGTTGAAGGTGTTTATAAATGTAAGTTGTTGTTTGGTTGGCAAACCTGGTGTGGGTACAAAACAGGCAATCCAGTTCAGTGTATGGGCTTACCTTTAGTTGCATTGGTTGGATAAGACATTGGTCAATCCACACTGTGCAGTCAATTAGAACACTAAATTGCAGGAAAGACATTGGATCCAGGGAACTGTTAGATTGCAAATTCACCAGACAATACCAGGGCTGAAGGGGGATATAGCTAACATGAGAGTCATGCTAGGCCCCCACCTGCCAAGAATGAGGCACATTAATTTTCTCATGAACATTGATGTTAAACTGTTACTGGAGTGAAGAAAGGACTGGTTAAACTGATCAGCTGTGGCTGAAAATATACATTTGCATATTAACAGACAGTGTTTGGAAGTACAAAGCAGCGATTCCCTGACACATTCCACCCACAATGGACTTTTGATCACCAGATGTTGAAAGTGGGGGAGCTCGCATTCCAGGTGGACTGCTAAGATGGCCGAATATGCAAACAGACATGCTCAAACCAGCTAGTCACATGACTAACCTGCTGGGCAACCTGAGTTTTCTGTAATAAAAACAGAAAGTGCTGGAAATACTCAGCAGGTCTGGCAGCATCTGTGGAGAGAGAAGCTGAGTTAACGTTTCAGGTCAGTGACCCTTCTTTAGAACTGGCAGATATAAGAAATGTAAACGTTTTTAAGCAAGTAAAGCGGGGGTGGGGCAAGAGATAACAAAAGAGAAGGTATTGATAGGACAAGGTCACAGAGACTAACTGACCTGAAGGTCATGGAGCAAAGGCAAACGGTATGTTAATGGTGTACTGAAAGACAAAGCATTAGTAAAGATAAGGTGTTAATGGACTGAATACTGAACAGCCACAAGCACAAACATGAAAAAAAATGAAAAACAACAGTAGGTAGGCACAGTAGAAACAAACTGAACAAAATAAAATAAGCAAAAAGAATAAAAGAAAAAAGAAAAAATAACTAAAGATAAAAGTAAAATGCCCATCATGCTCTGAAATTATTGAACTCAGTGTTCAGTCCGGCAGGCTTTAGAGTGCCTAATCAGCAAATGAGATGATGTTCCTCGAGCTTGCGTTGATGTTCATTGGAACACTGCAGCAATCCCAGGACAGAGATGTGAGCATGAGAGCAGGGGGGGTTGTTGAAATGGCAAGCAACTGGAAGCTCGGGGTCACGCTTTCAAACTGAGTGTAGGTATTTCGCAAAGCGGTCACCCAGTCTCCATTTGATCTCCCCAATGTACAGGAGACTACATTGTGAGTAGCGAATACAGTATAGCAAATTGGAATCGCTGCTTCACCTGAAAGGAGTGTTTGTGGCCTTGGATAGTGAGGAGAGAGGAGGTAACTGGGCAGGTATTACACCTCCTGCAGGGGAAGGTGCCGTGGGAAGGGGATGAGGTGTTGGGAATAATGGAGGAGTGTAGCAGGGTGTCGCGGAGGGAATGCTCCCTTCGGAATGCTGACAGGGGAAGGGAGGGGAAGATGCGTTTGGTAGTGGCATCACGATGGAGGTGGCAGAAATGGCGGAGGATGATCCTTTGGATATGGAGGCCGAACGGGTGGAAAGTGAGGACAAGGGGAGGCCTGTCATGGTTCTGGGAGGGAGGGGAAGGGGTGAGGGTAGAGGTGCGGGAAATGGGCTGGAGTTTTCTGTATTTGTACAAACAGTTTGGGCAGAAAGCAGAATGCTCCTGGACTGAGAAGATCTCTCCTGGCTGGCTCGTCACAGCCTCTCCTGTCTGCCTGCTCCCATCTTTTTCTCACAGGCCTCTGAATCCACTGAAGACACATGAACCCCAAGAAAGAAAAGTTTCCTCCAGCGAACCAGCTCCCCCCAGAGGGAACTGAATTGGCACTGCAGGCAGATG
Organism: Heterodontus francisci; assembly: GCF_036365525.1. Classification (NCBI taxonomy): domain Eukaryota; kingdom Metazoa; phylum Chordata; class Chondrichthyes; order Heterodontiformes; family Heterodontidae; genus Heterodontus; species Heterodontus francisci. The sequence continues at coordinate 111,139,377 of NC_090378.1, forward strand.
ACCCAGTCTGTCTGTCCAAGACTTTCTTTGCAAAGTTAGAGGACCCAGGCAAAGAATTAAATGGATTTTCCCGAGCTGAGGCTCAGTGACCAACCCTGCACTGAGAGAGTTAGCACAGGCTGCCCAGTCTGAAAGTGAAGCAGAGGGAGTCCCTGATTGCTACTATTTAAAGAATGAGGTACTGATGAGGAAATGGAGTTCTCCTCACAGACCTGAGAGCAAGGAGTGGGCAGTAGTACTCCAGTTAGTGGTGCCGCAGAGGTACTGGAGAGAAATATTAAGAAGGGTCCACGAGACTACAGTGGTTGTACATGCCGGTATACGAAAGACCAAAGCCCGCATAAGACAGCAGTTTGACTGGCCAGAACACCACAAAGATGTGGTGGAATACTGCAGGAGTTGCCACATGTGTCAGGTTGAGGGGAAACCCCAACCTACAGTGAAAACCGCACCCCTAAGTCTTGTACCGGTGTTAGGAGGACCCTCCAGCAGTGGGCTTGTGAACTGTAAAGGACGAGAATAAAAGGGGACAGTCAGGCACAAGGCTGGCAAACATTTAGAAAGGGAAGGGGAAAAAGTGACCAAGCGGGCAGGTTAAAGGAAGTTCTGGAGGAATCCCGATTGAAGACCTTTAGTGTCTGGTCAGCCACCCCCAACAAATGTGAAAAGTTAGACGCCACATCTTCCTACATAAATGCAGACACTAGAAGCACCCCACCAGAGTTGCTAACAGCATTTACAGGAACCTGCAGAAACAAAGAAAGATCTCTAGGGGGCAGAGAAACCGTGAGGGTGATGTCTCAACTAGTCAAAGGACCACAGGGGAGTGCAGTAGAGTCTGCACAACTACCTGCAGACAGGAGTGTCCTTTGGGACAAATGGGTGATTAGCAAAGAATCCTCCCTCACAATCAGAACCAAAGAGAAATTACCCATCCCTCTTTTCAGACCTCAACAGGAACAAAGACCCAAGGCAGACATGGAAGTAGGCAAACAGAAGAGAAACGCCCTGAACAAAAACACATGTTTATTGTGATGCCAAAAAGGGGGCAATTAAAGCAGCATTGACACCAAGAGAAGACAGGTTGTAATAAGTTTTAGGATTTATGAATGAATGGAAATGAATGAAAGAAATGCACAGTTTTTTCTGTATCTTACATTTTACTCTCGACCCTTTTAATGAAATGCGCCTTTTTTCAAATTGCATTTCTGTCCTCTGGGTGTGGAGGTGTCATGCTCGGCCCCCACCTGCCAAGAATGAGGCACATTAATTTTGTCATGAACATTGATTTTAAACTGTTGCTGGAGCGAAGAAAGGACTTATTAAGCAGATTAATCATGGCTGGAAAAGACATTTGCATATTAGCAGACAGTGTTTGGAAGGACAAAGCAGCCATTCCCTGACACATTCAACCCACAATGGACTTTTGATCACCAGACATTGAAGGTGAGGGAGCTCACATTCCAGGTGGACTGCTAAGATGGACGAATACACAAATGAACACGGTCAAACTAGCTAACCTGCTGGGTAACCTGAGTTTTCTGTATTTGTACAAACAGTTTGGGCAGAAAGCAGAATGTTCCTGGACTGAGAAGATCTCTCCTGGCTGGCTCGCCACAGCCTCTCCAGTCTGCCTGCTTCCATTGTTTTCTCACAAGCCTCTGAATCCACTGAAGACACATAAACCCCAAGAGAGAAAAGTCTTCTACAATGAACAAGGTTTAAGAAGAATACTGGGCCCCAACGAAAAACAAGATCTGCTTACAATCAAGGACTTTACAGTGAGCTTGAAGACCCGGAACAACAACTCTTCAGTTATTGCCTCAAACCTTTCCACTTTATTTTTCTTCATTTCTTTTCTGTCTCTATTTGCATGCGTCTATGGTGTATGCATGCTAGCATGGGGCATGTCATGAATCCGTAGCATTAACTGAATTAGAGTTTAAGTTTAATAAATTTCAACTTTTCTTCTTTAAACTTAAGAAACCATGTTTTGCTGGTTTCTTTGCCTTCTAATTGGAAAGCGGTGAACAAGGATTCACTAAGGGGGAGCTAAAAACACCATGTGTTTAAAATTAAACCTTGTTACGGTAAGACCAGGTGAAGGCTGAGAGGGAACCCTAGACACCTTTCTCACCTGGTCATAACATGAGATAACTGCAAAAACCAGGCCCATATTCAGTGAGACAGCACAGGGAAGGGAGGGATCTAGCAGAAGTGTCTAAAGTTACAAAAGAGATTGAGAGGGTAAATGGAGAAAGGCTATTTCCACTTAAAAGTGAATCAGTGAAAAAGGACACCAATTTAGGAGGCAGGAAGGGAGACAATCTGGGTTTTTTTCCAGCCAAAGAGTGTAAATGGGTGCGAAGTGGGTGCTGTACTAATTAAACAAACCAGTTTGAAAGTAAGTATTTGACACAATTTTGGTCCTTTTATGGCCAAGGTGAGGTGGGGGTCTCTCTTGCCCTTCCACTTATTTGACCACAACAGGGTTTATTCCTTTTAAACAGTGGTTGTACTTACCATTACCATAATTTGAACTTGTCTGGAGATGCTAAACAGACACCTGCAGGTTTAACACTTAAGTGCTGATTGGGTTTAACTTTCATGGAGCAGTTGATGTGAGCTCCTTGCACCCACTTCCTCTGAAGGTGTGGAGTGCCCTGGCTGGCCCACAATGGCACATTGCAGAATGGCTCAGGGACCATGGGAGAGGGTGCACCATTTCTCAAATGCTGCACTGGAGGTCCTGGCGGAGGAACTTCAGAGGAGGAGGGATGTCCTGTACCCGCAGGAGGGATGCCACATCACCTTCCTGTACCTCTCTCCTGCCACAGCTAGTGCTGCTCTGCCTGGCCTCATTTCCTCCTTCCATTCCTCCTGCAGACCAAGGGAGACTGCTAGCAAGATGCCAATGACCAAGCACTCCCTTTCACCTGATAACTTCTGTAAGGTGTCCAATAAAGTGGAGTAACACAACACTTAGTCTTTTTAGGTGAAATCCTCGGAGAATTACTGGAATAAATGTTACTAGAGTGTTGAAGTCTTGACAAAGTGTCCCAGAAAGTCTCTCAATGTGTTTCAAAAGTTTTCTTCACACCTCCAGCAGCAAGTGAAGAGTAAAGGTGATATACCTTTAAGCAGAGCTCAAAGTCCTTTGCAGTGACTTGTTTACTCCCAATCAGCTGGTTGCTGTTAGGAGATGGGGTGAGTTCAAGTGCTAACCACCAAAATGCTGTGCAGCCTCCTTAATGAACACTATTTAA